>NW_026267135.1:1263599-1264020 GCF_000697945.3 Frankliniella occidentalis
GGGGGGGGGAGAAGGCCCGACGACGGTGTCGCTGTGGGGGAGCATGGCGTCAACGCACCGGCGGCGTCCCCGCGGCGGCGTCGTCGTCGCCGTGCCATGCGACCCATGGAGCGCGAGCAACAGTCTAGTCCGACCAACAGATTGGCTTCCTTGTAACGGGACGGGTCTCCAAGTCACACATCGGAGCCGTAACGGTGGCGGCGGGGCGGGGCGGCCCTGCGTCAAGTCGGATCCGATCGACGACGGCCGGGTCGCGAGGTGTAGCTGCCACCGTCGTCGTCGTCGCCCAGGGGGTCACCGCTCACCTCGCGGCCACGGACCCGGCGCGGCGGCGGCCATGTGCTCGCGGCGGGGCCATCGACCTCTCTCACTGCGCTGAGCCTCCCCCCTCCCCCTCCCTCTCTCTCACTAGCGCCACCGC
>NW_026267135.1:1264472-1268780 GCF_000697945.3 Frankliniella occidentalis
ACAAAAATGTTTTTAGTATTCAACAAACAAGTAAAACCCCTTTTTTTAGAAATGACTTATTGAAGTCGTTTGAAGACGACGGCGTCTACGCACAAATTTCTTGCCGCACTGGACAACTGGACGCTATGGCTTCTCTCCTGTGTGGTGGCGGCGGAGGTGCGCTCGCAACGCGAATGACTGCGAAAATGAGTCCTGACAAACAGAACACTGGAACGGCTTCTCCCCAGTGTGCGTTCGAAAATGTGAACGAAAATCTCCGACAGTCCAAAATGTCTTGTTGCACTCCGTACACTCAACTTGCTTTCCTGATCATTCGGTGTGGACTCGGATGCTGTGTTGTTTCATGCCCAATGAATGCGCAAACCTTTTGTCGCAAACAGAACACTTGAAAGGTTTCTCTCCAGTGTGGGTCCGGAGATGTGGATTGAGACCCGACGAGGTTCGAAATTTCTTGGTGCACACGGTGCACTCGAAGGGCTTCTCTCCAGTGTGGGTGCGGAGGTGCACAGCTAGAGAGCCAGGCGCCGAACACTTGTAGTCGCACTCGGTGCACTCAAAAAGCTTTTCTCCCGTGTGCGATCGCTGATGTGTGCGCAAATGACTGCTTTGCGAAAACTTTTTGTTGCACACGACACACTCGAACGGCTTCTCCCCAGTGTGGGTTCGGAGATGAATTTTCAGTGTAGCATTTGCACCAAATCTCTTTTGACACACACCGCACTCGAAGGGCTTTTCTCCGGTGTGGATGCGGGTGTGAGCGATAAAAGTACTACTGGTCTCACATTTTTTGTTGCACACAGAACATTCGTATTTGTAGTGCTTTTCTCCAGTGTGCACGCGAAGGTGAGTACGCAGCTTGCTAGACTTCTCAAACTTCTTGTCGCACAACGCACACTGAAAAGGCTTCTCTCTCTCTCCCGTGTGGGTGCGGAGATGCGCTCGCAGACCTTGAGCGGACCCAAACTTCTTGTCGCAGAGCGTACACTCGAAGGCTCGCTCTGATGTGTGTTTCAGCTGGTGTACGCGCAGTTCAGCACGTTCTGGAAACTTCTTGTTGCACAAAGTACACTCGAAGGGCCTGTCCGTGGTGTGCATACGGCGGATATGCACTCTCATATTGCGAGCCAATGCACATTTCTTCTCACAAAAAGTACACTCGTAAGGCCTCTCTCCCGTGTGGGTACGTTCGTGGTTTCGAAGATGTTCACCCCTCTTAAAACTCTTGCTGCAGACACCGCACTGAAATGGCTTCTCTCCTGTGTGTGTCCGGAGATGACCTCGCAATTTCACACTTTCACTAAATTTCCTGTTGCACAGAGAGCACTCGTAGGGCTTTTCTCCAGTGTGCGTCCTGAGATGTGTGCACAGGTTTTGACTCGTCGTGAATTTCTTGTCGCACAGCGTGCACTCGAATGGCTTCTCCCCGGTGTGGGTGAGGTGGTGTCTCTTGAGAGTTCCACTCGTGGCGCTCCTGAAGTCGCAAACGTTGCACCCATAAGGCTTTTCTCCGGTGTGGGTCCGGCTGTGAATGACCAGGCTACCTTTCGTAGAAAATCTCTTGCTGCACACGGTACATTCATTGGGCTTTACTCCTGTGTGAATGCGCACATGCCTTTGCAGCTGATAGCGCTGCGAAAACTTCTTATCACACATTTTGCAGTCGAATGGCTTCTCTCCTGTGTGTGTTCTGAGATGCACTTCTCGCATGCCATTCGTTGCAAATTTCTTGTTGCATACATTGCACTCGAAAGGTTTCTGTCCCGTGTGGGTGCTCAAGTGGATGGCGAGCTTTTCATTGGCGGCAGCTTTCTTGCGGCCGACATCGGATTGGACCGGCATGCTGAAGAGTAGCAACCCTCAAATATGTCTGGAAAAGAAAATATTAAAAAACAAATGTTCTATGTCTACATCTACAAGCATAATGTCATGGTAGAAACACATCTTGGAAAGACTCGGACAGGAAACGAGGCAGACAGTTACTGAAACGGTTGTAGTGGTTTTTTTACGAACAACAACATGCTTCACAGGCGTAATTTGTAGTGCAGTTCTATGCGCAGATTATCTGCAGAAAGAAAACGGAAAGAGGTTGCTTCTCCTTTAAACGTTATGGTTGTCGGCCTTCACCTTACCTCCTTCTGCTCCGAAAGCTGCTCCGTGTCCTCTCTCTCAGCCGGCGTGTCGTCGTACTCTGCGTCGCCAGGGTGATCCTGGGCGCGCTCCGGTTCGTGTTGTGGCGAGGGGGGGGGGGGAGCGGTCTCGGACCCTTCGACGGCGACGGCACGGACAGGACTGTAGTACTGTACGTGGCTGGGTGGGTGGCTGGGCTGGCGCGAAGAGCTCGGGAAACCCGCAGTGGCCGGGATCGCCCTGGCCTGGTCGCTACCCTGGCTGCCAGCTCGGTCGGTCCGGCCACTACCCGGTCGGACAGAGGAGGAGGGGAGTGGCACCAGAGCCCTGCGTTGTGACCCTGGTGGGGCGTCCTTGTCCTTGCCGGCTCATCCCAATAAGTTCCCGTGTGAAATTCAATTCAGAGTCGTCGAAGTAAACGGTGCCGGGAAGCGTTTGTCACACGCGTATCACCTGGAAGCGGTCGCGAATGGGAACATACTCAGGTAGTAGTGTGTGACATTCACGCCACCTTCTCGGCACGCCAAAAACCGTGGGTATTACTGTTACTGCATCACCCTTACCCCCCCCCCCCCCTCCGGGCCAACCTCTCTCTCACATCTCACCCGTCCAATTTTCATAGTGTAACTCAAGCAAACAAAATAAATTCCTTCATAGGTTTTATTTCTTTTCAAAACTTTTTACAAATATTTTCTTTGTTCATATTACAAAAATGTTTTTAGTATTCAACAAACAAGTAAAACCCCTTTTTTTAGAAATGACTTATTGAAGTCGTTTGAAGACGACGGCGTCTACGCACAATTTTCTGGCCGCACTGGACAACTGGACGCTATGGCTTCTCTCCTGCGGGGTGGCGGCGGAGTAGGTGCGTTCGCAACGTGGATGAATGCGAAAATGAGTCCTGACAGACAGAACACTGGAACGGCTTCTCACCAGTGTGCGTTCGAAGGTGTGAACGTAACTCATTGTCTGTCCAAAAGTTCCCGTCGCAAACCGTACATTTGACTTGCTTTCTTGAGGAGTCTGTGTGGACTCGGATAACGTGTCCTTTCAGGCTCGAAGAATGCGCAAATCTTTTGTTGCAAACAGAGCACTCAAAAGGTTTCTCTCCGGTGTGGGTTCGGAGATGAACTTTCAGTTTTCCACTTTCACTAAATTTCTTTTTGCACACACTGCACTCGAAGGCCTTCTCTCCTGTGTGTGTGAGGTGGTGGCTGCGCAGATAACTACTGTCGGTAAATTTCTTGTTGCAAAAAGAACACTCGAAGTGCCTGTCTCCGGTGTGGACACGGCGGATATGCGTTTTCATACTGCTTCTTAGTGCAAATTTCATGTCACAGACAGTACACTCGTGAGGCTTCTCTCCTGTGTGGGTTTGGAGATGACGTCGCAATGCCCAACTTCCACTGAATTTCCTGTTGCATAGAGAGCACTCGTAGGTCTTTTCTCCTGTATGCGTTTTTAGATGTTCGCGCAGGTGTGCATTCGACATGAATTTCTTGTCGCACAGCGGACATCCGAAGGGCCTCTCCCCGGTGTGGGTGCGGAGGTGTAACTTGAGACTTCCAATCATGGTGCACCTGTAGTCGCACACGTTGCACCCGTAAGGCTTCTCTCCGGTGTGGGTCCGGCTGTGGACGAGCAGGCCCTTTTTGTCAGCAAATTTCTTGCCGCACTCGGTACATTCAGCGGGCTTTTCTCCTGTGTGTGTGCGCACATGTCTTTGGAGATCACCGCTTTGCGCAAACTTCCTCTCACACACTGTGCACTCGAAAGGTTTCTCCCCCGTGTGGGTTCGGAGATGCACTTTCCGACTGTGACTGTTTGCAAATTTCTTGTTGCAAACATTACATTCATACGGCTTCTCTCCTGTGTGGATGCGCATGTGTATACGAAGCGTACTGCTACCCTGAAGTTTCCTGTTGCATACGGGGCATTCGTGTTGAGACTGATGTTGTTCTCCCGCGCGATGGTGAGAACGCGCACAGCCACGTCGCGCAAACTTCTTGTCACACAACGCACCTGCACCGCGCTCCCTTCTTTCACCATAGGGCTTCTCCCCGGTGTGGGTGCGGAGGTGTAACTTGAGACTTCCACTCGTGGTGCACCTGTAGTCGCACACGTCGCACCTGAAGGGCTTCTCCTCGGTGTGGGTTCGGAGGTGTACCTGGAGACTTCCAC
>NW_026267135.1:1279560-1283355 GCF_000697945.3 Frankliniella occidentalis
CCCGCCCGGCGCAGTCTTGCCAAGTCGGCGGGGGGCGTGGCGGGGCGTGGCGGCGGCAGCCCCAGGGTCGCCTTGGCTACGGCTCGGCTCCACGCGGCGGGCGCGAGGAGGACCGGGCCCGCTGCTGGAGAACTGGAGCCGACTCGCGCTGGAGGCGAGCTGGAGGCCGACGGACCGGACGCGACCGGCTCCTCGGCCCCTCTGAGGTCTTTGAAGCGTCTCTAGCAAAGCGCGTCTCCAGCAGATAGACCCTCTCCAGCGCATCTCCCCTCCAGCGATGCTTCTCCAGCGAAAGCCTCTTTAACAGAGGTCTTTTCCATCGAAGTCTCTCCAGCAGAAGCCTTGCCCGGCGAAGTCTCTCCAGCAGAGGCCTTGTCCGGCGAAATCTCTCCAGCAGAGGCCCTTCTAGCGGAGCCTCTCCAGCAGAGGCCTTTCCAGCAGAGGCCTTTCCAGCGAAGCCTCTCCAGCAGAGGCCTTTCCAGCAGAGGCCTTTCCAGCGAAGCCTCTCCAGCAGAGGCCTTCTCCAGCAAAGGTTCTTTACCAGAGGTCTTCTCCAGCGAAGCCTCTCCAGCAGAGGTCTTCTTTCGCGAAAGCCTCTCCAGCAGAGGTCTTCTTTCGCGAAAGCCTCTCCAGCAGAGCTGTTCTCCAGCGAAGCTTCTTTAGCAGAGGTCTTCTCCCGCGAAGGTCTCTCCAACGGAGACCCTCTCCAGCGAAGCTTCTCTACGAGAGGTCTTCTCCAGCGAAGCTTCTCCATCTCCAGCAGAGGTCCCTGCAAAAGCCTCTCCAGCAGAGGTCTACTTCAGCGGAAGCCTCTCCAGCTACGGCTATCCCCCTGCAGAGCACCTCCAGCATGGAACCCCCTTTTGCAGCGATGCCTCTCCAGAAGAGCGCCTCTCCAGCAGCACGCCACTCCCGCTGAGCGTTTCTCCAGCGGAGCGCGTCTCCTCCAGCGCCGCGTGGCCGTCCTGCGGAGGCAGACGCGGGGTGACTGGCCGGGGCCGGGACTGCTGGCTCTGATGAGCCATCGCGCCGTCGCTTCTGTTTCGCCTACACAAGTTCGACTCACACCTTGCCGGGGCCGCGGCTTTGGAGAGTCCAGCAGGCGCACCCATTGGCACTCGGCACTTAGCGCTAACGAGTCTGTCACAAACAAGGCTTTGTCGATGATGTGCGCGCGTGGTTAAAACTTGGAATTTGCTTTCTTGACATTTTGAAATGTGTGTCTGACGTTATATATGTATCACCCTTACGGCCCGACGACGTGCTTTTTAAAGACCTTCCTTGGTAAGGTAAGAAGGGGGGGTGGGGGCGTTACATCTAGTACCAGCCATCCCAAGGTTTTGGAAAGAGTGTGCTCGCGTGACGTCACTCTGACATCACTCTGCAGTCTAGCCGTCGTAAGTCGTACAAACACACACACCACACACATACACAGGGTCACACGTCAAGGCAATAGTGACGTTGGTGATGCTGCACATTTGATGCTGCTTTTGACCGCTTATCCAATTTATGCTGCCGACCTTCCGTGTCGCCCGCTCTTTGTGTATCGTCCGTCATCCGCGTTCCCATAGCAGTAGTACGTAGTAATAGTAGAGTGGCAAATCCACCCGACTTGTCGCTGTCCGCGCCGGTTTTGCTGTCCAATAGTATCGCCTGTCCTTGCGGCTGACCTTTTTCTTCACCCGTTTTGCTGTATTGTTCACTTGTCCTGCGCGGACAGGCGCTGTCGTCCACATCTCGGACATTTATTATCACTATTGCTTCCTTATTCCCTTTGCTTCTGGCACGCGCGCCTTGCTCCGACCGCCCGCATTTCCAGCGTGCGCGCGCGCCGGTTCTATTTTACACTCGTTTTCTTTCGAGAGGGGGGGGGGGGTTGGCGTTGGCTGGAGCTGCTGGAAAGCTGCGCAGGAGAGTAATATGAGTTGCACACGTGGTAAGAAGAATAAAAGAATAGATTGCCAGCTAAATAAGGGGGATGACCAATTATTCAGCCAGCCAACAATTTTCGCTATGCAGCTCAAATTATTGTTGACTAAAAAATTAAGCTATACTTGGCAAATTAAGCTATCTAGCGAAAGAAATTATTAATAGCTAAACATAGCTAATTTTATTGAATCAATCATAGCTAAATTCTTGAGCAAACAATAGCTATTTATTTTTAAGCTGAACGAAGCCACTTGTTCAAGCTAAACGTAGAAAATTTATTTTAGCTAATAAGCTCTATTTTTCTGAGCTAAACGTAGCTAAAGCTTTTCCCGTACTTCTGGGCCTCATTTCGTAACGACACGAGGTTCAGACGGACGGACGCCGTGAGGCGGTGGGTGACGGCGGCGCCCGTCTGTCTGTGTGTGTGTGTGTGTGTGTGGCCCCGCCACGCCCCGCCACGCCCCGCCACGCCCCGCGGACTAGACCGGCATCCCAGCGTGGCGAGGTGGGGCGGGGCATCAGGCCAGGCTCGGGTACACTCGAGAGGGAAGGGAAAGTTTGTTCGATAGGCGCGCGCGCGCGTGGTGCGCGGGGCGCGGCGGTGGCTCTGCTGCGCCCGATCCAGCTTAGCGGCGGCATTTGGAGCTGGCCGCCCGAGAATATAATGATGAAGACCCCTGAGAGAGAGAGAGAGAGAGAGAGAGAGAGAGAGAGAGAGAGAGAGACGGGCGCTCGGTGGAGTTCCTTTTGGTTCGACCGAGTTCGCCGCGAGGCAGTGGTGGTGGACTCGTGCGCTGCGAATGCTTCACATGTGAGCAGCTGTTCGCGGCTGGTTAGCAGAGACTAGACTACCTGGGCGGGGTTCATTAGGAACTTTTTTGCGGTGGTATGCTGGAGAGTTCATGGGGTGTACTCTACCAAGTACTATGGTGGTACTCTAGTGGAGTTTCACGAGACTCTCGATGGGTGATATAGCTTTCCAGCAGATGCAGTGTAGTATGGTTGACGTCATCCACGTCTCTAGTTCTGGGCTCGTGAAGCTATCTGTACATAAGAAACCCCCAGGTGTGTGAATGCCGCCGTCGCACACTTTTAAGTGTGTCGATGCCGAGTCACTCACTTGTGCAGCATGTATAAGAGTGTGTAATTTCCTTGGAATTTCGCACACCTGTAGTACACCTACCAGTGTAGGTATATGGCAGTTCACACGCCCCCAAAAGTGTGTGACATTCACACAGTGTAGACCCGTGACGTATAGTACTGGATGCGGTGCGGCTCGGCCCCGGTTGGTCCTGGGGGCGGCATGCAATGCACTGGTTTGGAATGTTGTGAGTCGGGGATGATGGACGGGGCGTAGTGGAGTGGTAACGGCCCACAGTTTGCTGGCGCCGACACACGACTTCGCGTCGGTGGCGCTTGGCGCTCGGGCCGGTGGCGCCTCTAGGGCAGCGGCGGCGGCTCCATCCACCCTCCCCGGTGGTGGTTGTTGGCTGGCGTTTGGCCTTCGGCAGAGCCCCCGCTGCTGTACAGGAACACGACTCGACTCGGAGTTCCACTAAACGTTGTGCGAAACGATCTGGATTAAACTGAAATAATTTGTCTTCCGTTCGGACCTGTTTGTTTAAATACCTGCTTTAGAAAGTGCGATGTCGTATACCGTTCATTTTTACTAGCTCTATAAATTATTCGACGCAGGTTTCGCGAGTTTCTTGTTCGTCCTGTGGATTTATTTCTATTTTTTATAGTGTTCCTGCTCTTCTGGGGTTTACGATCCTCCTGTTTGTCTTCGGGAGGAGTTTTTTTTCTTCCCCGTTCCAGCTTCACGGCAGAGAGTGCTCTACGTAAAGTATCGGAAGGTTGGGGGGG
>NW_026267135.1:1283405-1287492 GCF_000697945.3 Frankliniella occidentalis
CTCCCCCCTTCCCTCCCGCCGTATGTGCATTAGGAGGACCCAACATTTCGTTGCAGCTGGATGTAAGATGCGTATTCAAAAAACATTGTGCGTCCCTCACGCATCGGGCGTTGTACTTACCCGCTGTCTATACCCATTTGTTTCTTTTTATTTTTGTAATTTCGTTTGTGCCGGTGGCGAAAACGCGCGGCAAAATTAATGAATTACTAAGTATGTAATTTCATATTAAATTTCTTTATATGTTTGTAACCGGAAGAAGTGTGAGTGCATGAATTTTTTCTGATGTAATTTTGGTTAATACCTCAAACGCGAAATTTGCCCCTATTTTTAAACCAGATGTTGATATGTTTCCGAGGGGTCCCCCACTTCCAAAATAGGTGTACAACGAGTTGCCGAGTTGGCGAGTTGCCGCGAGTAGGCCGCGAGTTAGGATCAATTTCTAGAGAGTTTTGCGCGATTTTGGCGCGAGTTTTCGCGATTTTCACGCGAGTTTTCGCGAGTTATCGTGAGTTTTCGCGAGTTGTCTCGAGTTGAACGCGAGTTGGGCGCGAGTTGGGCGCAGCCAAGTGTACAACGAGTTGACGAGTGGAGGACCCCTCGTATGTTTCACGTTCATTTTATTTTTATTATTCATCAGTGCAACACCGCTGAAACAAACCAAATAAAGTCCACATTTTTATTCTAATTACATTTTATCTTTTTCGTGACTGTTAACAAAGTAACCCTTGTTGCATTTATTCACACGACAAATGTTCCTGGAGGTGTACTAACAAATTACAACTGTCTAAAAATAGGCGTCCGCACTCGGTACACCTATAAGGTCTTTCTAGCTCGTCGGAGCGGGCCTCTAACCGCACACTGTCACCACGCGAACAGTTCTTGCCACGGTCTGCACGCCGCTTGTCTGCCGGATTCTCAGCTCCCGAGTGGGTTCGCAGATGCTTGCGTAGTTTTCCGCTGGTCGCGAATTTCTTGCCGCACATGGTGCACTCGTAGGGCCTCTCTCCCGTGTGGGTGCGTGAGTGTACATTCCGTTCGCCGCTGTCCACAAATTTCTTGCCACACATAGTGCACTCGTAGGGCTTCTCTCCCGTGTGGTGGCGGCGGAGGTGCGGTCGCAACTCAGAAGAACGCGAGAATTTCTCTCGACAGACAGAACACTGGAACGGCTTCTCCCCCGTGTGCCTTCGAAAGTGTGAACGCAAGTCTGCGTTCGTCCTAAATTCCCGCTGGCAAACCGTACACTGAACTTGGTTGCCTGTGCAGTCTGAGTGGAGTCGGCGAATGTGACTCTTCAGGGACGAAGAATGCGCTAATGTTTTGTTGCAAACAGAACACTCGACAGGTTTCCTTTCGGCGTGGGTTCGGAGATGTGTATGGAGATTCGATGAGCTCCTAAACTTCTTGTTGCACTCGAAACACTCGAATGGCATCTCCCCAGTGTGGGTTCGGAGATGAATTTTAAGTATCTCACTGCCAGCGAATTTCTTGTTGCATACACCGCACTCGAAGGGCTTTTCTCCCGTGTGGCTGCGCATGTGACTACTCAGATACTTTCTAAGCTTAAATTTCTTGCTGCAAACAAGGCATTCGTGTTCCTTAAATCCCCTTTGGTGGAGGAGAAGGTGAGTGTGTAGATTGCTAGATCTCGCAAACTTCCTGTCGCACATCGTGCACGCATGCGGCTTCTCTCCCGTGTGAACACGTTCATGGTTTCGAAGATGTTCACCCCTGTTAAAACTCTTGCTGCATACACCGCACTGAAATGGCTTTTCTCCCGTGTGGGTTCGGAGATGACCTCGCAATGCCCCACTTTCACTAAATTTCCTGTTGCACAGAGAGCACTCGAAGGGCTTTGCTCCTGTGTGGGTTTTCAGGTGTTTGCGCAGGTATTCAGCCACCAGGAATTTCTTGTCGCACACCGTACACCCAAAGGTCTTCTCCCCGGTGTGGGAGCGGAGGTGCGCCTTGAGATTTCCACTCGAGGTGCACCTGTAGTCGCACACGTCGCACCCGTAAGGCTTCTCTCCGGTGTGGGTCCGGCTGTGGCTAACCAGTCCTTTTTTGTCAGCAAATTTTTTGCCGCACACGGCACATTCAGCGGTCTTTTCTCCTGTGTGTGTGCGCACATGTCTTTGGAGATCACCGCTTTGCGCAAACTTCCTCTCACACACTGTGCACTCGAAAGGTTTCTCCCCCGTGTGGGTTCTGAGATGTACTTTCCGATTGTGACTGTTTGCGAATTTCTTGTTGCAAACATTACATTCATACGGCTTCTCTCCTGTGTGGATGCGCATGTGCATACGAAGCTCACTGCTACTCTGAAGTTTCCTGTTGCATACAGAGCATTCGTATTGAGACTCCTGTTGTTCTCCCCCACCATGGTGAGCACGCAGACGGCCACGTCGCGCAAACTTCTTGTCACACAAAGCACCTGCACCGCGCTCCCTTCTTTCACCTGTGTGGGTTCGCAGGTGTGATCGCAGTGCACCACTTGATCTACATTTCCTGTCGCACAGAGAGCACTCGTAGGGCTTTTCTCCTGTGTGAGTTTTGAGATGTTCGCGCAGGCCTCCATTCTGCGAGAATTTCTTGTCGCACAGCGTACACCCAAATGGCTTCTCCCCGGTGTGGGTGCGGAGGTGTACGTTGAGAGTTCCACTCGTGGCGCTCCTGTAGTCGCACACGTTGCACCCGTAAGGCTTCTCTCCGGTGTGGGTCCGGCTGTGGACTTCCAGATGATGTTTTTCAAAAAATCTCTTGCGGCACACGGTGCACTCGTAGGCTCGCCCTCCTCCCGAGTGAATGCGCACGACATGTCTCTCCAGGTAAGAGTGGTCCGGAAACTTCTCATCGCACTCAGAGCATTCGTAGGGCTTCTCCCCTGTATGCTGGATTCGGATGTGCACTCGCCGACTGGCATTCGTCGCACATTTCTTGTTGCAAAAATGACACTCGAGTTCGAACGCCTCTTCTGTGCGCCTTTTCAAATTGGTGGCGGGTTTGTGTGGCACAACGTCATCATCGCCTTGCATCAACATGGCGATAAGCGGTAAATGCAGTTTCTGAAAAACGTAAACAGACACATTATTAATTTGCTTTTCTTTGTTACACTTGCAATGCAATCGACGGGGCAATAACTCTGGGAACCATGGGTTCACCGGCTCGGGAATCACGAATCACGGCGGGAATCACACACTAAAATCTTATGAACTTTTTTTTTCATAGTTACTGATTTCTCTAAACATGCTCAGCTTACGCATTTTTTAATATGCCAGTATGCACAAATTTCTTCATTCTGGCGCATTAAAAAATGCGTAAGCCGAGCATGTTTACAGAACTCAGTAACTATGAAAAAAAAATGTTTATAAGCTTTTAGTGTGCAGGAGAAATTCATAGTTGTTGCCCCCTTCAATGCAATATGAGATATGGAGCGGGGAGCGGGGTCTTACCTCTGTCAATTCAAATGTGTACATTGTATACTTTAAATAAAGCGTAACATGACATGTATACTTTAATTAATGTATACATGTCCGTACGCCTTTATAACCGCGTACATGGACATGTACGCAGTAATTAAAGTATGCCATGTACACTTTATTTAAGTACACAATGTACGCATTTGAATTGACAGAGTAAGCCTTTCTGGGACTTGTACTTACTTTATCCTGCTTACTGCCTTGGTGTTGATGTGCCGCGGCGGGTACGCTGCCCTGCCCTGCTCAGATCCACTGAAGTCACTGATTCTGTTGCACTTTTCCCTCACGGATGCACTCTCCGAAGACACTCCGAGCGCGCGTCCGGGACGGTGGTGTGCCAGGACTCGCCCGGAAAGCAACTGACTGGGACTCCTGGCAGTCGGTGACTGCCTGCCGCTAGAGACCTGGGGGACTCTACCCTGCCGCCGGCACATATGTTCTCTCTGGGTGCGTCCGCCAGGGTAGGAACGTGGGCGGCCCGGGACGCGTCCGAAGACCAGATACAGTGCGAAGGGACCAGCGAGTAAATGCGGAAGCAGGATGGCCCCGGGAGGGCCCGGGTGGCTCCGGCCCCAGTCTGCCCCCATCCCGCCCCCGGTCTGCCCCCC
>NW_026267135.1:1287542-1289312 GCF_000697945.3 Frankliniella occidentalis
CACGTCGCACCTGAAGGGCTTCTCCTCGGTGTGGGTTCGGAGGTGTACCTGGAGACTTCCACTCGTGGTGCACCTGTAGTCGCACACGTCGCACCCGTAAGGCTTCTCTCCAGTGTGGGTCCGGTTGTGGATGACCAGGGCACCTCTCCGAGGAAATTTCTTGTGGCACACGTTACATTCATAGGGCTTTTCTCCTGTGTGAATGCGCTCATACTCTTGCAGATCACCGTTTTGCGAAAACTTCTCATCACTCATTATGCTGTCAAAAGGTTTCTTTCCTGGTTATATTTTGAGATGCATTCGTAGCGACTTTCTTGCCGCGCACATTGCACTCGAAAGGCTCGTCTCTCGTGTTGGGTTCTCAAATGGATGGCGAGCTTTTGATTGGCAGCAGCTCTCTGACCGCGCACATCGTGGTGGTCGTCGTGATGAACGTCAAGTATGTCTGTAAAAGAAAGCGTTATTTTCAAATTCCCTCTTTTTTGTGTGTTTACATTTTGTGAAACACGTCTTGTAATGAATCGGACCGGAAATGGTTCACAGAGTGCAGAGTATACCCGCTGGAATGCTACTTATTTACATTGACTTCGGTAAGAAAAGCACAAAGTGTCGGAGCGGGTTTGAATATCCTCAATTTTCTTTCAGTGACTGCGGTGGTCTGACAACACGCTTTCCATCCATGTGTAATTTTCCCTGCAGTACTTGAATTGTCACGCAAACTAGCCACATTCGCTTCGCAACACAACTTTTTTGTTTGTTTTGAAATTCATGTCCCTATCATGGACTTTACATACCACTTTCTGCTCTCCAAGCTGCTTCGTGTCCTCTCCGCCTTGGCTGCGTGCTGTCCGCGGTGGCTGTCCGCGGTGCTGTCTTGTATTCCGCCTGTGCCCCGTGCTCTCTGTGTCGCCCGGGTGATCCTGAGGACGCTCTCCAGTTCCCGGCCTGGCGGCAGCCGGCAGCAAGCTGAGGTTCCACTCTACGGCGGCGGCACAGGCTGGACTGCTGACTGTTCGTGGCCGGTGGCCGGCTCGGATGGTTTGGGAAACCCGTCGGCCCAGTGCTCTTTGGGCCAGTGGCCGGATCCGATCTGCTGGCGCTGGCCTGGGGCCGCTGCCGCTACCCCGACTGCCAGCTCGGTCGGTCCGGCCGCGACCCCGTCGGGCGGGCGACAGGGACAGGGACAGGGGAGCGGCGCAGTGACCTTGGTGAGGCGACCTCGTCCTTGCCGGCACATCCCAAGCCAAGCTTCCGAACGCCGTACACGTCTAGAAGCTGAACATTCATCCGGACTCGTGGAAGTAAAACCGTGCCACTGTATCGCGCTACCTACCTGCGAGTGAGCAAGCGTGTGGGAACTCACATCCCTATATTCTGTAGGCGTTGGCTTCCGGCCGTCTTTGTCCGCCTCATAAACACCGAGTGACACACCCACTGCTGATGACTTGCACGGCATTGTCTCGAGCGCCTTTTGATTGCCGCTCTGCCAGAATATATGGGGAATGGACCCTAGGGGACTCTCTTAAAATAATTGCAATGGGTCTATACTCCCCATGGGGATTTAAATTCTTCCCTGGGAGTCGCTATTTGCTCGCGCGTATATATCTATGTGCGCTCCAACTTACACCGCTACAAGTGTGTGACACACACATACGCCCAGTTCACCGCATATGCTTGCTGCTGTCCTGCTCCTCGGCTCGTTGAGGGAGGAGGGGCAGCACATGTCCTGAGCAGGGGTGCCTCCCCCTCCCTCCCTCCCTCCCTCCCTCC
>NW_026267135.1:1289362-1290385 GCF_000697945.3 Frankliniella occidentalis
CCCCCCTGCAGGCGCCGCTCTCTGCTTCCATAGCACCGCCCCCCTCCCTATAAGTGCAAGAAGAAATCCGCGCAAACGCCTGGAGCGAAATAATTTGGCTTTTCGAGTTTGTTATTCTTCAATTTGTGGCTCTGATGAGGCCACAACCGCCCGTACTTGTCATGCTACACAGACCGCGGGCCGTCTGTGCCAATGTGCTACGTGACGTGGTTGGTTCGACTTACCTTCATGGCGTTTTATTCCCCAATCTCCTTAGAAATCTCTTCTTTTTTGTGGGATTTTTTTTTACCTCCGCACTCAAATATGTGTGTACTCTACGCTTCGGCACGTCGCTCACCATCGCTCCACCAAGGCGCCTATCGAGTGTGAACAGAACAGCCCTCCTCCTCGCCTTCATCCTCCTCGTCGTCGACCTCCTTGTCCTCCTCGTGCTCGTCGTCGTCCTCCCACCCCTCCTCCTCCTCCTCCTCTTCGTCATCCTCCTCGTCATCCTCCTCGACCTCCCCCACTGCGCCGCGGGGCTGGCTTTTTATGGATGGGGGGCTCGGAGCCGTAAAGGTAGGCAGCCCTAACTATAATCCGGACGTTTATCCGCATTTATGCGACGTTGGACGTCAACGGCAGTGGCACTCGCCGAAATCCCCCCAGGCGACGACGACGATGACGACGACGGCCGAAGGGGATGGGGTATATTTTTCACGAAAATTCAGTTTAAAGGAGAATGTTGTTTTCTCTCTCTCCTTTTTTGGGGGGTGGGGGTAAAGTGTATCCCTATCAGCTACATGCCCTCCGAGTGGGTTAATTTACTCACTGAGAAAAAGTACCCTCGTCCAAGGTCATGATGACTGTACCCCCCGGTGAGTAACGTTTTTCGTGGGTGCGGTAAACTTTGTCAGTGCGAGGGATCGCGGACGGAAAAATGTACGTACACCGTACCCCGTCAACATGACGTAGTTTGTGTCGGGGAGTGCTTCTGAGACGAGACTGAGCCGAGCAGACGTTTCGTACCATGGCGGGGGGGGT
>NW_026267135.1:1298355-1299163 GCF_000697945.3 Frankliniella occidentalis
GGGGGGGCTGCTCTCCCGCGCAGCCGACTGAAGCACTCCGCAAAGTTATCAAACTCGCGGGACCCGATGGCATAGAGACTGTGGAGTTGATGGAACAATGATCTGCTGTGCCCTCGAGTGCAATCGCTGATTGCACGGCCCGCTCTGGAGGGGACCTCGCGGGTGCAATCAGAGTGCAATCAATGCAAGCAGACGGAGCGTGGCGCTGCTGGGGCCCCCCGCTCTGCGGTTGTGTCGGGAGCACACTGCGCCTTTCGAGCCCCTTTCATTTTTCGGTTGAAACAAAAACGAGGAAAGTAATCACAAAAAAACTATACGACAGCAGTAGGTTGTATAATGGTTGCAAAAAAAAAATGAATAAAAAAAAAGAGGTTTATATTGCAAACGATTCTCTTTGCAGCGTATTGCAAATAGTTTAGAAGAATCGTACTGAAATACGTCGGAAATAGTTTTTCGCATGTTTGCAGCACACTAATTCTTTGCAAACAAAGGTCAAAATATTTTTCGCTTAATCATTGCGAACAATGTGGTTTGGTTTGCAAGCCACAGTGAGCTGCTGACATTGCCTATCACCAGCTGCTTTGGGTAACGGTGGTGGGTGCACCGCGGTTTTTATTATTTATTTATTTATCAGCTGCCTTTCTTCTGGCAGGTGCTTGCAGCACACCCCCTGCTGCTGCACCGAGCACCCGCGCGACCACGGCGCTCCTCGCGGCGTTGGCGCGGGCTGTTTGAATGTGGAAAACCCTATTCATGCTCCATAAAACTGTGTAGGGTGGGCAGAGAGGGAGGGGGAGAGAGAGAGAGA
>NW_026267135.1:1299313-1300232 GCF_000697945.3 Frankliniella occidentalis
GGGGGGGGGGCAGAAGGATGGAGGGGAGGGGACGTTGCAGGAGCGGAACTGGAGAACACAAAACTCTCCGCTGCTTCCAGCTGCCACAGGATGCGGCGTGGAGAAGTTCATGTGTCCAGGACATGTGTGTGTGCGAGAGAGCACAAACTGTCTCCATGAATAGAGAGAGAGAGACAGACGGTCTGTTTCTGTCCGCACTTGCGTCCCTGCGGCATGTGGACGGCTCATCTTCAAGTTACGCCCGTCTGCGGCGAGCACGGCGGGTGCTGCTGGTTCTCACGGCGAGAGGCGCGCAGCCGCCGGCGCGGTCGTATCGTGCCGCCTCCCTGCTTGCGGTGTGGAGGGAAAACGTTTGGCGCGGGCTGATTCAAACCGTGGCGTGAGCCACATAATGTAATGCTCTTATAGAGCAGTGGCAGGCCAGGCGCGAGCAGCAGCGGGCGCCAGGTGTTACATTCGCGGAAAAGAAATAGGATGCCAAGTGCGGGCTATACTGTAAGAAGTTTATTTTGTCGCGGATTTTGTGGCCTTGCAATAACAACGCCAAATTAATCTTGTTCGAAATGGTTGACAGGGTTTTGGTTTACGTTGAATTATTCCGTGTTGCAGCAGGAGCTGTAACCTGTAACCCACGAACATCCCTCTCCGCCTGTCCCTCGGCCTTTGGCTTTTGGGTGCTGTAGACTTGAGCAGGTTGAGAGGGGTGAGAGCTGTGTGCGGCTGACCTCCTCTGCACCCCTTTGGGTACCCCAACCCCACTTCCTTCCTCTAACCAACCCCACCCTCCCTGACCCCACCCCTTCCTACCCCAAGCACGCTCGGGCCGCAGGCGGGGGCACGCTATGCGGCAGCAGGCGGGGTGTACAGTATTGGGGTCGGTATCTGATTTCGCTCCAGTTGCGGCGGGGCGGGGCAGGGC
>NW_026267135.1:1304992-1305704 GCF_000697945.3 Frankliniella occidentalis
CAGGGCGGGGTGGGGTGGGGTGGGGCGGGGCGGGGCGCGGCTGTGCGTGCAGAAACATAAACTGGCAGGCGCACGCCCGCCTGCTATACCGCGCCACGGCCCACCACCACGCGGTCCACCCCGCGGTCATTCGCTCGAGACCGGAGCCCCCATTTTACAGACCTAACTTGGCCGCACGCCGCGGACTCACGCGTTCATCAGTTTGGAAACAGTTTTTGTTTTGCTTCGTCATTGCTAACTACCACTGCCAGGACTGTCTTGGTGTGGTCATAGAGGTCATGACGATGGTGATTACCGTAACTGCGGTATGGCTAGGTCACTGCTGGCCGAAGCTGTCCAGTGCGCTTACGTGTGTGTGGCTTTGGCTTTGTCGTCAGTGACATGTCATGTCTTGGTGGTCATTGGTCATAGCCTAGGTCACGAGACGGGTCGCGATGATGACCATTGACCGTAACTATGTAGCTCGTGTTTGACGGTCGCTGCTCGCAGCTCATATATATACACCATTCCCCCAAAAAAGCAAAACGCAACGACGACGACGCGATGGTTGCGGTCCGCCGACTTCTTCTCTTCTGCTCTGCGCCTGCTGCTCAGCGCACCGCACACCGCAAGTCAAGTGGATTCGCATTCGCATGAAATTCAAGCTGGCAACAGTGTATAGGCCGCCCCGCCCCGCCCCACCCCGCTCCTGGGCTCACTCTGAGTGCAGGTG
>NW_026267135.1:1306519-1310385 GCF_000697945.3 Frankliniella occidentalis
ACACACACACACACACACACACACACGCACGCACGCACGCACACACCTGCATCAGGCTTATCCCCTTCCTCCCCCATGTGTCACTACACCCGTGGGACTTCCCCCCTGCTGCCTGCTGCTGTTGTGTTTGCTTACCTGTAATAATCCCCCGATTCTCTTTCTCCCTGCTCTTTATACCCGGACACACCAACCACCACCACCGACACCACCGCCGCCGCTTTTTATTACTCCCCTCTCGTTTTTTGATATTTCTCCCTTAACAATGTTTTCATGAAAAATGCATGCGAGCGCGGTGCTCTAGCAGTAGGGCGGGGCCGGCGGGCCGGCCGGCCGGCTAGCCTCTGTGTTTGAAATATTTCTGTTATGCATGCAGAATTTTCAATTGCCTGATGGCATGCAGAGGAGTGAGGAGGAGGAGGAGAAGGAAAAAGTTGGGCGGCGAGAGGGGGGCTCTGCTCCGGCGTTGGGCCCTTGCTCCCCCTTGACATAAAGACCACCCCGAGCCGCCCCGCCCCGCCCCGCCCCTACTCTCTGCTATGTAAATCTCCATTCCCCTAGTGGTTGGTGTGTTGCTTGATGGCGAAACACGGGCCGAAAGGCTGCATAAAGTTGCAGAGGAAAAGTCGTCGACTCCCTTGACCCCCCCCCCATTTCCCCCTGTTATGCATGATTTGAGCGGCAATGGGCCCCACTGGCCCCACTTTAGCGCGGGACCTTCTTTCTTTGTGTGTTTCTTCTACGTTTGGGTATGGCGTTTTGAGCAGCGAGCGTGCTATACACACTCTGTAGTGACCGAGGACTGTCTCTTTCCAGGTGAGCTGGAGAAGAAATCTCTCCATGCGAAAGTTTCCGTAAACTCGCGGTGTGGCGTGCGCGCTCCAGCCTCTGATTGTCATCGCTCTGCGTAGACGGTTGCTCTCTCTCTCTCTCTCTCTCTCTCTCTCTCTCGTTCTGCGTGTAATCTACATCGCAACAACTGAAATTGCACCCATTAAAAAAAAAAGAAAAAACGAAAAAAGAATTCATCAGCAGAGAGCTTTCATAAAGCCGAGTAACAATAACCGAGGACGGATTGCAGCTTGAGCAGTTTAGGAGGCAGGAGAAGGAAATAAGCTGCTCACAGCCGGTGCAGCAGTCCACTGTGCTGTAAAATGTTATCCCATTATTTTCTGATTTTGAACCGACGTTGTTTCAGAAAATCTATACCAAAATTCACGATTATGGAATTTGACAGATTTTTTTCCCCTTCAATTCTTCCTGTCATTTTTTTTCGTGTCTGTGTGTGATGACGCGATGCGACAGGTGTGAATAAGCCCTTTCCTCTGATTTTTATGAGCCGTTTGAAAACCAACGTGGTGGTGAGGGACAGGGACACGGGATGTCTGACGACGGCGGTGCGGCCCGCGGGCTGCGTGGCAGGCACTGGCTCACATGCACCCGGCGTGAACCAGAAACCGGTTCTCGCTTTTGGAGGTTGGCAGCGCTGTGTGGTAAGAGTGACGACAAGCACCAGGTGTGTGTGTGTGTGTGTGTGTGTGTGTGTGTGTGTTTGTGTGTGATGCGCGCAGCCGCTTCTCTTGGGGCGCAACGTGTGTCTCTGGTGTAAAATATGCTCCTGGACACGCAAAATTTGTGTTGGCGAGATTTTAATTCATAAAATCGCCAACAGCTTTTCTTAGCGTTTTCACAGTGTAGCTGCGCGGGCGCATTCGTAGCACCCGCCCCTATGTACATAGGGCGCAGCCCGGCCCAGTCCGACGGGCGTTCTAAGCCATAAAACCTGACCTGCGCGTGAAGCCTCTCGGCCGAAAAGTGCAGTTTCCAGCTCTTTCCGAAATTCTTAATACCAACCTATCAATTGCAACTAATTATTTCAAATCTTTTGGTCGTCCAAGTTGTTCGTCTGCCTCCGTCCTTGACGCGATGGTCAGAGTGGGCGTAACGCAGCGCAGCGCCCCGGCCGCTCAGCCGGCCCGGGGAGGGCCGCGCGGACCCCCCGTAGGATCGTTGTATTTCTACCCGAAATGTTGGCAGTGAAATTGTACCCTGCCCGGCAAGGGGCTGCGGGGTCCAGGCGCACAGCGCACAGAGTAGGCAGTCGGTTGAGGAAGAGTCAGGAAGAGAGTCGAGGAGAGGTGAGTGCGGAGAGTCGAGGAGAGTTGTCTTGGAGTGTCGAGTGGACAGAGTTGAGACGCAGAATCGGAGAGTTCGTTCTAGAGCGCGAGTGTGGACTTGAGTGAGTGTGCAGCGGAAGAGAGAGAGAGAGTCGCGAAGAGTGTGTGTAAGTGAGACAGAGACAGTCAGTAGAGTCAGAGCGAGTGCGTAGGGTAGAGAACGAGAGTTTGAGAGACGGTATTTTCTTTGTTTGATTTAGAGTTAATTCTCAGAAGCAGTAAGATTTTCCAGTAGAGTCGTTTCTTTGTAAAGTGCCCTGTTTGAATAATTACCTAATTTGACCTCACTGTAAAAAGCTTACGGTGAATTTCACTGTAAGCTACGGTGACATACACCGTAGGCCACGGTGCTGCAGGGGTTCATCGTAGCTTACGGTGAAATTCACCGTAAGCTTTTTACAGTGCTCAATTTGGTGTATTTTCCTTCAACTCGACATTTTTATATTCGGACACCACAGTTATTCATTTCCTCGATATTTAATTTTCCCAAACCCACGCATCAGTTGGCGGGCGTGCCTCTCAATTTCATTTTCGCGCAATTTTTAAGTTTTGCCCGTCAACATGTGTAAATGTTGTAGAGTTGGAAGTTGCAATTTTTTTCCGGAAATTTCCCGAAATATTGCCGAAATTTTTCGGGAAACTTCAGTCTGAGTCTTCAATTTTCCATTTTTCCGGAAATTTTCCGGAAACTTTTCAGGGTTTCCAACTCTAGCATGTTGTGGTAGGTTTGTGGGTTATATAGGTGTGTGAATGTTGTCGCTCACTTGTTGGCGCAGAGCACTCAAGGTGTGTGAATTTTCCTATTCGCCAATTTTGAACCACATGTGAAGTGCGAATTTTCTTTAGAATTGGCGTATGTTTTCTCGGCTGAATTCTCTGGGAGAAGCGTAGGGAAGCTATACTCCCGAGCGACGGTGATGGAGCAGTCGCTGCATTTCTCGCTCGACCGACGCGACGGACGGCTGTTAGCGCGCAGCTGCTAATGGCGTCTGGGGTCGGAAGCCCTGGGAAGTTTCCGAAAGATTTCAGGAAAAAATCCGGAAAAACGGAAAATTTCCGGGAAAAAATTGCGAATTTCTCAGACTTTAGAAGATTTTCCGTTGTTAGTTTCCAGAAATTTTCGGGAGATTTTCGGAAATTTTCCATCTTTTGGGAAATTTCTAAGCCCAATAAGGGCGTTTCTTTCGTTACTGGGTAAATGAATTTTACCAAGGACCCTTTTCGAAATGGAATAAGTGTGTGCTACATTCGAACACTTCAAAGTGCGTTACCAAATTTCAATCACAAAATTGTGTCGGGCTTGGAAACGTGTGTGACCGTTTTGTCATGCAGGGAAAATTTCGTGACAGCCGTAGAAAATTGCGTCAATTGGGTCACACTTTGCTTTCTGTAAAGTAGTTGCTCGGTGTGCCCGTTTGGGTTGCTCTCTGGGTATGTGTGTGTGTATGTAGGCGGTGACTGACCAGTGTCGGGGAATGCCGCCCCGTATAGTGCCCGGCGCTACACTACAACGCCCTGTGGGCACACAAAGTGCAGTGTGTGTGTGTGTGTGAGAGAGAGAGAGAGAGAGAGAGAGGAGCTCATTAGCTGATGAGATACTGCGTGCTGGTGGTCTGGCTAGCGCTTTGCTGTACGGCGGAAGCACTCATCAGCTAAACGCGTTCGCACCCCCTCTCCTCCCTCTCCCCCCCC
>NW_026267135.1:1311806-1319037 GCF_000697945.3 Frankliniella occidentalis
GGGGTCAGCGTGGCGCCGCGCCCACCGAAGGTGACCAAGGCAAAGTCTACCTCAATTCCATTTTGAATTTATTAATTTGAAAATCAATAGCCAAGAAACGAAGTATACATTTGTAAGCGTTCTAGATAACTGCAATGTTTAAACTGTGCCTTTTTAAAGATTTAAGATTTGTTATAAAAGGTGTTTTTAAAAAGTTTTTTCGTGTTTTATGAGGTTTTTTTTTGTATTGTTTGTGTTGGTGGGCTTGCCATTTTAAGTAGCACACAAACCACACTCCCAGTTGTTTCGCTTTTTCCAATATACGACTGAATGTGCCCAGGCGATGGAGGTGCACCCTCGCAGACGTTGCTCGGGTGCAATTCTAATGCGGCCGCTAATGCAAACAGAGGGGGGGGGGGGGGGAGTGCGTGTGCATCCTGACGTCACGCTCACACAGCCCCATTACACGACAGGTCCAACTCCAATTAAAGCGGAATTTGTCACCCTGCTTTTCTTTTTAGCGCTCTTCACCCCCACCCCGTCTCCAACTCACCCCTCGCGACTCCCTCGCAACCTATGCGCTTTGCCCACACCTACGCCCCTTCTTGACTTGACTAACCGCGAGCCACTATTGGCCCAAGGTTTTTGGTCGCTTTAAAAAGACTAGATTGTAGACAGTCCCCAAAACTGTCTCTACAAAAAAGAAAAGGGAACGTGCCCGCCCGTCTCCATTTCATTTTGGGTACTTGGCGACACAATTAGTGATACAATATAGAGTTTGACGATACTTTTCCTCTGCTTTTTCCAGAATTTTCGTGTCCTCGTCGAAGATGTCGGTTGAGTGTGACGGTGACAGTCTGACTTTCGCTAGCAGTCAGGACAGCGGGCCCGAAGATGCGACGACGGATGCGGGAGGAGAAGAGTGTCTCCAGTGCACTGTGTGCGCTAAAATATTTCGGTCAGGCGCTGGACTACTCCATCATGTCCGCCAAACCCACTCAGTGGAGCCGCCTTCGGAATGCGCCGTGTGCAACAAGAAATTCAAGAATATCGGTAGTCTTAAGAAGCACCTCTCCACCCACACAGAAGAGAGGCCCGAGTGCCTGGTGTGTCACAAGAAGTTTTCGCGAAGTGATTATCTGAAGGCGCACATGCGTACTCACACGGGAGAGACGCCCTACGAGTGTACCATGTGCACTGAGAAATTCACGCACTATGGTTCATTGCGTGGTCATATCCGCACCCACACCGGCGAGCAACGGCAGAAGCCCCACGAGTGCACCGTGTGCAACAAAAAATTCAGTTTTAAACGGTCTCTGGAATGTCATCTCCGAACACACACGGGAGAGAAACCTTATGAGTGTACGGTGTGCAACAAGAAGTTTGCTATTGATTCAACTCTCAGAACCCACCTGCGAGTCCACACTGGCGAGAAGGCCTTCAGTTGTACTGAGTGCGATAAGACATTTTCCCGAAGCCATCATCTCCAGTCACATCTCAAAACCCACAGCGGGGAAAAGCCGTTCGAGTGTTCCGTGTGCAACAAGAAATTTGCGTGGCGTGAAGGACTGCGCAGCCATCTGAGGAGGACCCACACCACCGGACTGAAACCGCACCAATGTCACGTCTGCCACAAGAAGTTTGCGACGAGTGGCGAACTGCGAACGCATGACCGCGTCCATACCGGAGAGAAGCCCTTTGCGTGTACGGAGTGCGGTAAGAAATTTGCACAAAGTAGCTACCTGCAGTTGCACGTTCTGACTCACACAGGAGAGAGGCCGTACGAATGCACCGTGTGCAACAAGAAATTTACCCAAAGTACTCATCTACGTACGCACCATCGAACCCATACAGGAGAGAAGCTGTTTGAGTGCACTGTCTGTAAGAAGAAATTTTCTCAAGGTGGTTATTTACGTGTCCATCTTCGCATCCACACAGGAGAAAAGCCTTTCGAGTGCAAGGAGTGTGGAAGGAAATTTAGTCGAGCAGGACCACTAAAAGGTCATATGCGAACCCACACAGGGGAGAAACCGTATGAGTGTACTGTGTGCGATAAAAAGTTTGCTGATCGTACAGGTCTGCGATCGCACCTTCGAATCCACACAGGAAATATAGGTGAGAAGCTCTTCTCATGCGATCAGTGTGACAAGAAGTTTTACCGAAGCGATCATCTCCGAGCACATCTGAGAACCCATATCGGGGAAAAACCGTTCGAGTGTGCTTTGTGCAACAAGAAATTCGCCCAGAGCAGCGGACTGCACACACATCTGGCAACTCACACGGGAGTAAAGTCGGCTGAGTGTACGGTGTGCAATCAGAAATACGCTTCAAGCTATTTGCGTATACATATGCGAATCCACACTGGGGAGAAGCCGTTCCAGTGCACGGAGTGTGACATGAAATTTACGCACAGTAATATTTTTCGGGAGCATATGCGTAAGCACAGAGGCGAGAAGTTGGAGTTTGAGTGTACTTTGTGCAACAACAAATTTGCTTCAAAAGGTTATTTACGTCTGCATCAGCAAATCCACACTGGGGAGAAGCCGTTCGAGTGCACCGTGTGCAGCAAGACGTTTTCGCGAGGTTTTACTCTGCGTAATCATCTCAAGACCCATTTACAGGCTGTGTAAGCAAGCTGCGTGCGCGCATGTGTAATGTTTTGTGAACACAAATAATATTGCCGTCGTTGTATGAAAGGGAATATTTTCCCCCAAAGGAGGAGAGGCCATTGGCAATTAATTGTATTTAATGATGCAGTCGTATCAAACAATTGAAATAAGTAGTTCTCTTGTAGTGGCTTTCTGGATAAAAAAAATGCTAGTACTCATTCTTTTTCTGATTGGTGGTTTTAAGAAAAAAAGGAAATGTGTGATTGTTTTTTGTTTTTTTTTAAATAAAATTTTAAAAGGTTCCTAATATTGTCTTCTTCTTGTCATCTTACTAATTGTTCATATTTTTAAAGTTTTCTTTTTATTTTAATTATGTAATTGGATACGACTTACGTACCCTTTAATGTTTTCATTGTCTTAGGAAATGTAATTTGATGTGCGTTTATCTCCGTTTTTGTACTTTGTGTAACTTGCATGAGTTTTAAGACAATTGTCCTTGGTGTATCATGCAAATGTTTTATTGTAATTTTACCAATTTACTCATGTATAGTTATGTGACTCGTGTGTGTTGAGAATACTGCAAAATATGTGACAAATACAGCACAAATGAGTCAATCGTATTACTCTTTCTCCTTCCTCTTCCGAATGAAGGCGATTTGTATGTAAATTTACACTTTCTCTGGAGAGGGTTTTTGGGGGAGACTGGGGTGTCGGTAACTACAACGTGAATCTAGCCTGGGAATGGTTTGAAAACTTTGCGTTCTGTGCTTTAGCACGAGATCGAAGGTCCGGTGATAAGTATTGACAAGACGACGCTGACGCAGCTCCAAACAACAAACCTAACACAGCGGGGCTCATAGAAAAGAACAATACCGATAGCATGAGGAAACCATTGCACTTAATTCTCATTTCATTGGAAGAAACCCCAGCACTATCTAATCTTGCTCCTAGAAAATTTGCTTAGTGACTACTAGTAGTTTTGTGATGCAACTTATTAAGAAACTCTCTAGTATTACCATACTAAAACGTTTTCCCAGTGAGGCCGGTTTAAGGAAAGCTATTAGTACACAATACTGGAAGACAGTTTTGTACTTCTCAAGAATGTCTTGTTAAGTTAACCACATCACAAAACTTCAGTAGTTAACAGGCAAATTGAGTGAAGTGTAGACCGTATTTTGCGGGTTAGACAGCAGGTCAGCAGGTATAGACAGTGACGAAAAAAAAGTGCAAGGTGGGTGCATTGATGTTTCTTTATATATTTCGAGGGGGCCACTACTTCAATTTAGGATGTACACAGGATTACGTGATTACGGGGATTACACGGGGATTTTGAGGGATTACAGATAAATTTTGTTGAACTCCTGGCTCTAAAACCATTAAATTTGGACAATAAGATGAAATCTAGTGATAATGGTTTAAAATTTGGTCAAGTATTACACGGAATTCATGAGAATTACGTAAGGATTACACCCTCATCTGTACACAGGATTATGCGAGTGGTGGCCCCCTCGATATATTTCGTGAGCTTCAGCTGCAGAATCGGTCGTCATTCTTTTCATAGCTAGCTCTCAGTAAGTTTTTCGCGCGCGCGCTAGATTTGAAAGTTTTTTAAGCGCGTGAGTTACGCGCCCAAAGCCGTTCTCTTTTTTTAAATCTCCCGCCGCTCACTGTGCGTCAC
Organism: Frankliniella occidentalis; assembly: GCF_000697945.3. NCBI lineage: Eukaryota > Metazoa > Arthropoda > Insecta > Thysanoptera > Thripidae > Frankliniella > Frankliniella occidentalis. The sequence continues at coordinate 1,316,073 of NW_026267135.1, forward strand.
TAGTGCCGTCCTTATCACACAGTGCACGTGTCCCCGGCAGCAGCAGGGTCCATGACCCGCCAGCCGCTGCAGAGGAGCCGATCCGCGAGGAAACGGGTCCTGAAACTGGTCCTCAAGTCTCTCCCCCCCCCCCCCACGGGACTTCCCTTCCATTTACCAACGCGGCGGCCGGTTTTATTTGCCATATAAACACGGCGCTAATGTGTGCGCTTGTGTATTCGTCGCCGCTCCGTTCGCTACCATAGGCCGCCGTGATGAGAAACATGCCACACCCTATCCTGGGGTTGAAAGCCCTATGGAAAATTTACGGAAAAGTTCAGGAAAAATTCCGGAAAAACGGAAAATTTCCCTAGTCTATGGAAGTTTTCCGTTTACTATCCGGAAATTTTTGGGAATTTTTCGAAAATTTCTAACCCACCACTACCACCCTCCCACCGCCCCCCATTGGCGTGCTGCTGCTGCCGTTTCAGTTCAACTGGAAACGAACGAATAGTGTTCCTGTATGGTCGTGACGTCTTTTTTAATTTCCTGAACGTTTTTAGGGGGCAGCCCCCCCTCCCCATCCTTCTCTGTATCTTAATACGGCGTTTGCCGACACCATGCACCGGGGTAGAAGGGAGCGCATCACCAGGAGTTGCAGCTCATCTCGAACGCTTTCATCATACTCTGAGCGTGGCTGTGTTAGACACACGGATAGAATAGAGGACTACAGCTGCTGCTACAGCGAAACTATTAAGAACCTGCACTCTGATAGCGTGCGGAAGCAAGGAGATGTACGTAATCAAATGTTGTTCACATTCTCGTCTCTCTGTATAGGGGTCAACAGAGAGGGGGGGGGGGTCAAGTGGAGTGTGCGATGCTGACTTGTAGGCCGTGCAGGCAGGGGGTTTGAAAGCGAGAGAGAAAGAGAGAGAGGAAGTTCAGAGAAGAGGGTGGTTGTTGCGCATGGCACCCTAAACGCGCCAGTAACAGCAAAAAGGAACGCGCCGAGGAGGGAGGGGGCAGCAACGGGGAGCGCAACAAAAATGGGGCAGTTTGGGTCGAATTAATGAAGATTTACGGTCGCGATGATTCCCGGCGGCGGCGGCCTCTAAGCTCCCGGCGTGTGCTGCTGCTGCTGCTTTTGCTGCTATTGCTCGGTGCTCACGGTTAAACCGTTCAAAACAGAATGTCGAGTCCGCCACGTGAGCCGGGGGGCGCTTAGCGGCGCGCCCGCGCGCGCGCGTGTGTGTGTGTGTGTGTGTGTGTGTTTGTTTGTATTTGTTTTGGGCGTTCTTTGTTTCCAGCCTGCCGCAGCAGCGAGAACCCTCTCCCGCCCGCCCTTTTCCCCAGCGAGCCCGCTTCCCCTATACAGGGCGCTACTGACACACACTCACTCTCTCACATACTGCCCTTTTCCTTCTACCTTACCAACGTTTGCCTAACGTTTCTCTCTCTCGTTTCAGGTGAGAACGTGTGTCGATCGAGTGAGAGAGAGCGAGACTGACAACGAGACGTAACAAGAAGAAGAAGAAGATGAAGAAGATGCTGCAGGATGAGAGTAAGCGACGACGGCTGTCGTAAATTTGGCGATTCGCGTTGCAATTCGCACACAGCGGGCACTTTATCACCGGGAGAGAGAGAGGGAGGGAGGGAGGGAGGGAGGGTAGGTTTGGATTCTTTTGATCCGACGCCTGTCGGCCAAGAGAAATGGCGCCTCTCCGCGGCCGAGCTCAACTTTTGCACGTCTTGTTGAGGGCGTTTTGGGGGGGGGGGGGCGCACCCAAGTCTCTCTCTCTCTCCCTGTCTCTCCTCTGTCTCCCTCGAGTGTCTCCCCTCTCACTTTTCGCCTATCTCGCTCTTCTTCTTCCTCTCTCTTGCTCTCACTCTGCCCCCCCCCCTCTCTCTTTCTCTCTTCCGTTTCGTGAATTTGCTCCAGTTTCGGTGGCGAGCTATGAATCAAACGTCTATTCCTCGAAGCCCCTTCTCTCTCTCTCTTTTTCTCTCTCACTCACTCACTCACTCTCTTTCTCTCTCTCCGCACCTTCCCCGCGCGCCGCCGCCATGCAGCAGAGGCGGGTGCTGTTGCCAGGCTGCTGCTATCGCTCTAATCTTGCGTTACGTCGAAGCGACTTTGCAGAGCGGATACTACAACTAACTTTGCTCCAAAACACACAGACGCACGCTCGCACACACACACACGCACGCACATCTCATGGACGCGTATATCGGCACGATAAGTTAACAGCTGCCGTGATGGTGCACACGTTCATGAGTTATATACCAGATGTATGTTCGTGTGTGTGTGTGTGTGTGTGTGTTCTCTCTCACTCTCTTGTGTGTCTGGGGGGCTGCTGGGCGGTCGATAGGGCTTCGCTCCAGGCGGGACCAAGCCCAGTTAGTTGATATAGTTGATTCAACAAGGCTTGGCTGGGCCCGCTGCTCTGCTTCTGCTGCTGCTGGGCGAGTAGAGAAAGAGAGACGGAGACGCGTAGGACGAATCGGCAGAAGGGGGGGGGGGGGTCAGGGCAGTAGGGTGTGTGTGTGTGTGTGTGTGTGTGCCGGGCGGATGGCAGATGGCGGCATAGGCGGCCGCAAACACAATCTCAGCGCAGGCACTACTGCTGCTGCTGCTATGTCGTGAATTTGTCACCGTCCTGCCCCCCCCCCCCACAAACCCCTTCCTAACCACGCCGCGGCCGCGTCGACACACACACACACACACACACACACTATGGTTGTCGCTTGTTATATCTTGTGAGCTGTGGCTTTTGCTTTGTGTTGTGTTCCCTGGAGACTGCTCCGCAGTTGGTGCGAGCTCCAGCGGAGGTATTGCAGGCTCTCCACCAGGAGGCCCCTGGCGGTCGGTCGGTCGGTCTCGCGGAATGCAGTATGAAATGGTTCCCCGCACACCTTCTCCAGTCGCTTATTCCTGGAAGCGCGTCCGGCATCCTCCCTGCCTCCCCTCCCTCTACCTCTCCCCCCC
>NW_026267135.1:1319324-1320161 GCF_000697945.3 Frankliniella occidentalis
GGGGGGATGGGTACAGCAGAGTGAACCCGAACGTTCATCCCGAGACGAATAATATTCTGCTGCCGCCGGCGCTGCGTTTTGAGCGGTGCGTGCCTCGGCCCGAGAGGTTGCGAGCTCCGTCTGTACACTCCATTGCCCGGCCAAGTGCAGCTCCGGACGGGGGGCTCTGCTATGCAAATAACGCGGGAAGGCATCTTAGTTTCAAACCGAGCGTGGCGGCGGCGGCCGGCGGCGGCGGCGGGGCGGGGAGTTGGAGGAAGGTCTCTAGGAGAATGTGCCCCCTTTCCCCCCTCTCTCTACCCCCCCCCCCACAACTCACTCTTTTGTCGCTGCCGTGGACTCCCCCTTTGAGTCCGTTCGTCCGTCCGGGTTTGTCCGGTGGCTCGGACTATGGCGGCGAGTGTGAGTGAGTGAGAGAGAGGTTGGTCTGCTCGTGCGCGCAGGCTTCTCTCTCTCCCTCTCTTGCTCCGTCTCTCTCTCTCTCTCTCTCTCTCTCGCTCTCGTGGGCCCCGTGCCCGCAGAGCGAGTGGCCGCAGCAGCCTGGATATGAAAGGCTTTGCCGTCAGATCCGGTGCAGACGCGGCCCCGCCCGCCTGGCTCTGAGCGGCATTAGCAGAATGCTCCTTTCAATGCGGGACGTGTACAACACTCTTTGTGTATTTGCTCGGTACAAACTGTAAGCCCCCCTCCCTGTCGTTTTAATACGACGTTAGACCCACCCACCATTCCGCTGCTGCTGCCATCTTCTCTTTCACGACCAACGACATTTCATTTTTGTTTTACTTTTCATCCTACCGATTTGTAGCTCAATACCTGTACACCCTCTGTGAGTAATGC
>NW_026267135.1:1321200-1329338 GCF_000697945.3 Frankliniella occidentalis
TCTCTCTCTCCCTCTCCCTCTCCCGCTCTCCCCCGCTCTCCCCCCCATTCTCTCTCTTCCCTCCACCCGCGTGACGCACTGGCAGCCCTGCTGTAATCGGATTACAACCCGGCTATGGGCGGCCTCGATCTCGTTTGGCCTGTCCAGACTTCCGATTAGGATTGGAATTGCAATTTGCAGTGGCGGCGAGCACTCGGCTGTGGCACTGCTAATTTCTATCCTCAAGTTAAGGGGGTTGCAAATCGGTGGCGGTTTGTGTATAGAGATTTGAAGAAAGGCCAGAGAACCCAGGAAAAGTTTCGGGAAAACGGAAAAAAAAGAAAAAGTAGTGCAATTCACGAAAGTTTTCAAATAAAGGCCCCTTCCTTTTTCCCAAATTTTCACGGAAAATATTCCGGAAAAAATACTTTTTTGGAAAATTAAAATTTTCAGTGTCGAAATGGTGGTTTCAGGCCGCTTGAGACATACCGGGTTTCTACTGCGCCATGTCGTGATTTCTGCAGAACGAACGTTACTACCGCTGCTTTTCGAAGAAAAATATGTCTATTATTGTATGGATTTTCCGATGCTGTCAACCGGAAAATATTGTCTGGACCGGCGGCGCGCCGTGGCACGGCTGGCGGGCAGTCGGCGGAGCGCGGCGGAGAGCACTCGCTGCTGCTATGCCCCAATTCGCTTTCAGCTTTTGGGCTGCTGTTTCCTATACCCCCCGACGATGGAGTGGTTTGGGTATCTCTCCGCTATGTTCTATCGGCTGTGCGCTTTTCCGCCTGTCTGCCAGTGTGTGTGTGTGTGTGTGTGCGCACGCGCGCGCTTTTTTGCTATGGATATTCAGCTAATCTTTTACAACATAGCTGAATATTTTGCAACATAGCTTCAATCTACTGCCATTTTGCTAGATTTTTTTTTGTCTACGTCATCAATATTTTTCCAACGTAGCTAAGTTTTTTTTCTACCTATATATAGCTAAATAACTTGTTATTTTTCCAATCAGCCATTGTTTAGCTAAATTTTTTTCTCTTTTAATGTGGTCAAGTCGGAAGTAGCCGCGCGTATGGTTTATGGGATGAAGGCCGTGAGGGAGGGATCGCTCATCGCCATCCTGGTACCAGAGCATCACCGGTGGAGGTATATACGATCGCCCGTGTCGCAATGGATGATGACGAGCTGCTCGGCTATAGCTAGCTGTGCGGCAGCAGCGGTGCGGCTGCAGCACGCAGTTGTTGTTGTTGTTGGACGACTTGCGCAAGCCCTCCGCGACCGAGATGAAGAGGAGGAGGAGGAGGATGGCTTTTGTCTCGGTGGTGATGGCCTTTGTGTAACGCTCGAGCATGGGCCGGCCTAATGCACCTGATGAACTTTGCGCGCCGCGGTGGGGGTACTCTCCTGCTGTGCGTAGTCGGGCGCCGCGGTAGAGTGGTGCAAGTCACGGTCCTCCTCTCTCGATAGCGCGTTGCGTTTCGATCCGCCGCACGCCGCCGCGTCAGGAGCAGCAGGCAGGGGCCATCCTCCTCTCGTATCTCATCTTCACGATCGCGCGTGGTATAAACTTTTTTTGCTTTTGGAGGTCTATTTTTGCGGAAGCAGGAAAATTTCCACCAGCTTCACACAGCAGTATGGCGTCGACGACGACGACGCGTTGCCGACCTTGGCGAGTTTTTTGGTCCCGACTGGTCCTGGTACGGCACACGGCGGCCGTGTGGCAGTAGTACCGTCAAAGGCGCACGGGAGAGAGAAGACGCGACCGGCCTCTCGATATGAAAACAAAAGAGGTCGCAATTGCGTGTATGGCTCCAGGAGGCGAGCGTGGGGAGGACGTTTTGGGTATGTCGACGTCCACCACCCCTTCTCATATAACTCGTCTACAAGTACCTCCTGCCCCGCCGTCTTTCCTCTTCCAACATTTTCTTTCTCTTCCCTCCGGCCGCTCGTCTTTCTTTCTCTCTTCCCCCCCCCCCTCTCCCCCCCTCTCACCCCCTATTTTCGCGCAACGAGCGGATGGATTCCATAAGTCCAATAAGCGAGTGACGACAATGGCCCTTCACTCCATCTGCTCCCATTGTTGGTACCGCCGGCCGTGCCCCGTGCCCGGCGGGCTTCTCCTCTCGCTGCTGCTGCTCCGGATGGATGCTGGCCGCGCGCGCTGGCCCGTTGGCACTGGCGTTCTAATTAATTGGAAAGGCAGCAGCGGCGGGGGTGGCGCCGAGACGGGTAGCGACGTAACACCGGTGGTACACTGCCGGGAACGCTCGGGCTCCGGCTCGATGAAAAGATCTGGTGTATTTCTTGACAAAAACGTGGTGGTTCATTTGTTGACCACAAAATTTTTTGACCATTTTTTTGTTTTTCAATTTTTGACTAAATTTTTCTTTCAATTTGTGACCAAAAATTGTGGTTACATTGTGGTTTCAAAACTAGTGGTTTATTTTTTTACCGCAAAATTAACCTTAGGTTTAGTTTGTTCCCCAATGAAACATTTGCAATATATTCACTGTCCTTTCATGATTTTTTTTTTCAGTTCGCACTGCTAAAGTCCGCGTGTGTCGTTCCCGTGAGTGTACCAGTGCATGAGCGAGTTCCTTTCTCTACCCAACTCTTTCTCCTTTTCCACTCCATTGAGTCCGTGCTGTGCATTGTGGTGGAGTTCCTAGCAGCTGCCATATGCGCCGTGTCGTTGGCGGGCGGGATTCGATACAAAATTAACAATGTATTTGTTATATTTCATCTTTTGTCAGTAGAAAAGATTTTTTTTTTTCTTGTTGCAACGCGCGCTGCTCTGTCACCCACCTCATTGAGTTGACTTGGCTGAAAGGGCGTCCGGCGTGCCGATGAAATAATGTTTCGAAAAAAAAAGAGGGTTTTATGAAAGCAGAGTTGGAAAAAAAAACTCTTCTTGATTGGATTGTTTAACTTCTTTCGCCCGTTCCGTCGCGGCCATGTCTATTTTGGGCCAATCAAAACTTCCCCGTTTCCTCCCTCGGCTGCGCGCCCTTTTGTCGGACCCGGAGTTGTTGTAATTGCATGAAAAATAGGAAAATAAGAAATGGAGACGCGAGACGCAGAAAAGGAAAAGAAGAGGGGAGCGTTTTAATCTCGAAAGAAGCGGCGCGACGCGCGAGATGCGCGAAAAAGTTGTAATAATTTAGCATTGTGTCTAAAGCAGATTAATCACGGAACGAAGCAGGCAGCGAGTGTGCTGCCTTGCTTGTGCTGCCTTGCTCGTGCTGCCTTGCTTATTGTGCCTCTTTTCTCCGTCACAAGATGGAATGACGGAGAGGGGTGATGGGGAGGGGAAATATTTTGGCGGGAATAAGATGACTGCGCTGCCGCGGGGAGCCCGCAGTCACTCCGGAGCGGAGCAGCGCGCGGAAGTTGATTTTTACGGACGGATTGGCCCGCGACCTGGCGACGCGGGGCGGGGCCGCCGGAGCAGAGAGATGCAAAGGGGCAGATGTGCGTGATTGGGATGAAAGTCGTCGCGACCCGCAGAGCAGCAGAAAAGGAAAGAAAAATCATAAAGAATAAAAAAAATTATAAACATATTTTTAAAAATATGCAATACCATCTTGTCACTCATCGGCAGTGATGTTATATTAGTATTTAATCATAGTAAGTCGACTGTTTTGTTCAAGTTAATTTTTGTGACATTTTTTTGGTTGTAGCGTTTCGAGTAGAGATACCCCGCATGGCAATCAGATATTGACTGCATCATCATGGAATATCATCGGGTGCTGATGGTTCAGAAAAAGTATAAGGGAGGGTAAAAAAAAAAAATCGTTAAAAATGTATGTATATAGACGTTCACGTTGAAAAGATGTGATAGCGCCGCGAATAACGCAGGGGGGGAACAAAATTACGCGAACCATCATAATTCGATTAAGGCGAGAGGCACTACCCCCTCCACCTGGGGTAACGGGCCGGCGGCACGAGCTGTGTTGTGCTCCAAATGGCATTGCGGCATCGATCATACTCACTCCACGACATCGCGCGCGCCACAATATTGGGCTGCGTTTTTTTTTTTTCATGATTATTTTTTTTTGTGTACATCAACTTATTGCTGATGTTTGTTTTCTTTCCCATCTGCTGGTTTTATTTCTTTTCTGGCACGCGAACTAATGTTCGATTATACTATGCATTGTTTGAATGGCTCTTGTTCTTTGTGGTCATCCGGTGCCCTCGCTCAGTTCCACCTCCGCTCAAGTTAAAAATGTACCCAAAATAATTGCCATTGTTTCCCTACGCCTTTTTCTCTTCTACACGACTGTAAGACAAAAACCTCGTCATTGTTGGAAAAATCGACGTCGTACACCTCATTATATTTTCCTACTGTAACTTTGTCCCCTCCCCTTTGCACATTTTAATCCCATTGAAAACCGCGGCCTGGATATCAGTTCAGAGGGTGAGGCAGGTCCCTGCAGCTCGAGCCTGGAGTGCGAACGCGCGTGGGGCGGCTATGGAGCCGGAAGGGCTTTTGTTCGCGGGGTCCTCTACCTGAAAAGAGAAGGGGAGAAGAGATGGGAGGGCAAAAACGACATAAATAACGCTCAAGCGAAAAAAAAAAAAAAAGGTTTTCCGCACGGCTGGCGGAAAATTGCGGATAACTGCGTCGCCACGCCATGATTCTGCACAATACGAGTCAAGCCGACGCACGCAGTCCCATCTGTCCACCCATCTGACCGTCCCCGCGGCGACCGCGTGCCGCACGGAAACGAAATGGGCACTGTTAAAAAAAAATAGCTTGTGATTTCCCATTACATTCCTGCAATACGGTCGCAGAACCGTGAAATCGCGGCATCTCTTGGCAGTCAAAAATCGAGCTTATTTTGCAATACCTCAATCTGAAATAAATAGTTCAGGGAACGTTTTTCCTCGCGTTTTGCGCTCTATTTCTGTGGCGCAGGCTGCCGCTCTGCTGCTGGCTGAATTAAGTCTCTCTCTCTCTCTCTCTCTCTCTCTCTCTCTCTCTCTCTCCGCCCGCTGGGAGGGAGGACTTTTCGCACTCGTACATTCCGCTGCTGGATCCTAGAGTTTTAACACTTGCTAACACTTTGCTGTATAGTCCTTTACGCCACATTAAACACCCACCCCCCAAGAGCAGGGCAGCAGCGCTGCGCTCGCCTTGGAGAGGAAAGAGGAAGGGTAGCTGCGAGAAGGGTCTGTTTGCGCACCGGGAGTCTGCGGCGGGCATTCCGGAGCAGCGGGAGGGTTAATTTGAGACACCTCCGAGCCTCCGAGTGCATCCGTCTTTGTCTTTTGTCTTCTTCTCCCGCTCTGTCTCTCGTGCTCACTGCCCCATGGATAATGTATGTGTAATACTTAATAATTTTCTGCGACTTCTGACTCTCGCATCGGTCATGCTAAACAAAACTTACGGCTACGCCTATTGTTTTAGTTTTTTAAATGTTTGAGGTGCCATGGCATCATGTTGCAAAAATCTCATGTGTTTCAAGTAATCGTGTTCGACGTGTTTTCCGCTCGACATTAATATTTAATGAAGTACAACTATACGGAAACGTCTGGGACGGCGTCGTCGAGTTATGGCTCCTTTTGGCCGCCTGGAGGGCCTTGTGGAGGGTCAGTAGTGGGGCCCCCGAGGGCCGTCAGGCCGTCAGCCTGGAGGGCCGTTTGTCATGGAGCGGCCGCCGTAGCGTCGCCAGCCCGAAGCGGCAGCTGATTAGAGGGGGCGCTATGGAGCCCTCCCCTGCTCCCGAACGCGACACTTTTACGGTAAGCGTCCCCGGCGGAGTCCACTACCCGCGCCCTGCTCTGGAAGCTGCGCTGCTAGAAAACGCCGCGGTGGGGGAGGGGGCAGGGGAGCGGTTTGTGGCGGCAAAGTGTCGAACCCGATCAAGCGCGAGTGGGATAAACCGCGGCTCCCATGATAGTGTGGTGGCTCTGGAGCCGCGCGGCGCTCTGGAGAAGAAGGAACTGGAGAAAGAGTGCGACCGCGCTGGAGAAAGAGACTGCTGGAGGAAAAGGGTGAGAAATTTCCAAATTTTTGCGGAAAATTTCCTAAAACTAACCGGAAATTTCCTAAAAATAACCGAAAACTTCCGTAGAGTAACGAAAGATTTCCAAAGTCTGGGGAATTTTCCGATTTCTCCTGAAATTTTTAGGAAACCTTTCACGATTTCCAACACTACGGAGGACTGTTGGAGGTAGGGTGCGAGACTGCCGGAGAGAGGTTGTCACTCTGCTGGAGGAAAGGGTGTGAACCACGAGAGAAGGAAGTGTTGCTGCACTTGAAGTGCCCAGTAGGGTATGCTGGTGATCACGCCGGAAACGTGTGCCCACGTTGTTGTAGAGTGTAGTGTTCGCACACGTTGGACAAAGAATGACGCACCCCTATCTCTATTTGAGGCCCGACCGGTCATCCCTCTACAACAGTCACACGGCGTGTACACGTCGGCGGTATGGTATGGTATGACTTCTCTCTGTAGAAGCTGGAGAATGGGACAAGGCTGGATGACGGCACTTCCTAGAGTGACGCAAGCAGACGTCGTGCCGGCGATAGCGTCGCGTCCCCCCGGCTGTGCTCCACTCCGCCCACCGACTGGGCTGCGCGCGCCGGGCCTGCTGTGGCCTCGAACTCATTATAGCACTTCACGAGAAAGTGATCCCGCAGAGCCGCGGGGACAACGCACTTGTCACACGCACACGCACTGGAGGAATTACAAGTGTAATTTTTATTTTTACACACACCCAGCAAATCGTCTTCTTTAAATTAGGGAAATTCCTTAAAATTAGCCTTGAATCAACGAAATTGACCTATAATAAAGAGGGAACATTTTTCCTTCCTCTCAGGAAAAATTTTCCTTAGTTTGAAGAGTTTTTGAGTCAATGAAATTTTGTCGTTTAACCAAAGAAATTTCTTTAGAACAAGAGAAATTTCCTTATGTTTTTTCAAGGAAACGATTTTTTGGGTGCACCTACTGCTGTGTCTGACAAAATTTTTACACACTGTAGATGTGTGACAGAATTTTCACACACCTTGTCGGTGTTCCACAATATTTTCACACACCTGTAGATGTGTGAAAGACCGTTCACACACTTGGGGACGGGTAGAATTATGGCTTCTTTTTCAAGGGTACGAATCTCTCATTTTCGTCCGTCTACAAGTAAGTGTGCGAATATTTTGTCGCACACCTGCATGTGTGTGAATCTTTTCTCTAATCTGTACCTGTTGAGCGACACCTTTTTCTTGGCAGTGGACCCGCGAGTCCTGTTGTGGAGTCGTGTTTGATGCGAGTTTGATGGGGCTGACACACACGCACAAGTTTATTGACTGTTTTGTATCACCAACTAACTTGATGTGACGGCTTCTCTCTATACGACACTTTTGTGTTTCGTGAGACGTCATCATGGATTTGTGTTCTGCCGCTGCTTGGCAAGAGTTTAGTCTAAGAGGGTTGGGGGTAGGGGGTCGGTTGGAGGCGGGGGCTGGTAGCCGCGCAAGTTGCTGGACGAAGTGTAGGGGTCGGTCGGTCGGTCGGCACTCCCTCGAGACATTTGTCTGCCTCAGAAAGCAATCAGAGCGCGCTCGCTCTCCTCCTCCTCCGCCCCCTCTCTCCCAGAGAAGGTTCCCCTCCTCACACAAGACACATACAAGGAGTAGAAGGCGGTGTGTTGTGGAGAAGCAGCAACGGTCATGGGGAGCGCCGAGTTCACACTGCCACCTAGGCCGCCCCACGCTATAGAGATATGTATGAATGTGGGCAATGACTTGTCGTCACGCACACACACGCGCGATTGTGTTTTGGACGGGTGCCTTCCATTTTTGATATGCGCCGTAAAAATGAGGAAGCTCAAATTCACCGAGTTATTTGAAAGTTTAGAGAAGGGCAACAAATTTATTTCAGTGGAAATGTGGAAAACCTTGGAAGAAAAAAAATGTAGCTTCAAATGATTTTATACATTAGATTTCAATAATTTTTGAAGCCATGGCATATTTATTTTCCTTTCAATCTCGTATGTATTTTCTCGTTTGTGGATTCCGTTATCGGCTGCACGTTTGTGGGCGCAAAACAGCAGAGCGGAGCAAGCGAAGCAGGCTGTCCTCGTGTCATCGGCCCTTTGCGCCACGTGCGGTCCTAATGATGAACGGGCTGACGAGAGAGAGAGAGAGAGAGAGAGGGGGG
>NW_026267135.1:1333973-1334714 GCF_000697945.3 Frankliniella occidentalis
GATGTTTTACGAGGGGGAGAGAGGAGGTGGGGGTGGGGGGGGGGGGGGGGGGGAGAGTGCGATCTCGCGTAAGATATTCCGTTCGAGATAGACATTGTGCGGGGGGCGCCAGGTGTATTCGGCGCCTCCCCCAGTTAAGGCTACTGCGCCGCCGTCGCCGAGCGGGAGGAGGAGGTGTTTCGAACCTCCCCTATTCAGGCGCGCTATAGACAACCCCTCAACACCCCCTCCTCTCCCCTGTCTGTGAGACTGTCCTCAAACACGGCGTGATCCACCCACACTCACTTCAGATTCTTTGAAACTTTGGTAACGTTTGAACTTTTTGTGATTTTTGAAACTTTTGTATTTTTATTTTTTTTTAAATTGTGATTTTTGAAATTTTTGTGATTTTTGTGATTTTCGAAATTTTTGTGGTTTTTGAATGATTTTTTTGTGCAAACTGAATGCCGTGGTTGTGAGGGCGCTGTCGTCGTTGGCCGTGTGTCACTTTTGTCAGTGTCCCTGCCGCTGTGTGTGTCCCTTTCCCGTCCTGTCGCGCGAGCCCCGTGGAGCGGAACGCTTCTCTCTCTATGCCGCCGCCGCTGCTGGTGCGGAGCGGGCGTGCCGCGGGCCGGGCGGCCAGGGCGGGGCGCTGGTGCGCGGTCCGCTCGGATTAGTGTGTGATGTCATGGTCACATCCAGCGCGGTCATCAGGCAGGTGCATCTCCCTCCCTCTCCTCCCTCCTCCCTCTCCTCCCCCTC
>NW_026267135.1:1335373-1337047 GCF_000697945.3 Frankliniella occidentalis
ATCCTTTTGGGGACCTGTGGTTTTTGATTTTTTTAAAATCCAATTTTTGAGCTAGAATGCTCTTTTTCGAACTTGATCTGTCATTTTATGACACAAAACGACCCTGAAAATCCCAGGTCGCTAGCTCAATTTGTTCTCGAGTTATCGTGCGCACAGACAAACACACAGACACACACACAGACAGACGCGAAACTTTTTGATCATCACTGGAGTAATAGGCTTCGCTATCGCTCAGCCAACAAAGGTAAAAAAAAACTCTTATAACAAATGAAATTGTCAAAAAAATAAATTAAGCTGCAATTCACTGCGTGCGCCGCGGGTTCGCAGCTGGGCAGGCTGTTATGCCCCGCGTTGCGCCCCTCACACAGCGCCTCCCTTGTGGGCTAGGGGAGGGCGACGCGCACCACGCGCCGCGCGAGTCTGTCTCTCTGTCTCTCTCGCACTCGGCCCCCCGACCTGCAGAGGAGGGCATAGGAGAAGAGGACTGCAAGGGAGAGTACGACGGAGACGGACTGCTTTTCGCCGTCTCTCTCTTGTTTTCCAACGCATCGCTATGGCACGCGAACCTCCATTACGACTCCAATTAACATCCCCCTTTCAACCCCCCCCCCTCTCCTCACCCTCCTCCTCAACCCCTCTTTCACCCCCCCTCCCCCTAACCTAACCCCTTTCCCCTTCAGCCGGGGGGGTTGGTACTTCAGGAGGACCCCGCCTGCCGCGTGGATAGAGCATAGCACGGCTGCCTTATTATTGCAGACATTTGTATGCCATACCTCTAAAGCCCAAGAAGAGCCGAACGCACTTTTGTTCTGTTCGCACATATTTTTTTTTAGCGAAGGGCACTAATAGAATGCAGTTTTTGCAATGCAACTAGAAATTTTAATTTTCCAAAAAAGCTACTTGGTTTTTGGTTCATTTTTGGGGTTAAAGATTTTTACTGATGTTTTTTTTGTAAAAAATTTTTATTCTTCCTGAAAAATTTCTGACCTGAAAATCTCTTTTTGCGACCTATACGGGGCCGTCGCGTGGAAGACGGATAGAGCTGCTCCCGCTCGATACTGCACGCTTTTGTGAAGGCGGAGAGGTACAACAGAAAGGCGCAGCAGAGCAGCAAGGGTTTGTTGGGGAGGAGGAAGAGGAGGAGGTCGACCAGAAGGGAAGACCTAAGGGCGGAGCTCTGCTGGGCGCAATCAAATTGTAGTTCATCTCCTCCAGGATCTCCCTCCGGCGGCGGCTCCAGGACGCTCTGCCACTGACGCTAAGGGATTGGCGCGCGCGCGCGCTGTGCTGCCCCTGGTGCGCTGCTGGGCCAGTTCATGAATCTCCTGCTGCCCTGCCTGCCTCTGCGAATAAAATGAGATGTTTTACGAGGGGGAGAGAGGAGGTGGGGGTGAGGGGAGGCTGTACCGCCGGGGACGGCCAGGCCAGCTGCCCGCCGAGACACGGCAAGGGGAAGGACCTGCTGCTGCTCACCCGGGCATTGTTTCGTGCGGTGGGAGAGAGAGAGAGAATAGGAAGAGATACGCACAGCGGGGGGGATGAGGGAGATCTACGAGCCTGATGTATGTGTGTGTGTGTGTGTGTGTGTGTGAGAGAGAGAGAGAGATGAAGGGTGGGGATGCGTGTGCCGCTCGGCCAGGTCTAACAATAAAGCCTTGTCGTCACATACGTAAT
>NW_026267135.1:1337097-1338701 GCF_000697945.3 Frankliniella occidentalis
TCTGCTCCCCCTCTCTCCCCCCCCTCTCTCTTTCCCCTCTCTCCCTGTCCCTCTCTCTCTCTCGCACCCTATTCTCCCCCGCACTGCGTCTTCATCAGAAGGGAATTAGCCCGTCGAGTAGTGGTGCGGGGGGGTTGCCTTGTGTGCCTTGCCTGGTGCTGAAGAGGGATTCACCGGCGGGGTCTACTTTATTCGACGAGTCCAAAAGCAGCCGCACTGTTCGACGGCGTCCTATGGGCCCGGGATGACGGCGTGCTCGTGTAGTTGTTCTTGTCCGCGAGAGCATTGCAGTGCCCGGCGCGGCACGGCCCGGCTAGCTCTATTTCCGCGTGGATGCACCGCCGGAGCGGGCGGGCTCATCGGCTGGTCCGTTCCGCCAGTTCCGCTGTCCTGTCCGTCGCGCTGTCCTTTTCCGCCTCGTGTTTTGTTGTGTTGTTTTTGCTTTTCCACCTACTGCATTTCCCTCTCATTCTGCGTCTCTCCCTCTGGATGTGTTTTTCCTGCCCGAAGCAGCGACGGCGGGGGCGGGGGCGGCAGCGGGGGTGGCTCCAAGGGAGGAAGGAAGAGGAGGAAGCACTCGAGTGCGGGGCAATAAAAATAAGGAAAAAGTTGTCGGCCGAGTCCGGCTGGACCCCACGGGCGGCTGGGGTGGGCGGGGGCGCGGGCCAGCAGCAGCAGCAGTGTCCGACGACAAGCTTTGAAATGTCAACCGGCCCCTGCTCCCCAAACCCCTCGCCTTGGGCGGTGGGGCCGGCGGGGGCTCGGCTCTTCCGAGCAGCGCCTGGACCGTCAAGGCATCGCGGGCGCCCCGTCCCCCGACCAGGGGAAACAACACTCCCCACCCCCTCCACCCAAACTCTAAATTACAAATTGGGAATGAAAATCACTGACAAAAAAAGTGCTGACATTTACCCAAGTTAATTGATAAAACACACCTGCATGCTGGAAATTTTCGCTTGGCTGACCCCAACCAAACAAAACCAAAATTCTGATGCAATTTTTAAAATCTTAATCATATTATATAAAAATTAAAGACTAAAAAAAATGCGCTCAAATTCATGCCTACTCCTCTGAACCCTCTTTGAACTTGATCGAGAACTTACTCTACTCCTCGGCTGGTTCCTGCCGTCGCAGCTGCAGCGCGGAGGGATTTTATCCTCCAGCCGCATGGAATGGTATTTCCGTCTCCACAAACACGTCTGGAACACTGTAAAAAAAATTAGTGATTTTACATAAAAAGCATGTAAAACTTTACAACACTTTTATGTAAAATTACAAGCACTGGCATTTTTACGACATGTTTTGTTGTAAATTTACAACCAATGTAATTTTACAGAAGTCTTATGGTAAATTTAACAAATTCTTGTAATTTTACTGAAGTCTTATGGTATATTTAACATCATCATGTAATTTTTCCATTGAAGTGAGGTAAAATTACAAGACTTGGTAATATTTTTACTGAAACTCTGTAAAAATTTTCCAGGCCTTAGGTAATATTACAGTAAAACTGTAAATTTGCCCGGAATATATGTAATTTCACGGCGCAGAGGTAACTCGACAATTTTGTCTGTAATTTAATGGACGGCAAGGCAGGGATACAATGA
>NW_026267135.1:1347101-1348547 GCF_000697945.3 Frankliniella occidentalis
CCTCCGCCATCCTCCCTCCCCCTCCCCCTCGCCCACGTCAGTCCCTCTGCTGCAAATGGGGACGTCATGGGTGTGCGACGGCGCCGCCGTCCTATCCCTCTGCTTCCCACCGCAGCCGCCCTGCCTGCCTGCCGCGCGTCGTCCGCCGGTCTTGTCGGTCCTTTCTGTCCGTTGCTCTGCTGTACCCAGCCTCCCCCCACCCCCTACTTACCCACAGTGCATCCTCCTCTACACGACATCCCTTGCTGCTGCTGCAGCTACCCCACTGAAAAGTGTCCTCTGAGATCGCCTTTGCCGGGTGACCTTTCTTGTCGCGCTGCAAAAGATCCTCCTCCTCCTCCTCCTCCTCCTCCTCCTCCAAGTCCTCCAAGTCCTCCAAGTCCTCCAAGTCCTCTAAGTCCTCTGGCAGACCATTAGTCCAGCGTAGTTCGTGGGATCATTCAGAAAAGTAAGTACGCCGCCACCCGTCATTCGCCGTAACGACGAACCTGCCAACGTCTAAACTCCATTTCCCTGCTGAGCTCTCATGGCGCCCGGTGGGTAGGCAACATCTTGCATGCGCCGCACGCGTGTATTGCGGGGTGGCCTACCCCGAGTCTCGCAGGCGCTGAGCTCCCATAATTCATAATTTGCCGAATGAATCTGAGAAAGAGAAGAAAGTAAGAAGAGTAAGGAAACGAGAAAGAGAGAGAGAGGGGGGGAGGGGAGAGAGAGAGAGAGAGAGAGAGAGAGAGAGAGAGAGAGAGAGAGAGACAGACTATCGCTAGCGTAATAAGCTGGGTGCGCGCCGTCGGTTTAGCGGCTTTGCACTACGGCATTAGCTGCACCTTCATTATTTAGCGGCCACCTCGGCTCCGGGACGCCCCGCCGTGGACGACGGCGCCGTGGTGCAGCTCCGGTATGCGCCCCCCCCTCCTCACTTTTCTACTTCCGGTCCCGGTCGCTCCCTTACTTCCGGAATCTCATTTTAAGTGGATTGGCGCGCGCGAGCGCTGGGCTAGCTAGCTTGGCTATGCGATTAGAGTGCACAGCGAGTGCCACGCACAATAGGAACTCTATTTTCCGATGAGGCGAAACAACTTACTCCGTTCGCAGACGACGCTGCTACTGCTACTGTTCGAGGAAAGTTGTTGAGCGCTCGCCGGACTTTGGCCCGGTGTCGTCGCCCCGGCCGCCGGATCTTGAGCGCCTGGAGTCCAGGAGGGCCAAAGACGATCAGTACGGCAGTGCGGGTGGGGCCCGAGGGGCGCGCGCCACTTTGTCGATCTCTTTCGTGTATTACTTGTGCTGCTGCCGCTCGGACTACGCGGTGGGACCCGGCTCCAGGGCTGGGCTGGGCGGACCGCCCCCAGAGTGCACCTGAGCCACTCGTCCGATCCGATCCACTCTGTCGTGTCAACCCGAACGGAGACCCACCTCTCCTGGGCCCCAGCCGCAGCCCGCCCC
>NW_026267135.1:1349622-1350268 GCF_000697945.3 Frankliniella occidentalis
CTTCCCCACCTCTCTACCCCCACCCCTACTGTAGCGTCGAGTGAAAAGTACGAAGAGACGCGGGGGCTAGACGCTAGTGTAGCAATTAAATGCCTGTGAGAAACGTGTATTGCAAATTTTGTTTACTCGAAAAAGTCGCAAAGTCCTCAAGTTTTGTGATTTTTCAGTCATACCGATAAGATATTCTTAAGTATTACAAAACGTTTCCCTGTATAGTATTATAATGACGGTACACTGGGTTAACGCTTGGTAAAACGAAGAAGCAGTTTAGTAATACTAAAGACTGTCTCTCTCGATGAAAGTTTTCAACAGCACAAAACCTAAGCAGTTAGGCCGTTTCTTTTGTAATACGTTTGGAGTGGGCCAGTAATGTTTGTTGTTTGAACTATTCTATTTCAACACGAGGTTTGGCACTTTGTTCACTTGGCCGGCGTGGCCCTCCTGGCCATCCATACAAGTGTCGTGGCTCGGTGGCGGCAATAAGCCAGGTCTGGAGTGCTCACCGGGCTGGGCTGGGGCTCTGCGGGTTACGCGGGAGCACGAGGAGGGACGCTCGCTGGGGGGCCCCCGGAATTTCGTTATTGGCCCAAGCACGTCTACCTACCCCACGCCGCCCCTAACCCTTTCCCCACCCCTCCCCTCCGAC
>NW_026267135.1:1350338-1354509 GCF_000697945.3 Frankliniella occidentalis
CCCCCCCCTCTCTCTCTCTCACTCTCTATCTCTCTCTCTCTCTCTCTCTCTCTCGCTCGCTCGCTCGCTCGCTCTCGCTCTCCACCCTCTACAAACCGCTGACCCGCCTGCCTGTCACGCTACCCCACGTGACGTGAGCCTGAAAGCAACACCCTGCTGCGAAGTACACGCCCAAATGAAACGGATCCTGATCGAGTTGGAGGAGTCTGCCACCGCGTTGTGCAAGTGAAGTCACGACCTTTTTAGAAAACCATCGAAAGTGTTAGATTTTTTCTTATTGAATTTTGTAACCAAGGGGACCATTTGTCGCTTAATTTCTCTCCTGCAAATTCTGCCCAACGAAACAAACGCCCACTTGGTTTAAATCAACATTTTCAAACGTCTAATAATAAAAATAAAAATTGTACATATTTTCTCACGTGTACGCAATGTAAGTGTGCGCCTTTTCCTCGCCGCGCGGCTCGGCCCTACGAGTATGATTGTGGGGGAGCTGTGCCGGCTGGACGACTGACGCGCTGACAGAATTCCGAAACAAGAGGGTTGGTAAACATGAAGTAAACATGCTGTATTATTCACGTGTGCAAGCCAACCCCGCTGGGGAGAGGGGGGGGCGGTTCATATCTGGCGCCAGTTAGCCCGACTGCTGCTGAGTGTTTCCAAAAGGCGCGCAGCCTCACGTCTGACTGACTCTGCTGCTGTAAGAGATTTTCCCCGGTAAAAAAAAAAAAAAAAAAAATGACTTGCCGCATGGTTGTTGTACTTGGGCTATCACGTACAAACGTCCTACAAATTTAATTCACCGTTGCTCTAGTTTTACACCGTGTTTGTAAATAGAGTTGTAAAAATGCAAATCGAAAGAGTGGTGGATTGTGATTTTTTTTCACCCCAGATCCAAGCGGAACCATACTTAACCTTCCGACAAATCTCTATCTATTGTCCACAGATGTCACACGGACTTTCTTTCAGAGAAAACTTTCTTTCCCTTTTTCCCCTCCCTCTCCTTTTTGCATCAGATCCGATGGACAATTTGTCCCCGGCCATCGACAGACGACGGGGTGGTCCTTGTGGTGGTGAGACAAATTGGTCTCCCCCTGCTCCTCTCCCCCTCCTATAAGGCTGGGCTCACGGCTCCCCAACAACACTTGAGCCGAAACCGATCACAAACTTCCTTGTTGTCTACGTGTTGCGTGGTGAGGCGACAGGCCGGCCGGGGCTGCGGGGGCGTCACGGTCGGGAGCCTTTAGCAGGACAAGGTCGGGATCAACGAGATCCTTCCAAGCGCGTATCAGTTTTGTAAATGTTTCATTCATTTCATTTTACTTTTTGATCACTGAAAAATATCCTCGTTAATTTACAACATTTTTTTTTCTAATTTTAATTCACAAAGTTTGTCGTTAATTTACGACTGCCCGTCCCTGTGTGTCGAATCAAAGTGCTTGTAATTTTACGATACATATGCCTACCATGGAAAGTTTTCCTGTAGAACCTGCAACTATTTTTTACAGTGTATATTATTTACGTCAACCACGAGTGCTACTACACTGTAGTTGCATCGTTTTCCCGACCTTTTTCAGGGATTGATCGTTACTATAACAACCCCTCTATAAACTGTTTCCCCCTCGAATGGGTAAATGCATAGCCCCCGGCTCCACACACAGTGCTCTGCGTTCATGACGAGAGAGTTCCACGAAAACGCCTCGCCTCGGCTCTGTGGTTTCTGCAACATTGGGAGCATCTGCTGTTTCCCCCGGGCATCGTTCGCGCACTGTAAAATAAGTAAATAAATCTACAATTTTTGAATAGAAACTGCTTTCAGTTACGAACACAATATAAAACTGTCCACCTTTTATTGTAAATTTCATAGGGTCAAATACACGAATTAGCAATTACATATAATTCATAAACTGTAAATTAAGCACGACTCCGCTTTGTTTTTTGTTGTTTCTTAGTTTTATTTAAAAAATGACGGTAGACGGTAGGCTTCCATTTTTTACAGAGTGGGTCCCGCCCTTCGACTGGGTGCATGTATCACCCTGGGTCCAATATGGGGGGACAGGGCCAGCCAATAGGATGGGGGGGGGGGGGTAGGAGAAACCACCCCATAAGCGAAGGATTGTCTTGGGAGGAGTTTGTGTGTGTCGGGAGGAGATAGATAAGGAATAAGGAGGGAACGTGGGTGGGGGAGAGAGGGGGAGAGAGAGAGAGGGGGAGGGGGAGGAGATCGTATCCGACACAGCAGCGAGGTCATCGTCATGGAAGATGAGGGGGTTTGCTGCTCGCCATGTCGCCCCGTGACCCCTTTGGCCCGGCGCAGGGTAGGGTAGGAGGATGAGGCACTTCTAGGCGACCGGGACTGTCCTTTATATATTTTTTTTGCCTCTCCTGTTTTGTACCTAATAAAACGCTGCCTGCGTCGTAAAGTGCGCGGACTCACACACACACACGCACACACACACACACACTCACGCACACACACACACTCACGCACACACACACACACACACACACACTAACGGGGGAGTAGCGGTGGGGGAGGACAGGCTGCGGCTGCGGCAGCTGCCAGGACAGAGGCAGCTGCATCCGGAAACTTGCAGCTGCATGCAGGTGTGGTCTCTTTCTCTCTCCCTCTCTCTCTCCCTCTCTCTCTCTGCGCTGCAGACAACAACAGGTGTTGCCGGAATGCACTCGGACTGGATGGGTAATGGCGCTGGCGCTCATTTGGAGTGCCGGGTCTGTTAAAAAAAGGGCCTAACTGCCCTCCTCCTGCGCCGTCTATAAAACGGAACACGTCCGGCGGGTCCAATGCGGCGGGCCTCCGTCTCTGCGGAGCCTTCTTCTCTTCTTCTGGTTGCAATTTGCAATCAACATCTATTTCGCGGTTGAGTTCAATCTGACAATCAAAATGTCTCTTTGTAGATGGGTGCTTGTATCAGCTATCACAATCAGTGGCGATCTGTCGTGCTCTCTTTGTTTTTAATCAAAATCGGTCTTGAGACCCACAACTCTGCACTTGCTCGCAGTTAGTCTGGGCCCGCTGGTTGCGCACCCAAAAGCGCTGCAGGGCTATCTCACTGGTGAAAAGGGCGTAAGTCCAATGCAAAGTGTGTGCACTTTAGGGTGGAAATTTCGGGAAATTTCTTTAAAAAAAAAGAGAACTTTGCCGCAAAACATGGAAAATTTTCCAGACTTTGCAAGTTTTTTTTTCAGGAAAATTTCGGGAATTTTCAGGATTTTTTTTTGTTGAAATTTCCAACTCTGGCTGACTTACGCCCTTTTCTCTTTTCACCGGTGATCTCACAGGGGGCGCGGTGGGTTCACCTCGGCGTGCAGGACACTGCTGCCCTGCAGTCGGATTTCCGATACGGCTCGGGTGTATGTGAAATCGCCTCTGCAGTCTATTGTGTGTAGCGTCGGCGCGAGGCGTTTCCGCACGCCGCCGTTGCGGTCGAACCGACACACCACTTTCCAAACAAGTGAGCGTAAATCGTATTAACGCGCGTTTTTCTTTTCTTTGTGTGTTTGCAGGTGAGGCGATCCTCCAGACCTGTGCACCTAAAGGGATACAGGCAGTTGCAGTTTAAAGGAGAGAAAACTGTTGGTGTTCCGATATTCGCTTCGTCAAAAGGCAAGGACACTTTGCTTTTGGGAAATACGCTATTTTTGGAAGAATTTGTGATGGAAGTAAGTCGTACACCAATCTTTTTTTTTTTAGTGTCAAGAATTCAGTCGTCTGGAATGATAATTGTTGTAACAAAACTCGAATTAATTGGTTGCATGACTAAAAGTAACTTTCAACGACTAGAATATAGAGTGATCGGGTTTTACTTATTTATCTCGCAGTTCGTCTGTGCCAGAAGATGTGCAATTCATCGTCGGAAAAGTTTCACGGGGTTTGCGTCTCGAACTTGCCTATGGCTACATTTCAAGTTTGCGCCTAGCGGACGCTATGGAGGGGGGTACAGTAGTTTGGCGAGAGTTTTGGCTGTGTACTCGACTCGGAGGGGTTCCTCTGCGCGCTAAAGCCGCCCGTTCGTGGCCGGGTCGGGCTGGCGCTGCGGCCGGGGCGTCGGAAGGGTTGCCTACCCTCCCGGCTGACAAAGGCGCAGCGCGGTCGGGCTGCGGGCAGGCCGCAAGGACGCCCCTGGTGCTGACCCTTTCCTTTACCCCCCCC
>NW_026267135.1:1354635-1355309 GCF_000697945.3 Frankliniella occidentalis
GTGGGCGGCTCTTGTGTCGACCGCTAATGCTGTTAGCCTAAAGCTCCTCACGGCCAAGGGCATACTCGGGCAGAGCTGACTCGCGCGCAACACTTGGCTACTGTGCAGCGTTGCACTCTCGTCTTGCAGGACCCCATGAATTTTGCACCCCCGGGGTGAAAATATCACATTGGGGACCATGATACGTGTCGCCCGTGGTTGGTCAAATACGATGGTTTCTGTATTTTTTTCACCCGGACCATAATGGGGTCCTTTTCGTCGCCAATGAACTTCTAGCTCCTTTTGGCACCCCACATTTACTGTCGCCAATCTAAAAGTCACGTAAACAAACCCTAAATATTTTTTTTCAAAATAACTTGCACCTATTTTATGCTGTCATACCAAAGGAACACGGCATGTACTTCTTTTGTATGATTACTCGGTTGGAGTGGGGTCATTCGTGGCAATGAGGGCTGTAAGCTCTGCCAGGTGGCTCATCTTGAAGATAAAGCATGGACTACTCGAGGTTTGGACGGACGGCGCGCGATGATGCACCTCCAGGCCAGGTGCCTCGTGGCGAGACTCACATGAATGTGACATACTGCCTATCAATGGATCATCACCACCAGTACGCGCGATAAGTTTACTTTTGCGCACTTTCTGCAACGGATCTCTAAAAGAAAAAAAAAAAAAAA
>NW_026267135.1:1355359-1360028 GCF_000697945.3 Frankliniella occidentalis
AAAAAAAAAAAAAAAAAAAAAAACTCAAAAAACTTTTTGTATTTACACACTAAACCCGTATGCGTATTGTTGTGCATAAACTTGCAGAATTTTATTCAGCCATAAGTTTGCACAAATTTTTATACATAATTGTGTACAAAATGTGGATAATTATGCACACACTTCACATAGATATGTATAAAATTGTGCATAATATTATGCACAACAAAGTGCATTAGGATTTAGTGTGTATACCAGGGAAAAGCAGCGCTGTCATATCGCATGTCAAAACACTCCGTCGACTTTAGAGTTGAGATTGGAACTTGGAAGGGCGACTACTGCTGCGGGTCGCCCGTCTGCGTATCTCGCAGGCCCTTTAGCCGCAGAGCTGCAGCTGCTCTGTCGGCCCCCCCGCCCGCCCAGCTGCGGCCAGCTGCTCGCGTTTGTCGGCTCGTCTCCTCCCCAGCTGCGCCGCGAGGCAAGGACGAGGCTCGGCAATCGTGTCTATTTTCGGTCCATTTATTTGAGCGCGTCCAGGTGGTCATCCTTATCTCGACGTTTGACCCCCCGCGGCGATCTCATTCCTCTCCACTGCAAAAAATACCAGTCAAAATCATCGTGGTTTTGGGGGAAAATTTTAAATTCCGAATTTGATGTTTACAACACTTGTAGGAATTTTTCAACCAGCATTATAATGTGCACGAATCGGTTCCATTTCTATGGACAAAATTGTCCTTTTACTTTTAGAGTGTACGCACGACAAAGCCGGTAATTAACGGAGAACGTCGGGAAAAATGTCATCCCAAATTCCCGAGGATTTTTTTTTCCCGTGCCTCTCTCCCCTCCCTTCAGTTCCTCTTGGATCAGCAGCTGATCGGCTGTGATAAGGGCGGGGGAGCTGCTGCGACAGTCGTATAGAGACGCCGCCGCGGCCAGTGTCGAGCAGCACACGATGCCGGCCGCGCACGAGGACTGGGACCTGCCCGCCGTCCCCCGGGGCGGCGACGACGACCCCGGCAGGGCCGCCCGGAGGGTCCTGGCGGATCGCGGCGGCCCCCGCGAGCAGGTCCTGCAGGCCCTGGCTGAGTGGGTCCGCGAGAAGAAGCTGCCGGAGACTTCGGGTGCGCGTCCCTTGTTTAGACATTATTCAAAACTGTTTCGATTTTTTTAGACAGTCCCCAAGGCCACCGTCGCTGTTTTTAAGACAATCCGTATGAATGTCTCTAGTTTTGTGAGAGGCCCCAAAACTGTGTCGATTTTTTGAGACGGTTCTGAAGACTGTCTCTATTATTTTTCTATTTTGCGGTGCTATTATATTTTTTTGTGAACGCCCATAGACGGCGCGCTCGTCAAGTTCGCCCACAGCTGCGACTACGACCTGGAGCGCTCCAAGAAGTGCGTCAAGAGCTTCTACTCGACGCGCGCCCAGGCGGCGGACCTGTTCTCGGGCTGGGACACGGACCTGCCCAACATCCGCTCCATCCTGGACGTGATGTGAGTTTGGCCGATCGTGTTCCAGAATTGCAGAAAACGTAAAACATAAAGTTAGCTCTTGGCGTACTTACTTTCCTAAATCGTCTGAAAGAACGCGTTATTTTTCTTTTCGTTTTTACAAACGGTTGTGAAAAGGGCCAGGATTATCCACCTAAGCATTGGCTGCTCACACCTGATCGAGGAAGTTTCAAAGACGCCGGACGCTACTCTGATAACACGCTATCAGTTGTTGAAGTGGGTCTATTTTTTTTTCGTCTTGGTGCCTCGCACCTGCCATGGTTCGATGGGAGAATGATCTCGTGGTTGTCGAGGACGTGAGTGTGAGTGTTTCTTAAGTCCCGTCGTCGTAGTATCATCATGACCGATATCACTTTCGGGCGCCGCCATGCGCGCCAAACTGACTGCTCATCACCTGGCAATCGCGGGCGGGAATCACTCTCTGATTCAAAAGCAGCGCGTGTCTGTCTAGTTGTCGGGAAAACAATTAAGCGTTTTCTCCAAATTTCCTTCTGCATTTCTCCGCCCCAGAAGTCCCCTCCCTGCTCAGCGTTATCGGTCGAGCAGAAAGGGTCGCGCCGGGACTGTCACACCGGGGTGCAAGCGCACTCGGCTCTCGGCTGGCCGCGCAAGATAACGCGCGCTTCTCCTCTCAAAGCGTTTGATTTTTGACCCCACTCTTGTCATATGCTATCTGGCGGCATTCCAAATCGCAACCATTCGTCAATCAGCGCAAGCATACCTGCACCCGTCGAAAAATAAAATGCAGCATTTTATGCCACGTGTTTCAAACTTGTGTAATGGTTTGATTTTTTTAAAAGCAGCGTATAGACACAGACACACGCCAAATCGACAAGCGTCTTTCATTTTTATTCGAAACATAATAAAGCGAGAGATATATCGCTTATACTGATGTCATGGCCCTAGTGGTATGGTGTTTGGCAAACAACAGCATCATCGCCATCATGCCCCGCAAGACCCCGGACAACTACCGGGTGGTCGTCAACTCGCTGCACACCCCGGAGACGGACGCGTACGTGTTCGTGGACGTGTGCCGCGTGCTGCTCATGGTCATGGAGAGCGTGTTCCTCTCGGAGCCCACGGTCGACGGCCTGGTGGTGGTGCACGACATGGGCAAGGCCAGCTTCGCGCACTTCATGAAGTTCGGCTGGGCGGTGCCCAAGAAGCTCACTGCGTACACGCAGGTACAAAGCGATTTCAACATCTAAAAGAATTTAAAGTTTATAAAAAAAAAAATTGGAAAAATTTGAAATATTTCAAGAAAAATTTGAAAATAGTGAAACTTCTTAGGGAAAAATTAAGGGATTTTTAAAAAAATTATTGACATATTTAAGTTTAAAAAGAGATCTAGATGTCACTGGAAACGATGATGTATTGCTTATGCTGTTTGTTGGTGATGACATAACGTTGTAGGAGGCGCTGCCGCTGAAGCAGCAGACCATGCACTTGGTCAACTGCTCCGGTTTCATCGACAAAGGCCTTCGGCTGATGTCGCACATCGGCCGCAAGGAGGACTGGGAGCGGGTAAGAGGAGAAGAAGCACGCTGAGCGACCTTCGCAACTTAATAATAATAAAAAAAAAACTTCATTTGCTTTGGTTAAAAAAATGGGTGTATTTTTCACACTGTTGAGAGTCGAGCAAAGTCGAGGGTGCGTGAAGACATCGTGCTTGTTTAAATATTTTTTAGTTTTACTAAAAGCTTGGGAAATGGACAATCCATTTAAACATAGTGTAGTCCTCACTTCTACTTCGGCTGCTTTAGACTTGCGTCATGCGTTTGCTGGCTATGCGAGTCGCACACACTTTGCATACAGCCGTGCGTTATTGCCCCCCTCTTGTGTTGTTTGCCCGTGTCCAGCTGAGCGTCCACAGAGGGGACGACCACACCGAGTTGCACCGGCGGGTGCCGCCCGACTGCCTGCCCTCCGACCTGGGCGGGACGCTGCCCCCGCTCGCCGAGCTGCACGGTACAAACTCTTTTAAGATATCCACCAAAAAAAGAAAAAAAGTTCTACTTCAAAAAATCAACAAAGTCTTGCATTGGTGCCAAGAAAATTAAAATAGTTAAGATTTTTTTTGTGGGTTCAGTTGATTGAACATGACTGTTGCATTGCAGACATGACCGTACGCCGGCTGGCCGCCTTCAAGGATGTCTTCCACCGACTGCTGCCGTAGACGCTACCATTTTTCACCTCATTTTAAGTTTATAATAAATACTTCTCTTTTCTGTTTGAAAAAGAAAGGTTATTTTTTCCCCTTACTCCGCATCCGTAGAACAATTATTGGGAGGGTGGCTGATGATTTTTTTTTTTTTTTGCGTGGACGCAAAAGCGAGGTGCCGGGGAATAAGAGAACTGTCCGACGTTTTCAGACAGCTCTCTTTTTAATCAAAAGTTTCTCTCTCCCTCTCTCTGGCGTCCCGGAAGTAATTTCCGCCAGTTGTCGTCGTGGGACTGGGTGGCGCGTTCCAGCCGTGTGTACTTCCGGCCTCGCTCCCCGCCGGTCAGAGATATGAGATACCTGCAGGGGAGGGGGGATTATTTGCATACAGTCCATTTACATTTGTGTTTACGTTTGACGTTGTGTTCCCTCCTGATGTATAGTGCAGTGTGGGTGGAGAGAGAGTGAGAGAGAGAGACGCAAAGGTAACGTTGTGCCGAGTAAATTACTTTCGCCCCTTGCTTTTGTGGCCGCGGCCGTGCGGGCGCCGCTGGAGAGACGAGACGAACAGAACTGTAAAAATGTTGCAGTCGAAGTAGTATTAGCAGTAGCCGAGCCGGCCCCGACCCCGCCGCACTCTCTTCCTCTTGTTTATCTTGCCACTTCTCCTCCGCTTCGTTCCGCCCCTTCTCTCTCTGTCTCCCCCTCCTCTTTCTGTCTCCCTCGTTCTGTGCGGGGATGGGCCTCTCGCGCGCTTCGGTGTCGTTTCTGCATCATTCACCACGATACGAGGAGGGGGTACGCTGTGGATATTTATCTCCTACCCCCTACCCCCCCTCGTTCCCCCCTCCGTCTCGCCTCCTTTATTGCCCCTTCAACGCCCCCTTTTATTTCTTCGTGTGTGTGTGTGTGCGTGTCCTGGACCCTGCTCCCCCGCAAGAATGGCTGGAACACGTCCTCACCCCCCAAGCAACAGCAGCACCAGCAGCACCAGCTCCTGTTCCACCAGCCCCCCCC
>NW_026267135.1:1361053-1361574 GCF_000697945.3 Frankliniella occidentalis
CCCCGCCCCGCCTGCGTCGATTGCGTGTGTTAATTAAACTTGTTGGCTGCCGTTGTTGTTGTTGTTGTTGTTGTTGTTGTGGCCCCCCTGCCGCGAGCCCTGAGCGGAGGGGCCGGCCCGGGCGATGTGGCCAGAGGGTCGTGTTGCCCTTAATGTCACATGTCACCTTGTGTGTGTGACGCTGCTACTGCTGCTGCTGCTTGTTCCCGTCGAAAACGGACACTTCCGCGACATTGAAAAATGTCCTCAGTTTCGTCTTGTTTTCCCCCTCTCCTTTCCATACTGGAGATCGTGTGGGATTTTCTTGCTTATGGTCTTCACGACCTGCCTGTCGACTCGAATGCAGGACTCGCACTAATGAAGGTTCTTTAGGCGTTCTGATTACCGATACCGCGCCGAAAAGAAGTCACGAAATATGAAGACCTAAATCCAACTTTTCGAAACTCTTCTTCTTATATATCTGCAACTCTTCGTTCAATTAGTCAAATAATCCTTGCCCAACGCTCTCCTCTCTCTCTCTC
>NW_026267135.1:1361728-1362508 GCF_000697945.3 Frankliniella occidentalis
CCCCCCCGCCCCGCGCGCATCCCACAGCTGCGGGTTTTCCGCATAACTCGCCAAATGAATGTATTCAGTGTGCATTGCTCTGATCTAGTTTTGCAAACACAACGCCATATATACTGTTTCGACCGTGCCTCTAAACTGCCTGCTTTCCAAATGCCGAATATTATGCGTATTAGGACAAAGTCAATATTTACTCTATTTTCCACTCTCTCGCTCTCTCTACAAATTTGTGTGGTTGGTTTGTTTTGTTGTTGTGTTTGTTGCTGTGTGCATTGCCGCAGTAGTTCCGCCCGTTCACCCTCCCGAAGCCGTCCATGCGTCTTCGTAAGCCCCCCAAGGCCCCCCAGCCCAGCGTTTTGGCGGCTGTAAAGCAGATTGGGGTCTTTGTCGGAATAAATAAAAGACGCGAAGGGTATTCGCACACGAGCGACCCGCGAGGACACCGCACACTGTCAAAACAAAAAATAAAAAACAGAACCAATTGGAAAGGATAAATAATAGAATCATAAATTTACAAGCATCCCCCCCGCCCCACCAGAAGTCGCTTCAGAAATTTTCGAACATGGAAGAAAAGTGCCTACAGTACTTCCACCATCGAGAAGGTTGAGAAACTCAAGAAACAACGCCCTCTTGCGTTTTTCTTTTCTTCGGCAGTAGACACCTGGCGCCAACGCTGGCCCACCACTCCTCTTCCGTGAGGAAGCAATATCCCTTACGGGCTCCGCTGATAATGGAAGTTACTGCCTCGGGGGTGGCGGCTGGTGAGGAGGAGGGGGTTGAAGG
>NW_026267135.1:1362613-1367102 GCF_000697945.3 Frankliniella occidentalis
TTTTTTCACGACCTGTTCTCCAACGCCGCCGACCCCTCCGCCGTGCCCCGCACCTTGAGGCGGCGGCCGCCGCCGCGGGGGTGTCGTCGAGGACGGGCGGCGTGGGTGGCACCCCTGGCGGCCCGTCGGGCTCCATCGGGACCCATCGGCTCAAGGGGTCATGGCCTGCCTGATTTATTACCAAAGAGACAAATTTTCCTCTTGGCGCGCCCGAGGCCGCCGCCGCTGCCTGCCCGGCTTGGAGGAGGAAGAAGCGAATCACCCCCTCTCGTTTTTAATGACGGCGAAACGGACTTCTCCCCCTCCCCCCTCCCCTCCCCCTTGCCCTTGCCTACACCCCTCGGAAACAAATGCGGCCCGAGATCGGCTTTTACCATGGATTGGCGAAAATACTGCTTGCCCTGCAAAAAAAATGTATTGTTTTGTAAATCACGTCTGCAATCTTTTGTGTGCCAGGATATTGGGGTGACGGAGGAAATCCCACGATGTAATGCATTGTAAAACAAAAACGAAAAATGAAACGCGTGTGATACTCCCATTTTTTCCGACAATCTTCTTTTCCAGAGGAACGGTGGTGGTGGTGCATGATGATGAACTCTTGCAGTCACTTTGCTCCACCACCACTGAGCACCGCCGGCCATCACGGCAGGTCGTCTCTCGCTTATAGAACGCCCCTTATTATTCTCTTTATTTTCCAACCACCACCGCCACCACCGCGCGCCATTTTGCTTTAGATTTTCATTATTCCCGGCATCCATCTCTCTCCTCGTCTCCTCGTGTGAGATGCCTCCCCCGCGCCATTATGCTGTTCCGGACGGGCTTCTGCTCCGGCAGCTCCAGGGCGCCGCTGACAGCCCGAGTGGTGATGGAGCGGCTGCTGGGGAGCGGCGGCGCCTTTTCATCGACTTCTAGCGCTGCCTACTCCCTGCCTCCTCCTACTCTAAAATAATGTGTACAGATCCATTTCAATGACCCCCCCCCCCCCCGGCTCCGCCTTCACCCTCGGATTGCAGTTTTTGGATCAAGCAAAATGCTTTTGACCTATGAACCTGTACTTGAATAATGTGCTTAGCCTTTATTTGCAACAATGCCACTATGTTTGCCACAATCAAGTAGTATGGTCCTGGGAGAAGTAGAAGTTCAAGTCAACAACATTTTGCTTGCTTGATCCAAAAACTGAATTCTCCTTTTTGTAAATTGTTTTGTTTCAATTATATTAAAGCGCGGACAGCACCGCCACTGCCATCCGACATCATGCTGTTTTTCTTCTTGCTGTAGACGTCATTTGGAATAGTGAGAGGGCCACTCCCACTCGCTTTTTGTCGTACCTTAATAAGCCCCGAGAGTCTGTGGTTTTATTTTTCGAGTAGACTTTTAATCTATTTAGTTTGTGGAAAGAGAAGTAGTCGTTACTCTGGTGGACTGTTTTGTTATGTCAGCAGAGCAAGGACGACGGGTCCGGGGACGGGGACGGTTCTCTGCCGCCGTGCACACGATTGGCTCGAGTTTCTTTCTCTTCTTCTTTCTCCCCCGCAGTTCCAGTTGCTGCTTTGAGAAAGCTTGCGCCGTTGCTCTAGGATCAGACTCGGTAACTTTCAGGGAGAAAAAGATAGCAAAAGGTTGGAAAGGGGAGAAGGGGGAGGGGGGGGGGTGACCTCTTGGCCAAAGTCTGTTGCGACTGTGTACTGCCATCGTCTCGGGCCGTAAGCCGACGACCGAGAGAATCTCGTGATATCCGAAACAGATCCGCTTTTCTTTTACTGTTCAGTCTGTCTGTAGCAGCCAGCAGCGCCAAACCTTTTCCCAAACCAGAACAAAAATGTATGGCCCAGTTTTCCGTGCACGCGTCGAGTAACTTCCGTTACACCCGCTGCTCGCTCTGGCATGGCGCCTCAGGAGGGCGGAAAGCGGCTGAGGTGCCAACATGTTTATGAGTTTGTCTGCGGCTGCTAACAAGACGACCGGTCTGATGGACGGCTGCCAGCGGAGGAAAAGTGAAAGATTGGGGAGGGAGGAAGGGTGGGAGTGGCGGGAGGTTTCAAAGACGGAGCGAGGGGTCGCGCTAATTATGGTTAACCTTAATGTAAAAAGAGAAGAAATAGACTAGTTTTTTTAATTTTTTAAATGGTTTTCTCTTCTTTCTTTAATTTTTTTTGAAAAGTTGCTAAATTTTCCGGACAAATTGTGGACTTATAAATCCCAACGCGCAACGTGAAACGACCCGTAAGAGAGAATGATCTGCAAATGTGACGTGTTATTCAGTGTTCATGACTGTGTTTGTTCTGAAAACGTAATTGCTCCCTACTTTTCATTTTCATAATGCTTCCTTGGAAATGGACACGGACGAAAACTTTTAATTCTAGCCTCTTGGCCTACGTTTCCGAGGCGCACTGAGAAAGTAGTCCCTGCCGTACCATGGGCTGCTCACACCAAAATCAGGAAGTGTTGTGTAGAGACATACGCTCCTCATGGCTGAAGTACATATGTCATGACGTCAAACAATCTTTTTCGAGCTGCTGTGCGTTCTGCTCCACACCTTGTGGTTAGCGCGACACTCGCTTCCGAATTTGCAATGGAGATGAGCGTCTGTTGAGAATGCGATGCAGATGCTTATTTTGCGCAGCTTGACAAAGCGCCGCGCTTCTTTTGCCAACTGATGCCCTCTGCACGTGCAGTACTTCAGTGTCAAAACGATTTACATCAAAACGTCCACTACATTGTCAAAAAATTCTTATTTTTACCACCGATTATGCTGTGGGATTTTAAATATGCATTCTTCAATATGCAGAAAATTGTTAATTTTCTGTCATCACTTAAAGTTGGTTTTAAAGATTCTGGAACTTTCTATATAAAGTTTGTTTTTTTGTTTCTTTTTGGTATAAACAAACAAGTCTTTTGCGGATCATCATCTCCGCGGCAAAGGGCCCTCTTGTTTTTATTTGCTGGTTGTTTGGAGCTTTTGGTTAAGCCCTTCGGATGGCCCCATTGTGGTGGTCGTCGTCAGGGCTCGGATTGAGCCGAGCGGCAGGCTGGAGGCTCCGGTCGGCTCCAAGTCGCCTCCGGTCGCCTCCAGGTCGCCTCCAGGTCGCCTCCGGTTGCCTCCGGTCGCCTCGGAGTCGCCTCCGGGCGCCTCCGGTCGCCTCCGGTCGCCTCCGGTCGCCTCCGGTCGCCTGCTCCGGTCGCCTCCGGTCGCCTCCAGCCTTGGCCGATAGCGCGCTGCTCGCGGGCGCGCAATGGCCAAGTTTTCTCGTTAACATGCCCTCCTGACTTTGCAGAAGGCGGGCGGGGCTGCTCGCGGGCCAAGTCTCTGGCACGCTATCAAATGTCGCGAGGAAAAACTTTCTTTTACATCTGAATCCGGTGGAGGCCGCCTGATCCGGCGAAAGGGAAAGGGGCGCGTGCGGTTCAACAATAGCGAAGACGGTGGCGGCAGCTGGCCGTGAGGACCAGCGCTGCAGAGGTGGTGCGCGACGCACGCCCAAACTGTACTCTAATCTGGAGAGGAGAGGGTCTCTCTCTCTCCCCCTCGCTCTCTCATGCTCTCCCTCGTTTTCTTTCCCCCCTTTCTTTTTCTCTCTTTCTCCCCCTCTCTCTTCTCCTTACGCGCCCTCTCTCCTTAATGACGACCTTGCTACGTCGTGAAATTTAATTAAGTATATTGAAGGGGGTCTCGTCCTCGTCGCGACGTCTTTGGCTTCTTTTGTGGTTCCCTGGCGCGGTTTTAGAATAAAAAGTTGTTGCCGCCGCTGCTGCTGCTGCGGGGTGTTCGGTGTCCCGCCTGAGTGTGCTGCTGGAGCCTGATAGGCCCACCCGCCTGGAGGCGGCCACCCCGCGCTGCTAGAGGTGCCCGCTAAACGTGATGAACTCGCCCGCGCGTTTTGAAATTCGCGCGCTCTCTAGAGCTCCATAGCAGGTTGGCGGCGCGGTGAATGCTTTGCTGCTGCTGCTTTGAAGTAGCCTCCAGGGCCGAAAGAGGAAAGAGGAGGAGGTAGGTGGGTCTATGACGACGCGGCGAACGCTTGCGCTGGGGAGGTGTTTCTTTCGCTACTGGAGTACCTCCTCATCATTTAGCCATGACAACAATAAGGTTAGGTTTGCTATGGTACACGGAGTTTTCTCATTTAATGACGAAGTCATACCTTCCCTCCATTTCGCAGAGAGAGGAAGAGAGAGAGACGTAAATATAATTGATGAACATAAGTCTTTTAGCCGTTCCCCCCAGGAGGACCAAGCTCGCAAAAGCTTTGCCCATTAAAACTGAATGACACGTTTTCCTTTCTGTTTCCAGGCTCGTGCGCGCGGAAGAGAGAAGGGGCAGCTCGGCCGGCCGTGCCGCAACCTCGTCGCATGTGACGTCGCTCAAGGTAAAGCTCCCTTAACGACACGAGGCCTTAGCGGGCGGAATCCTTTCAGAGAGGAGGGGAGGCACATAAGCGCGCCTCGGAGAGAGCGCCAAAGTCTCTGTGGCGGGGCGGGGCGGGGCGGGGCG
>NW_026267135.1:1370797-1372448 GCF_000697945.3 Frankliniella occidentalis
TGTACTTACCTCGGTACTTACTCGGTGTACTTACCTCGGTACTTACTCGCTGTACTTACCTCGGTACTTACTCGCTGTACTTTATCGCCCCTCGACGCGCAATTGCGGCGATTGCAATGGGGATGTTGCAAACGAGGGGTACTTCACTTACAAAAAATAATATCAATGTACCCCCGTCCAAAAAAACAAAATTCAAGGGGACAAAATCAGATTTAAAAAAAGTTAAGAAAATCGAGGGAATGTATAAAAATTGGTGTGAGATTGAATTTATAGTGAAGTTCACCTTGGTTACAATGACGCCCTGCCTCCTACCAAAATATTTGTAACGCTGCATCGATTGTAAAATGCTTGTGCATAGAAGCTAATTATTGCAACCGGTCCTACTAAAAGTTCTGCTCAATATTGGTCGAATTGCGATGGATCTGCTGGGTACCAAAGTAAGGCAATATAGCTCGGGCAATAGTAATTTGACTGATTGCAAATAAGTTTTGCGGAGTTAGGGTTTTCCCCCTTTATTTTGTTTCTTCCAATTCCTTTCCCGCGCTTTTGCGAGGCGCCTGCGATCATCTGCAACTTTTGGCGGGCTGCTGAGGCTGAGCGCGCCAGATTATCTCTCGGCCCTCGTTATTATGATTGTTCCAGTCGGGGGCGGCGTGGCGGGCGGTGGAATGCGCTCTCTCTCTCTCTCTCTCTCTCTCTCTCTCTCTCTCTCTCTCTTCCTCCCCCTCCCTTCCCCCCTTCTTCCCTCGGCCTAGCTCGGACGCCATCATGAGGAGCAACAAGTGAAAGAGCCCCAATAATCCCATTTGGGCGCCCCGCCCCGCCCCGACACGCCACGCGATATGGAAACCCTGGAAAGTTGCCGGGAAATTCCAGGAAAATGTCAGGAAAAAACAGAATTTCACTCAAAAAATTAAGAATCTCCCAAACTTTTGAAGTTTTCGTTATGTTCCGTGAATTTTCGGGAATTTTTCGGAATTTTTTCGGAAAATTTTGGAGATTTCCTACCCTATGACCGGCAATGGGTTCGGTTGAGTGACGCTCGTCCTGATCCTTGTACACAGGGGTCTAAGGAATACTTTACATGCTGCAAGGCATCGCTTTGCAATTTCAGGGTAAATGCTATGTAGGATCTGAGTCCTTCGCAAATCTGCAAAGCGTTGCTTTACAGTGTACAATGCAGTTTTTACAGTTTGTTTTTTTTTGTTTTTCTTTGCAGCTGAAGGGCAGATTAAACAATCAGAAACCATTAGTGGATCAATACAGACTTCATCTGAAGAAGACGGATTTCCTTCCACTACTAGATGAACAGAATGAAGCCTCCATATCAGTGCTCCATGTGCAACAAAACGTTTCCTGGTGCAGACGACCATGATCAACATCTCCGGTCCCACAGAAAAGAGAAGCCACTTGAGTGCAACGACAGCCACGAAAAAGTTTCAACACGTTCCGCACTCCCGGCACGTCGGCGTACCCGCACAGGAGAGCAGCCATTCGATTGCGCTGTTTGCCTGACAAAGCATTCGAGTAGTTACGACCTCAGGGTACATTTGCGTACCCACACCGGAGAGAAGCCATTTGAGTGCACCGTGTGCTATAAAAAGACTTCCACAAGTTCCGATCTCCGTAAGCATTTGCGCACCCACACCGG
>NW_026267135.1:1373041-1373462 GCF_000697945.3 Frankliniella occidentalis
CCCCCCCCACAATCATTTTTCCTTCCATTTTCGTCCCCGCTTTGACAATGGGAGAGGAGACCCGTCGCCGATTAGCTGATCGATTTGTCATACAGGCCAATCCGTGTTCGATTAATCCGGCTGTCGCCCGCACCCTGCTCTCCCTCGGACAGCAGTTTTTCTCTCTTTCTTTTTTTTTCTTTCTCATTTTTTTTGTGATTCGTCGCGTCGCGCTTTTCCAGGGCTATCGTTCCAATTTTTCATCCTATCCGTCCAAACACGGCAGTTATCTCTCGCTTTGCATACGACACGTCACACGGCCGTCACGCAGTCGCCCCCAGCGCGCACGCGGGCCCGTCCGATGTGACGAAATGAGTTTGGCCGGAACAACCGGTGTGACGACGGTGTGCGGCGACACCGGTGAGAGGGCGGGGCAGGGTGG
>NW_026267135.1:1378202-1379836 GCF_000697945.3 Frankliniella occidentalis
GTTTGCAACAAGTTCCAATCTCCAGAATCATTTGCGCACCCACACCGGAGAGAAGCCAATTGAGTGCACCTTGTGTGACAAAAAGTTTGCAACAAATTCAAATCTCCAAGTGCATCTGCGCACTCACACCGAAGAAAAGCCATTTGATTGCACCTTGTGTGTCAAAAAGTTTGCAACAAGTTCCAATCTCCAGAATCATTTGCGCACCCACACCGGAGAGAAGCCATTTGAGTGCACCTTGTGTGACAAAAAGTTTGCAACAAGTTCCTATCTCAAAGTGCATCTGCGCACTCACACCGAAGAAAAGCCGTTTGATTGTACCTTGTGTGACAAAAAGTTTGCGACAAATTCCTATCTCTTTAAGCATTTGCGCACTCACACCGAAGAAAAGCCATTTGATTGCACCTTGTGTGACAAAAAGTTTGCAAAAAGTTCCAGTCTCAAAGTGCATCTCCGCACTCACACCGGGGAGAGGCCATTTGAGTGCACCGTGTGTGACAAAACGTTCTCCGCGCGTGACAGTCTGCTGAGACACCAGCGTACCCACTTCGCTAATAGAAAGTAGACGTGTCATAGATATCGAAAAGACGTCTGAGGATAGACGCCTAGACGTCTAATGACCATCTACCATAGACGTCTAATAGATGTCTAATTTGGCCGCGAAAATGAGATCTTTTTGACGGCTAAGTGTAGACATGGAATAGAAGTATGCAATAAGAGGTCTTGTGGACGTGGACGTCCACGCTTCGATTCGTTTTTAGACGTTGAGTGGACGTAAATTAGATGTTAGAGATTTAACATTGGTGATCGTGCAGTCCTGTCAAAAGTGCTTTTTATCATTAAGATAAAACAAGTATCATCTTAACGGCGTTAGGTGTGAAACGTACGGAAACGTAGGCCCAACTGGATTTTAGAATTAGATGAGTTGATGTAGAGAACCGCGTGCCGATTCCCACCTTGGGTAGCAACTTGCGGCGGCCTATTCGCTCCAGCACCGGAGGGGTTTGTACAACACTCTTCAGGGTCTGCCACGACGATGTGTTTGTTTAGTATGTAATTTCATAAACTTATTCATCAATGTGAACTGCTTTGCTTTCCTGTATTTGTGCAGACGTGGCTATACGTTGTAGATAAACTTAAAAATCATTTGTAGCAACTATAAGCGGGAATTTTAATCGCACCTTCAAACCGCACTTACTCATATTAGCTATAAGTAAGCTGACTTATCACATTGTCATGCTATACTAAATTTGATGCAAATGTTACTCGTTTAGTTTACATGGGTAGTTTTAATGTACTGATTTCTGATTTCTTTAGTCCACTGTTTATAAATATTTATACAACGAGAAAAATAAAAACGATTAATATAAATGGGAAACCTCATTCAAAGTATGTCATTTCTAACATTTCGCTCAAAATAATGGAGCGAACCCCACTTTGCACGTTTACACTTTATCACATTCCGAGGCAAAGTATAAAGTAAAGGTTACAACCTAGGTTACAATCTATAAGCTTATAGTGAAAAGGTTGCATATCGTCGGCGATCTGGGTCATTCTTTAATTAATCAATTGCAAATGCAATGCAAATGTTCCAAATGATAACCTGCAAACAATAATAATGACAATAATAGTAA
>NW_026267135.1:1381086-1382634 GCF_000697945.3 Frankliniella occidentalis
GGGGGGGGGGTGCTGCGCTGCGCTATACGCTTTGGGCGCCTCCCTGTAATTATATGCCGTCTGGTTTGCAGCGCGAGTGCGCGCCGCGTCAAAGGGGCTCGCACGCTTTTCTGCGCACGTTTTCAAAACTCTATTCCTAGCCCGCTCTTTTGCTCTGTGAACGTTATATATAGTATCAGTGGGTGTCCTTATGTCTCGTGTCTACCTGTTTTGTTTTTTTTTTCCCTTTTTCAGTAAATCAGTAAAAACACATTTTTTAGTGCAGTAGCAATAGGGAATTATGGACGATATGTGTACTCTTGGCCAAGCGCCTGACTGCTGTGCTGCTAAAGAAAAGGAAAAAGCCGTCGTATGAAACCCTTCTTATAGAATTAAAGACAAGCAAGCATTAATTAACTTTTGAGCTGTAAAGACCAAGCAAATCAGTTTTAACGCCTCAACGTGTCGTCTCTTTTATTTGTTTGTCTTTGAAGCTGACGAGTTTTTCTTTCTCTTGTCTTTCCAGGGTACGTGTGTGGGTTCAGTTTGACTCTGCACGGAGGTCGTCACACGGAAGCGACTACACCAACCTCGTGTCGTCGTTGCGTTCAGAGGGGAATGGCGTCTACGTCCAAGGGGGCTCACAAGGATAAGACCTTCGAGTGCACGGTGTGCGACAAGAAACTCGCGAACAATGAGAACCTGGCCATTCACATGCGGATCCACACCGGGGAAAAGCCCTATGTGTGCAAGGTTTGCAACAAGAAATTCACGTCGAAAACCTCTCTGACGAGACACGTTCCGACCCACGCCGAGGAAAAGTCCTTCGAGTGTACAGTCTGCTCGAGGTCGTTTTCGACTCAAAGGAGTCTGCACAGACATGCGAAGTACCACGCGGTAGAAAAGACATTCGAGTGCACTGTGTGCGAGAAGAAGTTTCTAAACGAGCTAAACATGCGGATACATGTCCGTACCCACGCCAAAGCCAGGCTTTACGAGTGCACGTTGTGCCATAAGAAGTACACTGAGAGTTATCACTTGACTCACCATATGCGGGGCCATTCCGAAAAGACTTTCGAGTGTACTCTATGCGACAGGAAATTTGCACAGAATGCTCATTTGCTTACGCATCTCCGATCTCACTCGGAAGTTGAGGACACGCCAACAAGTGAACAGCCTTCCGAGTGCAGTGTGTGCGGTAAGGTTTTCTCTCATGAAAGCTATCTTCGAGCACACCTACTCACTCACGACAACGACGTTGAGTCGACTTAGTTGAAACTACCTGGGAAATTGACTTAAGTTAGATGGACAGTAAGGGACTCGTCTTCGTCGTTGATCGTTGTTCGGAATGGGCTGGTCATCAAGAAGCTCGGCGATTATATCATTGTGTGTCTTCCTAAAAGGAGAGCGAAACTTATAGTTGATCGTGTGCAATACAATGATAAAATGATATCACAATATAATGTTCAATGCGATCATACATTTTATATAGTACTTTGGTTACCTAAATGGTTGGAGCCATATAATTTCCAGAGAAGGATATTTTTTTTATGATTCTAGTAAATAAAG
>NW_026267135.1:1383614-1385102 GCF_000697945.3 Frankliniella occidentalis
GGGGGGGACAGAACAACACACTGATGGCGCGCGTGGCAATCGCCCCGCTCCCCCACAAAAGTCGATTCGCCTTTCGTTCCCTCTAATGTTATGGGGTGGCAGCCACAGCCGGACCCGCTGCTGCTGCTGATAACCATGGCCCATCCCCCTCCCCCCCCTCTCTCTCTCTCTCTCGCCGTGACTCCCCTCTTCCCTCTCCCCTCTTCACCTCTCGCGCGCGCCAACTGTGAAAAGATTGAGAGAGGGAGCGGCAGGGGAGTAAAAATAATAATGAAAAAAATAAAAAATAACGTCGACGATAATGAAAAGCGATGCCGGGAAAAAATTTGTGAAAAAAATACATAATGAAAAAGAGATCGTCGCCGGTGGCGGCGGTGCGGGCGGTGCCACCACACGGTGCGGTATTGGGAACGGCTCTTTATTTCTGCGTTTTCGTAAAATTAATTCGCCCTTTCGTTCTGTTGTGGGCGCAGGGTGAACGGGGAGGGGGTTGCTAAAGAAATGGAGGTGTGGGTACCACATTCTGTAGTCTCTGGGACTCGCAGAGGGAGGTCGCGGAGGTCACACGACACAAGCTATTGACGATTTGGTGACGGCGCGCTTTGATCCCTGAGCTTATTCTAATTGAGGCCGATAAGCCGTCAAGTGTGTAAGCGTTAGGAAACTTTTGTATAACCTTACGAAAATTTTCTGAACGTGACACGTACGAAAAAAAAATCCGTAAAAATTATTTCTTTTAAGGCATTTCGCCACATTTTGTTTTCGTTCACTCACGAAAACGTTTTGCAGTGCATCGCCATTATGGGCCCGCAAAAGGACCGGGACGACACGCGAGCAGGAAGCTGCAGCAGGGCAGTGTGTTGTGTTGTTGTTCTCGGTGACGAGCAGGGGGAAGGAAGTTCCTTTTCTTCGGCGGGCCGCTCTCTCGTGGAGGTGCCCGGGGCGCGCTCTGGGCCGGCTAGGTCCAGCAATTACATGGCCCTGAAGAGCGAGAGAGAGTGAGCGAGAGAGCGAGCGAGAGACCGAGAGAGAGAGCGAGAGAGAGAGAGAGAGAGTGAGCGAGCGAGAGAGAGAGAGACCGAGCTCGACGAGGGAGAGAGAGAGACCGAGCTCGACGAGGGAGAGGCTTGTCTTGTGGAGCCGCACGGGCCGTGTTCGTTCCTCCTCCCCGACATCTCCACCCCCGCTCGTGCCTGATCCTCTGCCGCTGATTGCCCTACGGTGGTTGGTCCCGAGGAGCTACTGCTCTCATTGGCTGCCCCAACACGACAACCACACCACATCTGTATGGATTCCGACCATTTTTTGGCAGTGTAGCCGAAAAGCAACAACCATGAAAGAAAAGTCCAAGTGTGTAAATGATGCGCGCCCACTACCAATTCCGATCCGGCTGTCAAACTGAACCGCAAAGGTTTTAGGGGGTGGATGTGAAAGTGGCGTCCTTGCCGCCCCCAACTCGGTGCGGATGGGAAGGCTACCTACTGCGCC
>NW_026267135.1:1385633-1387426 GCF_000697945.3 Frankliniella occidentalis
CAGAGCCCCTTGTGGGTAGGCACACCCGCCGGGCGGGGCTGCTCGACGGGTCGGCATCGGCCAGGCGCTCGCCGTCAGACGGCGAAGACATGGTGCTTAACGGGCTCCACAGTAGTAGGCTGCCACGCTTCACTGAAAATCTGAAGTGTGTAAGACTGTCGCTCACCTGCAGGAGAGGAAGAAAAAGTCACACACCTGCAGGTTTGCGGAAAAGTTGTGTCACACACCCGGCAGGTGTGCGAGAAAATGATCACACCATTGCAGGTGCCTGAATGTATAGAGATCACTACAATGAAAAAGGTAGCCATTTATCCTGCGCCAAGTGTGTGAATGGTTATTCATACATTTGCAGGTGTGCGACATTCGTTCACTTGAATTTCTAGTGTGCATGCCACCACGACATTTAAGAGGTCAGAGGACATGAAAGAGGTCAGTTTTTTTTAACGGAATCATTACAACAAAGAGAGAAGGGGGCAAAGGCCGTACCCATCATGGCCGCTGCTCATTCTGCATTCATTTGCCTTTGCTTCTCTGTTCCGGCGGATGCATTTTTCAGCCCGGCCGGCCGGTACATAGAGGGGCCTATATGGTCCAGCAGCACGCTCATGCTGTGTGGGTCATCCGCCGGCTCGGAAGCCGGGCCGGCTGGATAGCGGCTCTGCAGTGTTTCTTTTTTTTTCTGTCTCTTTTTTTCCAAAATAAAAAGAATAGGGGAGGAATGAGAGAGAGAGGGTTAGAGGAGATGGGGCGATGATGTTACGCTAAGCGAAGCGCGGTCAGCGGCAGCTGGATCATGCGGGGGAGGCCGCACTGCCCTGCCCCACCCCGCCCCGCCCCGCCCGACTCGGTACGCGATGCGAGCAGGCGTCGAGGCGGAGATTCAGCGGGTGGATGGAAGGGGAGGGTTGGGGTGGAGGAGGGTACGGCAGGGAGCGGGAGTCGATAAATTTCTCAGTGGCTGTGCGGCGCTAACCGCCCCCCGAAGTGCCCTCAGGAATGTGTAAAGGGAGTGGCGTGGCGCAGCGTGGCGTGGCGTGCGGGTGCACCCAGGTGAGAGTGAATTTGTCACGGCAAGAGAGAGGCAAGAAAGGGTTGCGCACGTGCCCGTCAGGCTCACAGAGATTTAAATTTTCAGGAAAATCGCAACATTTTTTTTTCTATTAACTATGCAAAACAATGATGATTTTTTTTTTCGATGTTTAGGCACACATGTTCAGCTCTCCCATCTTCAGCATGCTATATCACTGGTAAAAAGTGAAAAGGGCGTAAGTCCAATCTGAAGTCCGAGGACTTACGGCCCCTTGTACTTTTCGTACTGATGCTAACAGACCCGCGGGCCGAAGCCACAGAGAGCAGGCGGCGGCGACGTGGCGTCCGTCAGCCCAATGATAGTTCTGCCGAGCCGAGGTTGCCCAACTTGCTCTGTTTGCCCCTCCGGGGGGGTAGGGGTGGGCGCAGACTTCCACTCCCCGCCCCCGCAGCAGAGCTGACACGCCCCATTGCCCTGCGGTCCTATGTTTGCTACCCCCTTTGCCGGCCTCCCCCTTTCTCCTTCGCTGGTTGTGCTCTGCTCAGCGCAGGGCCTATTTTTTCTCTCTCCCTGGCGCTGCTGTCAGCCGCCACCGCTGCCGCTGCTGCTTGGAGGAGAGGGGCATTCGGGAGACTCCTTTCTCATCGTGTGCTGGGCCCGCCGTACCTGCCTCGCTGTCCCTCTCCCCTTATATCTTCGCCCTGTCCGCACGCTCTCTTCTCTTTTCGGCTACACGCTCTCACCCCCCTCTCATGTCACCCCC
>NW_026267135.1:1388600-1389908 GCF_000697945.3 Frankliniella occidentalis
GGAGGAGGAGGAGGAGGAGGAGGAGGAGGAGGAGTTTACCGAGGACGGCGAAAACCGCTGAAGTGGGGGAGATTAAGAATGGCGTCTGAGGCTGAGGCCCTGGAGATAGGGTGCCTTTTGCCCTTCTGCTTCACGTGGTCCAGGGCCCCAGCATGGTTGGCTCTTTAGGCTCCACGAACTCCAAGCACCCCAGCATCGGCTCTAGTAACACTCTAGGAACGAGCTACTGCAAGGCTCTAGAACGGGCTTGAGCAACAGGCTTTGGCAAACGGGCTCCAGCATGAGCTCTAGTACGGGTTCGAGTACGGACTCTTAGCATATGGACTCTTAGCATACGGACTCTTAGCATATGGACTCTCAGCATACGGACTCTAGCGGGATCCAGCGGCGGGCGGGTGCGTCGCGCGCTGATAGAATTGCACGCTCCGATTGGCCGGGGTCAGTGCCGCCCCTGACCGGGCTGCTGGCGCTGTTGCTGCTTTCCTATCGGAACCCCTTTCCCAACCCGGGCGCCCCTCGGCTCTGTACGCTGTAGAAGCAGACGCTCATGTTGACAACAAAAAAAATAATCGGAAAGACTACAGTGCGGAGAAGTATATTTTCAGTTTAAGATGAGACTGCACTTGAACCACCCTGGTGTCGCTGACGGCAGTGCCTCAGCATGTCACTTCCTTCGCAATGCGGTGTAGGTTTACAGGAAGAGCCAGGGTGATGCACTGCATGAAGCCGATGGCGACACTTTCGGGCGGATCAAACCATCTTGTAAATTTGTCGCAACCCCAAATCACAGCTGGCATTTCCAAGACGAATTCGACAACTATTTTAGCGATGCACTTAAGACTTTTAGTAGCCGCTGGTGGGACAAGGAAATAAAAAAGATTAGTTCCGCGTTCGGACACTATAACTCAAAAGTCCACGTGAACCGAATCTTACATAGACTGTTGGTAGCCTTAATTTCCTCCAGACCAGTTGAAGGGGTCTCTACCGGGATCGCCTGAAAAAAACATTTAAATAAAATGTTTTACCGGCGTCCCTGCCTTCCACCCGTTCATTGTACTAGTTCACAGAACTGTACACCATCATCGTTGCCTTTATCAATGTAGGCGAGAACCATGATTTAGCAAGCACATCGTTAAAATGTTAGAAAAATGTTTGCAGCTAGTCTCTTCCCAACCTGAGCGAACTGGAGCGCTGCGAGGAGCGTGCAGGCCAGCAGGGTGGTAGTCCCGAGGGGTACATCACTCCGATTCTGGGCGTACACCTACTTTTAGTCGATTTTTTTGGGCCGTGACTTTTTGACTTTTTTTT
>NW_026267135.1:1391469-1393224 GCF_000697945.3 Frankliniella occidentalis
CCCCCCCCCGCTCTTCTCGCTTCCCTTTTACGCAAATGAGGCCGCCCTCTCTCCCTGGCCGCCCCCGGGGGGACTTTACCACCACCGCACTAAGTCGGGTTATTGAAGCCAAAGTTGATGCACA
This sequence comes from Frankliniella occidentalis, assembly GCF_000697945.3. Taxonomy (NCBI): domain Eukaryota; kingdom Metazoa; phylum Arthropoda; class Insecta; order Thysanoptera; family Thripidae; genus Frankliniella; species Frankliniella occidentalis. Next base: position 1,391,594 of record NW_026267135.1, read on the forward strand.
TCTGCTGCGGCCCGTCGTGTGTATTCCCGAGTCCCTCCCCTAACCGTTATTCGTCGGGTCGATAATTCGCTGTGGCAATATGGCTTGGGCGGCGCTGAACGACAACAGCAACGCCCTCCAAATCGCGGCCCTACAACAACGCTTTTTGATTGTTTGCGCACGGGATTGCGGTGGCGGTGGTGGGCGTCCCCTCCTGGGGCGGGCCGGGCCGGGCGGTCGGCGGCCCTCTGCTGACCGCTTGCTCTGCTCTGCTCCGTGGCCCCGCCTACACTGTGCGGCCGGCAACTTTGCGGACTGTTCGAAAACTAAGGAAATAAACACTTCGAGCAAACCTACCACTTTACAAAGCCACGAGCCAAGCCGAACCATCTAAGCATCAAGCTAAACCCTACGTCCCTATGTACGATCCAAATGTTTTCTGCTAGCAAACCCTCTCTCAGAGTTAAAATCCAAGGGGTACTTCAGTCCCCTCCAATAAAACAATGCACACCCCCCTTTATTATAACAATCAGAGAAAAATCATTAAAAATTAATCTGAGCGAACCCTCTTTACGAGCTGGACGAACCCGCTCTCTCTACAAGACGAACCCACTCTTACGAGCGAACCCGTTCACGGGCGGGCCCAGACCCAGCCACCGCACCGAACGCACCTCACACTTGTGCACAACTACTCTGTTCACCTCCTCTCCACGGGCACGAGGGGTCCTGCCTCGGGGCGGCCTCGCCTCTGCCGGAAGTGATGGCGCTGTCCTTACCGGCCTGCGGTCTTCAATGGGAGGAGGAGGGGGAGGGTGTGGGGCTCCCTAGGGGCGCTGCGAGGGGCTCTGTGGCCTGGAGGGGCGGAGGGGCCTATGGGGTGCCATTCTGTGGTCTGGGGCACGGCGCTGGCGGCGGGGCGGGGCGGGGCGGGGAGGCCTTCCCTAATGGACTGACTGAGTCCCGACTTGGCTTTGACCGGTGCCATGTGGTGATAACAATCGCTCGCGCTGCCGCCGGGGCCCACCAAAGTGACGGTAGTGACACGACGACGGAGTGACGGCCCCGTCGTGACGCTACGCTCGTAACGGCCGTCACGATAGTTGCCTTTGATTGTAGCGACGCGACGCCTGTTCCGCGCAGGTGCTGATTGTCACAGCCCACCACCATGGCTTCCGCATCCCCTTTATCGGTTTTCTCTCTCTCTCTCTCTCTCTCTCTCTCTCTCTCTCTCTCTCTCTCTCTCTCTCTCTTTGTCCTTCTACTTGTCCTTTTTCGCGTGCCCCGTCACACTTTTGCGAGCCCGTCACTACTTACTACGCGCCAATCCCACCACTGTCCCCGCGTTTGTAATTGTTGCGTTCTCACCCTCGCCGCTCTCTCTCTCTCTCTCTCTCTCTCTCTCTCTCTCTCTCTCTCGCTCAGTCGCTCGCTCGCTCCTGCACAACTTGTGCGGCCGACGTTTATCATAATTGCGTGGGCGGTGCGACGTGGCCTCCCCCCGGCACCGCCCCACCTACTTGGGCAATGGCACTAAATTCTGCACTTCGCGGACCCCTCCTCTGTCTCGCTCGCTCTTGCTCACTCTCGCTCTACCCTCTCCCTCTCTCTCTTTTCTCTCTCTCTTCTCTCTCTCTTCTCTCCCTCTCTCTCTC
>NW_026267135.1:1393274-1394173 GCF_000697945.3 Frankliniella occidentalis
CTCTCGCTCTACCCTCTCCCTCTCTCTCTTTTCTCTCTCTCTTCTCTCTCTCTTCTCTCCCTCTCTCTCTCTCTCTCTCTCTCTCTCCCTCTCTCCCTCTCTCTTTTTCTCTGTTGCTAAATTACCGCACGAATGCCGCCCTGCTGTGTGCGATTGCCCGGGCGGTAAATAATAACCTTTTTCCAAAGTAATAAAGTTTTGCTAAAGTTTCTGCTGTGCGTGAAAGCGCAATGGGGGGGGGGCGTCGACGTTTTGTGCAGCGCGCCCAGAAAAGAAAAGCGAAAAGTGGCGGTGGTGGCCGCGACTCTTGGTAGCAGCAGCATCAGCACGGAAGCGAGGAAGACGGAAAGGTTGGGGGGGAAAATAAAGGCAAATGAGTACTCCCAAGCAAAAAAAAAAAAGGAGAGAGAGAGAGAGAGGGGCGATGGGGGGGGGGGGAGGGGAAGGCATGGAGAAAGTCGTCGCACCGTATTGACGGACATTTCTGCAATTAAGGCGCGCTGGGCGGGCCGCGGTGTTTTGTTTCGCCGCTGCTACGTTCTCTGCCGCGGAGCTCTCCTGCTGCTGCTGGTCTCTCTCTCTCTCTCTCTCTCTCTCTGCTGGTCTCTCTCTCTCTCTTTTGCTGCTGGTTGTTGCAGAATTAGGTGTGCTTTTCTCTCGGTGAGAGATTATCGCTCGACGGCCGTCAACACGGCGACTCCCAGGGCCATCCGTCATCCACGACTCGAAATTATATGACTCGCACCTGGAACAGCTGGCTCTGGAAATGGGAGGAGGGGATGGGATGGGGTGTCACGGCGACCCTCCCGCCCGCCCGTCCCTACCCTCTGACCCCTTTGCCCTTCCTCCTCCAGCACAAGCCCTGCTCCTCTTCTCTCCCCTCTTGAATCTATGTCCTT
>NW_026267135.1:1397348-1398547 GCF_000697945.3 Frankliniella occidentalis
CCCGCCTTTGCCGCTCCGGACTCGCCTCGTTTTAAATATAACCGTTGGCGAGACTGGACGCCGGCGCGGGGAAGAGGGGAGCGCGGTGGGGGGAAGAAATATGCAAGGCTAAAATTTTTGCGTCAGTGACTTAATGTCTGATCTTAGTCGCGCGCGCTGCAGGGCCGGACGACAAAAAAAAATGAGACGGAGGGGGTTAGGAAAAAGAAGATTAAAGTAAACAAAACAAAGAGACACTCTGTCTGGTTTTACAGCAGAGCGCACCGTTGTTGTTGTTGCTGCGCTGTTGTTCCTGTTTGTATTTTATTTTTCTTGTGGTGTTCCGCTCCATTTCTTATATCTCTGTTTTTCTTTCTTCTGCTTGCAGGATCGCTGGGTGCCCAATGCAAGCGTCAACTCGGTAAGTCAAGTCGGATCGCGGGGCAGAGAGGTCGACGAAAGCTGTTGGAAAGGAGCCAGCCAGGATTGGATATTTCCAAAACTTTCCGGAGAGTTCCCGAAAATTTCCCGAAAATTTCCCGAAAATAACGGAATAAGTCTGGGAAATTTTCCATTTGTTCCCGGAAATTTTCCGTTTTTCCGGAATTTTTCCTGAAATTTTTCGGAAACTTTCCAGTGCTTCCAACCTTAGAGCGAGCGCGTTTAGAGTGCTGGTTGTGATTGTCAAGGCAGTGAGTGGTGAAGTGATGCTGGCAGTGATAAGTGGTAGTGGTGCCAGAGAGTTAATCGTAACACAACGCCTCGGAGGAGTGAGGAGTGCTGAGCACGAAAAAAAGAAATTTCGTTTACCTTGAATTAAATTATTTAGCTATGGAGCTAAGTAAGTAGTTAAAAGTTAGGTAAGTTGCAAAAAGCTAGCGAGCTAGCTAAAAATTTCGCAATCTATTCTTATTGCCAAGTTTTTAGCTATGAGGCTTCACTTTTAGCTATACGCAGCTGAATTTAATGCTAGGAAAGAAGCCACACAGTTTTAGCTAGAAATGTCCAAATAATTATCTCTCATTTAGCCATTGGCCTATAGCAATACAGGCCATTTCTATTTTTGTGTAGTGTTTGTTCGGCGAGGCGGTGTGGTCGTATGAGCGAGCGGCAACGCTATAGTGATGATGCATTACTGATGCACGGCGGTTGTCATTGGGTAGGAGAACGGGGAATGGGCAATGGGGCAGACGACGCGACGTCCTGGGGGTTGGGGGCCG
>NW_026267135.1:1398689-1398956 GCF_000697945.3 Frankliniella occidentalis
GGCCTGCGATGGCCTGCTCCGGGACGGCGAGGGCGGCAGCTGCTGCCCGCTTACAACTTTGATATCCGTGCGCACCAGATTCTCTCCCCCACCCCCCGCTACACCAAATCCCGTGCGGAAATCCGCCGGGGCAAGAGTACGGCGGCGTCGGGCCGGGACTCGGGTTTATTTCTATCGGTAGCCGTTGCCCGGGCCAGCTGAACCCCTCCCGCGCGTTAGCCGCCCCAACGGGGCCGGTCGGACCGGAGCAACCCCCGCCCCGCCACG
>NW_026267135.1:1399009-1399699 GCF_000697945.3 Frankliniella occidentalis
CCTACCCCACCCTACCCCACCAAGCCACGCCACGCCGAGGTTGCGCGCACTGCGCCACCCTTCCCAGAGAGATACGCTACGAAGGGTATTTCAACGGGGCCCGGCGATTTCGGAGGGAGGGAGGGAGAGAGAGATATATATATTTATTGGGTGTCCCACAGTACCGCATCAATAAGGGGTCACTCAGCACATAAACACACACACACACACACTAACACACACACACATTCACATATACAAGAACAATACGTATACCACAATAGTTCTGATCCCACGCCATGTTGGTAGCACACAGACCTAGCACATTTTATTTCCCACAAATGATGCGGCGGAGCGAGAGAATTGATTATATTTTTCTATAATCTGATTAATGATTCCACTTTACATTTCTCATTGGGAGCGTGAGCCCCTTATCCTTACATACACCTGCCTGCTTTGTGTCGCGTGCGAATATATGCCCGCGTTTCAATGTAACGGAACTTCCATTCCATACCGTGAACACGCCGTGCGGTGTCGTCGCGGCTGCTGGTGCGGACAGCCTCGCACAGCCTATCGTGCACAACAAGCCCGGTGGGATGTGCGGTCTGTGGGGGTCCGAGCCGGGCCGGGGCTGGAGGAGCTCGCGCGCAGGGTAGCGGTGGTGGTGACGGAGCCCTTAATTGTGTGAGGGGTCGGTCAGGGGATGGGGGG
>NW_026267135.1:1408354-1408850 GCF_000697945.3 Frankliniella occidentalis
TCCCCCATCCCCTCCCTTACACCCTCCGCAGCGCCTCTCTGCCCAAATCATAAACAGTTTGCGAAAGGGCCACCCTCTGCCCCCCTTTCACGAGAGCGAGCTGCCGGCGCCGCTTATCCCGATCGCGTTTAACTCGTCGTTTCAAGTTTCGCCATCGCCATTATTTTCTTAATTTCATTTTTTTTGCTCTACCCTCCCGCCAGTTATTTCACTCCCCGCTGGCTTTAGCTTGACTTTGTTTTTGCTTATTGCCCCCTCCCCTCGCTCGCTCTCTCGCTCGCTCTCTCCCCGGCTGCTTGCTGTGACGGTAGCAGCGGCACAGCGGCGCAGCACAGCAGGGCGACCGAGGGCGACAGTATTGGTCTTTGGCGTGAAAAATTACGGTCTCATTTGCTGGGTTTGCAATCCCCGGACTTGAAAAATGGCGCCATTAAGTCGAATTGAATTCCGCGCAGCCGGCCGAACCCCCCTGTCCTGAGCCCCGTAGAGGGGTTGG
>NW_026267135.1:1413100-1416196 GCF_000697945.3 Frankliniella occidentalis
GTCGGCGTTGGCGGGGGGCGAAGCCTGGGGGAGCCTTAAGCCCTTCGCTCGGCTGCGCAGAGCTCTGCGTCGACAAATCGCTGCCCCACAAAGTCAGTTCGGGAGGGGGCCGCCACGATTAACCTGAACGGAGGGCTTTACTCTGGAGGGGGAAGAAGGGAGGCGACCGTGTGTCGGTATTCAAACTAGAGCTGATTATATTAGGTGGGTCAAAGAACACACATTATTTCTGACTCAAAGAGTTTTAATCGTTTGCGAAGCGATCGGTTAAAGCCGCGGCGAAGCTTGCCAGGGCCTAAAAAAAAAACTTTAAAAAAATAGCAATCACCCAAAAAAAACAATCTGCATAATTTTTTGCGTTATTTTAACCCTCTTCTGCGCGGATACCTAACGGCGTTTAACCATGCGACTCCGCATAATAATTGCCGTTATGGTTCGTGGCTCGCTGTGGCTTACGCTGCAGGTATCGGCCCCTACTTTACCCCCCCCCCCCTTCTCCTCCCTTCATCCCCAAGGGCCTCACGTGGATAGGGCGGGGGGGTCCCCATTGTGTCCGCTGTATCATTTCGGGTCCCTATTGGTACTGCCTTCCAAAGGGCCTTCCAATGGGCCGCCAACACAAGTTTGGCGGATCAAAGGGCCCTCCTTCCCTGATGAATGGGTGAAGGAGGGGGGGAGAGGGGTGAATGGGAGTGGGCGGGTATGAATGTCGGTAGGGTGGAGGGCGGCGGAGGGGGTGACTGCAGTATACTGCTGCGGGTTAGCTTTTGTCGGGTCGGACGTAACGTTGTGGTTATTAATGTGCAACGAACAAATTGAAAAATAATTTCATTTTTTTAATACAAAAAAAAAATTGTAGTTTAATACAAAACACAATTTTGTGAACCATACGTGAATGACTTTTTTTTTGCTCGAAAGATATGGTTATTGCTTGTTGTGAGGCGTATGTGCTTGCTTTACGGTGAACAATAATATGGCGTGAACAAAAAAAAAAATGGTCGTGGGGGTAAAAATTGGATTGATGGTGTTGGGGATTTTAAGGGACGCGCATTGCGAAGGGGGGGGGGGGGTCAAGTGTTGAGCGCGCAAAGTGATCCTATTCATACGGTTGTGCCGATGGGATTGGGTTGCCATTGGGGGGGGGGGAGAGAGAGAGAGAGAGCGAGAGAGAGAGAGTGAGAGAGCGAGAGAGGACAGGTCTATGGCAGGCTCCCGCTTGCCCCGCAACCCTTTTGTGCGAACAGCCGCGAGCCCCGTGGCATTTGTTTTCGCGAGCTTTGTCTCTGCTGCTGGTCCGCTGCGGCCCGCATTTGTCGCCCCCCGATGTCGCCCCGATGTCGCCCCGATGTCGCCCGAGTTGCAAACTCCCCGCCCCGCGACCCTTTGCGCGCCTGCCTCTGGCACGCGGCTGCTGTGCCACTGCGCTGCTGCTCATCTGCTGCAGGGCATTCCGTTTCGTATACACTGTGAAAATTATCGTCGTAAATTTAAAAAAAAAATTTGTAAACTTGAATTATTATTTAAGTTGTAAATTTACGACAGCACATTTTTTACTCGCCAAGAGATTTATAGTCGATACATACTGCATGTATTTTTACGATTACAAATTGTAATTTTACAACTTGCGTCAAGGAAAATTTTCCTTTAAACCTACCTACTTTTTTCACAGTGTATATACTCTGTTGGTAACTTTTGAAACAAATTACTGATTCTGCGAGTGGAGCACTATGACATACATGGCTGCACTCCTCTGCGTTGTACAAAATTTGACCGCTTCGTTATTTAGTTCAAGGAAACTATTTTAAGAAAAGCCAGCAAGCAGGTTTACAGGCAGTCTTAACGACGATTCTCTTTATTTGCAGTTTACGAGCATAGATTACAACAACGTGCGTTACCCAGCCTCCACGATGCCCTTCGAGGTCTGCCCCAAGGTGTTCGTCTCTGCAAAGGGGCTTCGCCAACACGTCTTGGTACACACTGGAGAACGGCCGTTCGAGTGCAGCGTGTGCCAGAAGACGTTCGCAAGAGCGGAATGCCTGAAGCTGCATCTCCTCATCCATACGGCAGAAAAGCCACACGAGTGCGGTGTGTGTCACAAGAAGTTCCGCGTATCTTGCCATCTAGTGAGACATCAACGCATTCACACGGGAGAGCGGCCGTACGAGTGTACCGTGTGCCACAGGGCGTTCGCGGGATCTGCCAATCTGCGGAGTCACCTCCGCACCCACACGGGAGAGAGGCCGTACGAGTGCCCCGTTTGCCGTCTCGCATTTCGAAAATATGACACCCTGTGGACTCACATGCGGACTCACACTGGAGAAAAGCGGTTCGAGTGCAGCGTGTGCCAGAAGAAGTTTTTAAAAAGTTCGGGTCTGCGAAAACACTTGGTATCTCACACTGGTGAGAAGCCATTCGAGTGCACTGCATGCCACAAGAAGTTCGCCCGAGCTGACAACCTGGCATCACATTTCCGAATCCATACGGGAGAAAAGCCATACGAGTGCAAGGTGTGCCACGAGAAGTTCAACCGACCTAGTGCTCTGGCTACACATTCACGCACCCATACAGGAGAGAAGCCATTCTCCTGCAAAATTTGCCTTCAAAAATTCGCTTCCAACACGGTACTAAAGAATCATATTTTACGCGAGTGCCAGAGGACTTTGACAGATTACTCCGCCACAGAGGCGGGTGAGCCCGTCGAGTGCACCGTGAGCGACTCTGAAGCCGACAGTCTCCGGGCGCATGTCCGAAGCCACCTCACGGGGGAGCTGCCCTACAAGTGCACCGTGTGCCACAAGGAGTTCTCTCAGTCCGGCACTCTGATGACTCACCTCCGCGCCCACCTAGCAGAGTTGCCGTGACTGCGCGCCGAGGGCAATTCTCTTCAACTTCAAACTTGAGAGGGGCCGTACTAGCTCGCCTGGTGTCAATGTAAAGCGTTTTGTAACATTTAACTATTAGTTATTTATCAGTTTCTGTGAATTCCATCACATTATTCCATTTCGTCACTTTAAAAAAATTAATTACATAGTGTAGAATTGTATGTACTGAAAAGAAATGAATGGAGAGAGAGAAGAGACAGAAGAGAGAGAGAGA
>NW_026267135.1:1416406-1417737 GCF_000697945.3 Frankliniella occidentalis
GAGAGAGAGAGAGAAGAGACAGGAGAGAGAGAGAGAGAGAGAGAGAGAGAGAGAGAGAGAGACGCTCGTCGGAACGCTCCAATCAGGGCCATTCTTCACAACTCCCTGCTGCCTCCAGAAAGAAGTTAGACCCAAACTGACGCTATTTCACACACTCGGCCGCCGGAAGCTCGTCCCTCCCCTCGCCCTTCCACATCCGTTCTGGCCCCTCCTCCGCCACCCCTATCTCTCTTCTCCAGCCCCTCACTCGTCCACTTCCTTCAGCACTTCCATTAGCAACATGGCTGCGCCACATCGAAAAGAGCACGAGTCCAGAGGAGCAGGACTTTTTCGCCACGCCGCAGAATAGAAGGTATCGGATCGACCGACCGCGTGATCGCAGGGGTCCGTGACTTAACATACAATAAGCACCTCATAAAGTTTTGTTAACCATTAATGCTAAAACCTATAACGTCTTGCATGACACTTAACAAGATACAAAAATAACAAATAAATTTACAAAAATAAGTAATAATAGCAAACGTGGTGCTCGGCACGGTTCTCAGTACGGGGGCGGTCAGCACTAGCAAGACGGCGACGCTCAGCACGGCGGCGCTCTGAAGCTCGAAGCTCGGAAGCGGTTAGCGCTCAGCAGAGCGGATAACAGCGCGCCCGCTCCGCTAGCCCCCGGCGCCCCCGGCCGGCGCACACAGTGCGAGTGGAAATAGGGTTAGACCCGGGGGCTGAAAGCTGTCTGGGGCCGTTACCCGCGCCGGGATGGCTCCACGGGAAGGTACCTGCAGCCGAGCGGAGGGTGGCGGCGTCGCCTCCGTCATCGCCAGGGCCGGGCGAACTGTGCCTGCACTGTGAAAACCGAGAGGGCAGCAACCCTTACTATTGCCTTGGGATCGTCCGATAGTCCAAAAAGTGCGTCCGTTTTTTTTTCTCCAGTCATTTGGAGTCATTCGGCAGACTACGGGACGGGGGGCTGCTCAGCGCCTGCGAGACTCGGGGTAGGCCAGCCCGCAGTACACACATGCACTGCAGGGCAGATGTTGCCTACCCAACAGGCGCTCTGAGAGCTTCGCAGAGGCTAAACGTGTGGCAGATTAGTAACGGCCAATGGCGGGCGGACGTACTTTTTGCTCTCTCTCTCTCTCGCTCTTTTTGGGTAGTGTGGCAATACACCACTTTCTCGCCCAAGTGACTTGGGCGAGAAAGATGACTCCCACGTTTACAGTGAGTTTCTTTTGCGCCTGTCGTGTGGCAGCTGGAGCGTCCTCTAGTAGGGTACAGCCCCGCTGTTGTGCGTATGAGTCTAATCGCACGGAACTGTCTCATGCACGCCCCAC
>NW_026267135.1:1418009-1419272 GCF_000697945.3 Frankliniella occidentalis
CCCCGCCCGCATCATCCGGTTCGTAATTGCTCGTTTGCACGGCGAATGGTGCCGCGCAGTCGTCGTGCCGCGCTTATACCGCGGTCCTCCAACCATGCGCGGTGTGGTGGGCTCGAAATGGCCGATATACCCGCAAACCCGCCTCGTAGCTTAGAGCGTCGTGCGTGAAGAAGGGTGCTAAACAATTCAAAGATCAATGCCGTGCTCGCTTTCAAAGGGTAACATGACCTTTCATTCGTGCCCGCCCGCTTTTGTTTCTTCGAGTTTTCAGCAAGGCTGCGGTTTTTTTTAAGCTATATTCAAAACGCCATGATGAATCTACCCCCCACTTAGTTGTCGTGGTGTAAACGTTTACTCGAGACGGTAAAATTTATCACGCTGGCTTTGCAAAAGAAGTATAACCCCGCAACCCCACGCTCGCGAGTGACGCGCGTCTGCGGGTTGTTTTGTTCACGCGCGCCCCCTTCGTCTGTCCCGGGGGTTGTGGTGGTGGCGATGGTTGTGCTGCTGGTTGTGGTGGTGGTGGTTGTGCTGCTGCTGCTCAGGTGGCCGGGAGGAGGGCCATTCGTTCTCTTCATTAAGCCATTCATTTCCAGAGGGAGGCCCCCTTTGCCGCTGAGCAGCCTCTCTCTCTCTCTCTCTCTCTCTCTCTCTCTCTCTCTCTCTCTCTCTCTATCTCTCTCTCTCCCTCTCTCCCTCCCTCCCAGAGGGTAGCACTAATCAACGCGATTTGGTGCCGTCAGAGGGCCAGAGAGTCCACGCGGCCAGCTGCTGATAAACACTCACTCTGCTGCGAGGTCAGGGAGGCACACCGCTACCACCACCACCGTCCGTTTTGGTTGCAGACTCACAAAATTATTTGCTCAATGACGAAACTATAGACTACGCCTTTCTCGGCCAAATTATTATCTCGTCTTAGTTTTGAGCAGCATTCACTTACGCTAATGTACTGTGATTAAGTTAGTCCTGACAGCGGCAGTGCCTTGCTTTTCGGTCGGAGTGCGTACTTGGGAGAAGCAGCAGCAGCAAGAGCAGCGTCGGGCCAAGTTACAGAGAGAGAGCTTCCAAGCCGCAAAGGGGCGTTATCACCCCCAGTGTGTGTGTGTGGGAGAGAGAGAGAGAGAGAGAGAGAGAGAGAGAGAGAGAGAGAGAGAGAGAGAAGGAGAAAGGGATGATTCGCGGGTTGTGAGGCCAGGCAGGGAGTAGATTAGAGGGACATATACCCCACTTATCGCTGGCCCACTCCGACTATGCCACTGCCAC
>NW_026267135.1:1420708-1422504 GCF_000697945.3 Frankliniella occidentalis
CCCCCCTTTCCCCCTTTCCCATTTCCACATCCCGTCCGAGATACCTTTTCACATGCGCCCTTTTCTCCGACCGACGCGTCGGTGTGGTAAATAACTTTTCCGAGTACCTTGTGTATGGGGTTTTCAATCAACGCTTTTTGGTTTCTTTTTTTTTCTTCCTTTGTTTTCTTTTTTCAAATAGAAAATGTTTACTTCCCCTCGATTCTTCTCGCAGAGCACGCCCACCTTTTCCGCGCGGTGGGCAAAGATAGAAAGTCTCGCGCGCACCACACACACACACACACACTCACATGCAAATACTACTTTCTCCTCCGCTCTCCCCATCTGCATATCAAAGGAAAATATTTATCAAGTATTCGTACTTCGGACCTTTCTCGGCGTTCCTCTCTTATTCCATCTCTGTCAGCTCTCTCCCCCCCCCCCTGCTCCCCTTCCTCATTCTCTCTCCTCTCTCTCCCTCCCTTTCATTCAGAGTGCCCTTCTTGTTCTCTGCTCATCTGTCCCACTCCTCTCTCTCTCATCCTTATCCTCTGCACTCTAAATCTTTTACAAAGAATTTGTTCGTATAGTGCAAAGAATTCTGTGCAACCGTAATATACAAGAAATTTCCTTGTATTACAAGAAATTTCCTTGTATTACACAAAAGTTTTCTTTGTATTACTATGATTTTTCTTTGTACTACAAAGAAAATTTGTCTTTGTATTACGGTTGCACAAAATTCTTTGTAATACAAGAATTTTCTTTGTAAGAATTTAAGAGTGTGTATTATTCGGCTTCCTATTGAATCACGTTGGAACTACACTGCTCTGTCATTTTTCTTTTCATTGGAAACAGAAATTTGCTCTTGGACGTGAAGGCAGGGAAAGAAGGAAAATAACCAATGTTTTGTTATTGAGGCTTTCTAGTTAATGTGTATGTGCATTATATGCATGCAGTTGATGTGCCCTCTGTGTGTTTAACTAACCCGACCGTTTCTCTAAGTAGTTATAAGGATTCAGTAAAACCTGGAATTCCAGAATGGATCCTATAAAACCGGATTTCTAGAATAGATTTTTTGAACCTTTAAACTAAAAATTCCGGGCTTGATTTCTTGAACCCTGAATTACAAAGTGGAGTTGTTGAACCGTGGAATTCCAGAATGTATTCTGTGAAGCTTGAATTGCTTGCTTTGCTTGTTGTCTAACGCGCCTCGCCCCCCCACCTGTTGCAGGAGTCGTCATGTGTTAGCCGTCCGACACGCCCTAGCGGAGCCAGCCGGGCCACGCGCGCCAGTGCAGCCCTACTGTGAGGAAGGGTGAGTAAAGTATACACTGTGCGCAAAAAAATTACTTTTGCGTTGTCGGTCCGTCCCGGAGATCTGACCGCGCAAAATGTATTGGCGGCCAGCTCCGGGCGCTTCGCCCGCACATGCACCACACCGCTAGCATATAATGTTTGTGGTAAAAGTAGTAACAGCTTGTCACGATTGCTCACGAAAAATATGTACATAAAAGTCGTAGATATTCAATTGACTTGAATTTCCTTGTAAATATTTTATGTTCTGGTTTAAAATTCTTTTTTATAAAACTTTCGATACGCTTCAATGAGCTATTGCGCCAGAGTATGGGTGTGTGCTTTTTTTTCTCGCTTTTAAAATCATTTCAACTAGTTGTTATTTGTGTGTGTGTCGTAAAACTGCACGTTGTTGCTGTCGTTCTGATACACGGCCAGTCTCTCTCCCCGTCCGTTTTGTCGGCGACGGTGGTGTGCCAGTGTCTCTTATGTGTGTGACTTTGCCTTGTGGCGCGCGGCGAGGT
>NW_026267135.1:1423948-1425113 GCF_000697945.3 Frankliniella occidentalis
GAAAATAAAAATCAATCGTCCTGCCCCCCACACGTTGTCGGTTGTTGTGTGCTTTACCGGCGTGAGGCGTGAGCAGTGGCGCTTGTGTTGTTGTTCCTGCAAGGTCACGGAGCCGTGGCTGAGGAACAAACAAGTCTCCCCTTTATATTCTCTCTCTCCCTCTCCCGTCCGCTCTACTCGCGAGAGCGATGTTAAGGATAATTTCCCTTAAAACCTCCTCCTCCTCCTCACTTGCCGCTCTTCCTGCTGAAAGCTGTCTAAAAGAATTTCGACTCCAGCTTCTCCAGCTGGGCGTTAAAGGGCGGCGCTCCGGCAGCTCCATAGCAGCAACCCAATAATTTCCAGACACCAATTTTTTTTTCGGAATTGTTGGAAATTTCCAACCCTAATCCAGCCGCTTCAGCAGCTCCAGCCTAGGGTTGGAAGCTCTATGGAAAGGTTGAGGACAAACGAAAAATTTTCCAAAAAACGAAAAATTTCCGAAAAACGGGAAATTTTCGGAAAACAGAAAATTGACGGAAAAACTGGAATGTTAGAAAAAAGGAAATTTTCAACCCTCTAAAAAAAAGTTGTCTTTTCGGAATTTTTCAGAAATTTTCGGTAATTATCAACCCTTTACTCGAGCCTCTTCAGCCGCTTCAGCCGCTTGAGTCGCTCCAGCCGCTCCAGCCGCTCCAGCCAGCACCCATGATTAATAACGAGGACCTCGGCCAGCCAAAATTAATTATAGTTTACGTGCTGCCGGCCCCGCCCCGCCCCGCCCCGCCCAGGCGTCCCCCCAATCTCGGCCGCGCGCCACGCCACGCCACGCCTCTCTGAAGCAGGGAGGGAAGGATCACGGCGGGCTATAAGGGTCGGCGGGACAAGACTGCTGCTCTCTACCCGCCGACAGTATGGCATGGCGCGAGGGAAAGGGGAGAGAGAGCGAGAGAGAGAGAGAGAGAGAGAGAGAGAGAGAGAAGAGTATCATCGCGGCAGAATAACCCGCGATGCCGTGGCTCTAATTAAGAGGGGGCCGCTGTCGTCGCGGGCTCCCGGACCACCCCACCCCTCCCCGCGCCCCTAAGGGAAATTATCCTTAACATCGCTCTCGCGAGTAGAGCGGACGGGAGGAAGGAGGAAGGAGGAAGGAGGAGGAGGAGGAGGAGGAGGAGGAGGAGGCGGA
>NW_026267135.1:1425476-1427115 GCF_000697945.3 Frankliniella occidentalis
CCTCCTCTCCCTCCTCTCCCTCCTCTCCCTCCTCTCCCTCCTCTCCCTCCTCTCCCTCCTCTCCCTCCTCTCCCTCCTCTCCCTCCCCTACCATTCTACGCTGTCGGCCGTCGGCCAGTCCCCTTTGCTGCCCTGGAGCGCCTGTGGACTCGTGGATAGGCAACCCGCCCGACGGCCCTGCGCTGCGCCTCGTGCGGTTGCCTATCCTGCAGGTTGCAGGCGCTCCGCCCCTCCGGCTACCACTTTTACAGGCAGCACGCCATGCCGACCTCAATCATTGAAAAAAAAAAGTTTTAAATAATTTTAGAGATGTGTAATTGAACACTCCGTTCGGGGTGAGCTGTGACAGCTGTTACAAAAGAAGTTGTTTTGTTTGTTTTTTACGCTTGATGTCGTGTGGCACGACGTGTAGGCTGAATTAACATGGATTCTCTTTTTTTTCAGCCCATAGGCAGACTTAACTCGTGCACCATACCATCAGCGTGTGGTGTTTGTTGGACGCGTGCAAGGATCTTACCGGACAAGACTGACACGCACTCTAGAGAGGAGCCACTGGAGTGTAACATTTCGACCCAACAAATTCTCCTGATCTCAGAGGGTCTGAGGATGCGTAGACGTACCCACGCAGGAGAGCAGCTGCTCGAGTGCAGCTTGTGTGACAAAAAGTTCTCTTATTCTAGCACTCTTAAAAGACACTTAAGAAGACACACTGGAGAAAGGCGGTTCGAGTGCAGCTTGTGTAACAAGAAGTTCTTTGAATCTGCCTACCTTAAAGTGCATTTAAGAACGCACACTGGAGAAAAGTCATTCGAGTGCAGCGTGTGCGACAAGAAGTTTACTAGTTCTGGCTATCTTAAAATACATATTGGAACCCACATTGGAGAAAACCAATTTGATTGCAGTGTGTGTGAGAAGAAGTTCTCTACATCTGGCGTTCTTAAAAGACATTTGAGAACTCACACTGGAGAAAAGCTATTCGAGTGTAGCGCGTGTGACAAGAAGTTCCCCACAGCTGGCCAACTTATTAAACATTTAAGAACGCACACTGGCGAACAACCATTCGAGTGCAGCGTGTGTGGCCAGAGGTTTTCCGAAGCTAGCAATCTTAGGAGACACTTGAGAACGCACACTGGAGAAAAGCCGTTCGAGTGCAGCATGTGTGACAGGAAGTTTTCAGCATCTGACCATCTCAAAAGACACTTGAAAATACACACTGGAGAAAGGCGGTTCGAGTGCAGCTTGTGTAACAAGAAGTTCATTGAATCTACCGACCTTAAACAGCATTTAAGAACACACACTGGAGAAAAGCCATTCGAGTGCTGCTTCTGTGACCACAGTTATTCCACTTCTGGCAATCTTAAACATCACATGAAAATGCATACTGGAGAACAGCCGTTCCATTGCAGCGTGTGTGACAAAAAGTTCTCCCTATCTTCTAATCTCAAAAGACATATGAAAACGCACACTGGAGAAAAGCCATTCGACTGCATCATCTGCGACATGAAGTTCTCTGAATCTTCCAGTCTTAAAACACACATGAGAAAGCACACTGGAGAAAAACCATTCGAGTGCAGCGTGTGCAACAAGAAGTTCTCTGTAACTGGCAGTCTTCAAAAACACATAAGAACGCACACTGGAG
>NW_026267135.1:1430189-1431657 GCF_000697945.3 Frankliniella occidentalis
GTCTGCGAATGCACGCAGCGGCAGGCTCTGATTGGCTGATCCAGACCCGCATCGCACCTTCGGTGTGATTCGGATGCTGAGATCGAGACTCGGCTTCCGAGTCAGCCAAATGAAGCGGCGTGGCGTGGAGTAGCGCTCCGCTGGCGAGCGGCAGGCGATCGCACGCGGTTGCGGCGGGCGGTCGCTCTCTGCCGATTTTCCCAACTCTGCGGGGCGGGGTGAGGCTGGTCCCGCAGCGAGCGAAACAACACGGGATAATTATCGAGCGTCTCTGAGCGCCCACGCGATGAGCGGAACGAGCCCCTCTCCCCCGACCTCTTTTTTTTGTGTCATTATTTTTATTTTCATTTGTATTTTTTTTTTTAATTTGTTTTTGTGGGCTTATGGCGAGTTTTTTGGTAAACACTCCCCTCCCCCCTCCCCTTTGCGGCGACGGCGTGACAATGATATGGAGAAGAAAAAAAAAACAGGAAAATAAAAATCAATCGTCCTGCCCCCCACACGTTGTCGGTTGTTGTGTGCTTTACCGGCGTGAGGCGTGAGCAGTGGCGCTTGTGTTGTTGTTGCTGCAAGGTCACGGAGCCGCCGTGGCTGAGGAACAAACAAGTCTCCCCTTTATATGTGTGTGTGTGTGTGTGTGTGTGTGTGTGTGTGTGTACCGAAATCCCTTTTGCCTTTTCGCCGCTTTTCCAATATGGTAGGCTCGACTTGCGCCTCGCCGCGCGCGCGGTACGCCCCTCCCCCGCCCCGCCCCGCCACGCCCTCCTTGCGGTTCAACCCTTTCCTTTCGCTCTGCGTGGCATTTCACGAAGTGGGCCGCTCGGCGCCAAAGGGCAGTTTGCCCCACCTCGCCCCGCCCCGCCCCGCCCCGCCTTGCCCCGCCCCCTTGCCAACCAATATCCGGCCGCCCTCCGCCGCGCCGACTGCCCGCCGACGTCCTTCGGCAAACTCTCTCCCCCTCCTGCTCCCTGCCCTCAAAGTAGTGCAGCACAGTAGTAGTAGTCCCAATGCCGAGACTCTTTACCTTGTCGTGCAAACAACGCTGTCTAGCCCAGCTTGACGGCTTATAATGGTTGGGGCCGAACCGTTACCCCCTCCCCCCCCCCTTCGCCCTCAAGGTGGCGGTAAATAATGTAACAAAGGAGTCTTCAACAAAGATTGCCTTAGGGTCGCCAGAATGCAGCTTTAGTGCGACTATTTGGGAGCGCGTTCTCTCCATTCAAAGTTCTCGTGGAGAGGTGCCAACGACATTTTTATGGTGGGCTGCTCCTCCCTTTCCCCTTTCCTGCGTAGTCCTTGCAAATGCTTTTGCGTGTATTTTGTAGCATCGGCTTCATAAATAGCAATATTGGGTTGTTTTTTGAATTTTTGTTTTCTGTATTTTTGTCGTTGTGCATTTTCCCCTCGCTAAACGCGCTTTGCAGTGTCGATAGCAGCACAGCGGGCGGGCGGCGGAAGAGGGGGGGGG
>NW_026267135.1:1433757-1435233 GCF_000697945.3 Frankliniella occidentalis
GAGGTGTCGAATCATTCCCAAGAGCGGCTAACGCCTTGCAGATAGGCAAGACCCTTGCGGTGGAGTGCAGCCGAGCTGGGCGGGTGGACTACCCTCGGTCCCACAGGCGTCTTGCGTCCACAGCTTGGCATGACCTGCTGGCTTTCACTGTGTGTGCACTGTACGTTTTTTTTTTTTGTTTTTTTTTTTTTAAAATAAATAACAACGACAAACAAACTGGGATTAATTTTCATGTTGTTTCTTCTCTGTGTGTGCGCAGCTGATGGCGGTTCGCGTGCGAGTGCTACAGTCGCTGGTGCTGGCGCTGGTGTGCCTGTCTCTGGTCGTGTACTCGTCTTACTACGCGACTGCCTCGGGACCGTCGGGGCCGCCGCTGCCGCCGCAGGCCGCCCAGCGCGCCCCGGGCCCTTGTGAGTTGTACATGTGGTACTCGCTGGTACTTTATGGTACTATTTATAGCACTCGCTGGTGTACTCTTTGTGGTACTCTTTGGTACTTTATGGTACTCTTTGGTACTTTATGGTACTCTTTGGTACTTTATGGTACTCTTGGTACTTTATGGTACTCTTTGGTACTCGCTTGCGTACGCTGTAGTGTACTCTATGGTACTCTTTGGTACTCGCTTGCGTACGCTGTAGTGTACTCTATGGTACTCTTCGGTACTCTATAGAATTGCATTTAAAAACCGATTTTATTTCTGTGTTATTCTTGCAATGTATGGTTTTGGTTTTGGTGCTCGAGGATGCACAATGACCCCCGTCCTCCTCTGTCCCGCAGCGCCACCGTCGCTGAGCCCCGCCGCCGCGGCCCCGAACGCGGACGCGGCCGCTAGCAGGGCGAGCAGGAACGCGTCCACCTTGCAGGAGGGTGAGTTCGACGGGGCATTTCAATAAGTACTCACGTAGCCACGCCAAAACAAAACGTAATGTTAAGCCACATAGCTAAACAAGAGCTGAATTGGGGAAAACTAATTATGTAGCCAAAGAGTTAGCTATCTCGCTGTAAAATCAAGCTATCTAGCAATAAAATCTAGCTATCTAGCAACAAAATCTAGCTATCTATCAATTAAATTTAGTTACCTAACAACAAAATTTGGCTATTTAGAAACAAAATTTAGCTGTCTAGAAATAAAATTTAGCTATCCAGCAACAAAATTCAGCTATCGCTTGGTGACCAACAACCTGTCCGTGTTGCAGACCCGCTGAGCAATGGCTCGCTGCTGGTGGGCGGCGTCAACGCGTCCACCATCGCGGAGGAGGTGGGCGCCGTCATCGTGGGGGTGGGCTCGGTGAGCCTGGCCAACGGCGGCACGGGCTTGGGCGGCGTGACCAGCCGGGCCGCCTCGCCCAGCGGGCCCGCCGCCCCCGCCGCCCCCGCGCTCCTCAACACCCCCGCCGCCGCCGCCGCCTCCGGGCCCGGGGGCGGCGCGAGGCCCAACGCCACCCTCAGCACGCCGGCCCCGGCCCCCAGCGGCGG
>NW_026267135.1:1435283-1439594 GCF_000697945.3 Frankliniella occidentalis
CGGGCCCGGGGGCGGCGCGAGGCCCAACGCCACCCTCAGCACGCCGGCCCCGGCCCCCAGCGGCGGCGGCGGCGGCGGCAGCATCCAGAGGATCCCGCCCCCGCCCAAGGACGGCAACGCCACCCTGGACGCCACCGTCAAGGGCGTCATCACGAGGTCCATCTACGAGTCGGGCCATGACGTGGCCAACCTCGAGATCTGTCCGGACCTGGGCAGGAACCTGCAGGTATGTTACGCTCTGCGCACACCGCGGGGTACTTCACCATCAATTTAGTCGTACACCAAGTGCTAACTACCTGCTCTGTTTTTTTTTTTTTTTTTTTTTTTTTTAACAGGTGTTCATTGCTGTTACCTCAGCGCCTAGTCACCGAGAGGCACGGATGGCTGTTCGTCAAACATGGGGACACTTTCAACAACGAAGCGACATTGCCATCGCATTCATGCTGGGAGCCACGAATAACCCGCAATTAGAGAAAAGTCTTGGAGAAGAAGCAGCAATGTACAATGATTTGATTAGGGGACGATTTTTAGATTCCTACAATAATCTTACACTCAAGACCATATCCATGTTAGAGTGGGTGGACAATTACTGTTCTGAAGTGAAGTTCATTTTAAAAACAGATGATGATATGTTCATAAATGTGAATAAACTCATGGCTTTTATTAGCAAGCATGCTGATGTGAAGCGAACAATCTTTGGAAGATTAGCCAAAAAGTGGAAACCCATTAGGAATAAAAAGTCAAAGTATTATGTCTCGCCACAACAGTACAAACGAGTGGTATTTCCCGATTTCACAACCGGTCCTGCATACCTTATGTCTCAAGATGTGGTTCATGATCTGTATACTGCTGCATTGAAACAAATGTACCTGAAGCTGGAAGATGTGTACACCACCGGTATTGTTGCTCATTCTGTCAATGTTAAAAGAGTGCATGTGAATGAATTTTTGAACAAGCGAGTTGCTTTCAATGCATGCAATATACAAAAGGGCATTAGTATACATATGGTCAAATACCATGAACAATTTGACCTCTGGAAAAAATTATTAGACGGTCGAACAAAATGCAAATAGATGAAAGCACGAAAATTTAAGTCATTGTTATCAGCGTATTCAAGTGTAGCTTGTTATGTGTTTTTAAGTTATTTTAGTTAATAACAGATCATTTATAATTTATTGTTCCATTGCTCCCTCTCTGCTCCAAAACCTCTAGTGCAATATAGAGATAAAAGTTCATGTGGCCATCGTTATATATGTTTGTTTTTTTACAGATTAATGTATGTTGTATTATTTTAAGTGATTTATACTGGTTATAAATCTTTAAAAAAGAGAGAGATTGTTGTTGTGAAGATGCATAGCTTTGATGGGGCATGTCTTTCACACACTTTAGAAGCATTTATTCAGGGAGTTGTAAATAATGTTTTTATTTTACATGGCATTCACTCATAGTATTACCTTTCCATGGATACAATTGTTTCTTAAAATTTTAACCTGGGTCATAATAAATTTATTTGAGGTTTGTGTGTTTGTTCTCATGAAAGTCATTTTAACTCTATAATCATAAAAACATTTACTCTAATGTTGATAAAATCAAAACATCTTGCTTTTGTGGGAATACCAATCTAATGTTACTTGTATTGGTGTATTGACCTTACAAATCCAAGATCTGGTTGTGAATATCAGTTTGTAAGAGTGCAGCTTATTAAATCAGAATCAAGCTGAATGAACATGTGATAAACTGGGATATGCTTGCTTCTCTAGATTTTTTGTTCTCCTTTGTTTGTTACAGGGGTTTTAGTTCTATCAGATAGTTCCTGATAAATGATGTATTACTGAATGCATTCTGTGCCCCTAGTTAGACTTTACTCCTTTAGAAAATATTACACATTATGATTCAAAAGAGTGCCGTATACATTGTAGTATAGGGACATTAATATGAATTGTTATTTATTGAGACTGCTTAATTATAATATTTTAATAGTATGGATCTTGCTTCTTAAAATTAGATTCTTCATATTCATAGAACTTGTACTTATATTAAGGCAACCATTGTAGCACAAAGTCATCACATATTTTAACTTCCACTCACCATCTCTCAACAGGTCTCTCTTATAACTTATATCCCACAAATTACCATTGTGATATTACTCTTAATTCCACAGAACAACTTTATAATACCTATGTAAAGATGAACCCACCCTCCAGCAAGTTGGGATTATTTTAATTTATTGTGATTGAGGCATGAGCCGTTTCCCTACAAGGTGTTTTTGGAAAGATTTTCATCTGAATTTGAGAATTGCAACATAATTTAAAGTGCTGTGCTGTTGAACCTTTCAATGAAGCAAATTTTGTTTTTAGAATGTGAATTCTTCCCATCAACACCTCTTGACATTAAATATCATTTGAGTATTTCTCAAAATCTTCCTTCTTTTGCATCATGATTGATGTGTCGTTGCATTCATAATTGCGAAGTATACCTTCAAAATAGTTGTGAAAAATGTATTACTGATAAGTTCATAAATCATTCAAACTCTTAAATCAGTTTGCCCATACTAGCTGATGTTGATTTGTTGTCTGAGATAACATACTCATATTTGCCTTCGTAAGTGAACAAGTTTTCTATTGGTGTAAGTGTTTAGTAACAAGGAGTGCAAATGTTCTAGGCGTTTATGAAAATTGCAAGAACTATTTGTTAATAGTGTACTGTATGCAATGTGAAAGAAGGCACAATGAACTTCTTCATTGAGGTTGAGAAGACACTAAATATAAATTCAGGTTAAATATTTGTTATGAAATTTAGGATTTGTCATTTAATCAGGATACTCCTGGACCATTGATGCTTAGTTTCCATTTTAAGTGAGAAGAAATTAATTGTTATATTGAAGGAGATATACACAACAGCGACAAGACTGTATCTATTTTTGTATTACTGTGACATAATAATTTGCTTTGCTTTGTTACTTTAATCGTCAAAGAGAGTAGCTCAGTGGCCATTTGACAAAAGTGTATGACGCCTCCTTTTTCTTTTTCTTCTATTTCCCCCCCTTCATCCTTCAGTGTATTATATTTGCTTACAGTTAGTGGTGCAGCGGAGATCCTTTGAACATGGAAATAGGCATTGGAATTATACTTATGACGTGTCATTTTGAACTCCTTGCATTTATTTACTGATATTGACCACTTGCTGTTCACACCAACTGCTTTGTCCTAGACAGAGCATTGTGCTATATTGATAAATAATGGAGATTGCTGATAGGTAAAGAAGAGATTTCCACTCTGTGGGTACTCTACATCAAGACAGAAATGAATGAGTGGCTTCACCAATTTTGTTGCTAGCTGTCCAAAGTGCTACAGGCTATGAACTAAGGAAAAAAGTTTCATTGTGTAAGCTGGTGGTTTTGATGCCGTGTCTCTGAACAGTGTAACCTTTATGTACCATGTAAACCACTTTATTTTGGAATTTCATTCTTCAGTGGCAAAGCTATACATACACGTAGAGAATTTCTTGTCTAACAAAATGACCAGTAAAGATAGTGATGTAAGTGACTGTACTTTTACTTATTTTTTTGAATTGAATGCCAATAGCATGTAAAGGCAATGTGATGCTGAATGACTTATGTACATCTAATAATATTTTTCTTCTCAATGAAATAAGTTAATTTCAATAATGTATCAGTAAATGTAAAGTCTATGCGTTATGAAAAGTAAAGAGTTAAAGATATCTTTAATTTGGATAATCGCTTTGCATTATTGTAATGGTTACTGTGCCAAATCGCATGAACCTAAATTCATTAAGGCAACAGATATTTTTGCTTGTAAAATCTCAATTTCCGAAAGAGGCTTAAAGTGTTGCTTTGTTACAATTTTTATTTGTTTAATTCATCTCTTCAATCAACGTTTAATAGACTGTTCTCATATCCATTGCGCCTGATCTTCCCTAATTTAGTTAAAACCTTTGGTATCAATGACAAACTTGTTTCCGTTCACCATGTGGATAAAATGAAAAGAAGTGTGATGTAATTTCTGCAGTAAATAAATGCCTTGAAAGTATGAATAAGTCGAAAGTCATTTCCCCCCGTCTTTTTTGTGGTGCGAAATTGCATTTTTCCACTATGGCCGCGGGGTGAGGGTTCCACCAGACACGCGTGTGCTGCAGGGACTGCCCACCCGGCCTCGGCAAGCGCCGCCGTGTGCGTCCCTGTTCGGAGCTACACAGTTGTAGCTACAACCGACACGGCCACAGGCAGCTTTATCCAAACCGATTGTAGAAATAAGGCCGCTTGGCAGCGTAAATGCTCATGCTCCCCCCCCC
>NW_026267135.1:1439644-1442923 GCF_000697945.3 Frankliniella occidentalis
GCAGGCGGTGAGCACCCCGAAGCAGTTCGAGCACGCTCACACCCAGGCGGGCGAGAGCAGGGCCTCGGCGTCCTCCGTCCTGGTCACGACGAAGCGCCGCCGCTTGGGCGGACGGTGCACGGTCGCGGCCGGCGGCCCGGCGCCAGCCAGGTCGCCGTCGAGGGTCACGACGGTGGAGGCCGCGGGCGTGCCGCCCGTGTCCAGCGGGGTGCGGAACAGGGACGCGGGCGTCACGGGGACGCGGATGGAGAGGTCGCCGTCGACGACGTGGCCGGGGCGCGGCGTCAGGAACGGCGTGGAGGGCTGCGCCGACGCGGGCGGCGGCACGGGGTCCAGCTGCTGGGCCGGCATGTTGCTGTAGGGCGGCGAGAACGCGGGCCACCTGGCGCCCGGCTGCTCGACCTGGCCGCCCGCGCGCCCGCCCCGGGCCGCCCTGGCCGCCCGGATGCAGCGGTAGCCGTCGCTGCTCCCTGCGCAACACGAGGAACCACAGCGTCACGCAGCGAGTCAACTTCACTACTTCCGTTTCCGGTCTGGTCACCAGGAGGGCAATCGGAGCGTTCGCCGGAAGCGCCTTTATAAATCAGCTCAAGCAAGGGTGAGGGTTGAACAACGTTCCAGAGCGGTTTAGAAGGAGCCTCCGTCCGATCGCCGTCCAGGTGCTCGTGTCCGCGACCCCTCACCTAGCCGCCAGCTGGAGCTGGGCACGCCGAGCGGGGCGCCCGCGCCGCACCCGTTGCTGAAGGAGGACCGGCGGCCGTGGTGGCCGGGGCCCGCCGCCGCGTCCTGGTGGCAGTGCTCCTGCAGGCGGATGGTGCGGTACAGGCCCTGGAGCTCGCGCACCGTGCTGGGTACCTCCTCCTTGTCCACCAGCATGTTGGGCGACCACGTCAGCTGGTGCTCGGGGCACACCCCCAGGTAGCGCGCGTCCGCCCGGCTGGGGAACCTGCTGCTGTTCGCCGGCAGCTGCAAACAGAACGCCAGTGTTGGCGGGGTGGTGGGATGGTGCAGGGCGTTGTCGCGCCCCCCGCCAGATGGCGCCACCCCCCGCCAGATGGCGCCACCCCCCGCGCCGCGAGAGGGTGCGCCGCGAGCGAGGGGTATGGCCGGGAGAGACTCACCGCCGCGGCCGCGGAGAGGCGCCAGAGGCGGGCGAAGTCCGGGGAGAGCTGCTTGTCCGCCTTGTTGACGCAGTCGTCGCCGCCGCTGCCGCCGACCGCGCACTGGTCCGTCCTGCGCAAGAAAACGATCAGTCGATGCGAGTCTTCAAAGTTTAAACTGTTGTTGCTCATTGTTCTGGCAGGCTGACGGACACGCACTTGTTGACGACCGAGCGCAGCATCTCCGCCGCCGTCGTGCCGTGCAGGGTCGTGTTGTAGTCCCTCGCGACCTTGACGTCGTGGGCCCAGAAGAGCTGGTGCGCCTGGCAGTGCGGGGCCACCTCCTTCACCTTGGTTGTGAAGAGCAACGGAAAAAAATCAACAAAAATACAATCATAAACAAAAAGAAACGACAGCGGTAAGCAAGCGAGGCGCAGGGTAGCGGAGGCAGCCCGGCGAACTCGCGTGCACCTGTAGCGGATGGGTGGCCTACGCTGCAGGCGCTCCGCACAACGTCACCTTGAGCATGATGGTGCCGGTGATGTAGATGAAGACGATGTTGATGAAGGTGATGCAGAGCGAGATGCCGCCCATGACCGCCATCTCGATGTGCGGCAGGTCCGAGTAGTAGGTGCTGTAGCGCGGGGAGGCGTCCTCGCCGGCGGCGCCCTGCTCCAGCACCTCCAGCACCTGCTCGCCGGCCGACGACACCGGGCACGTCATGTAGAACACGAACGCCATGGCCCACAGCAAACCCTGAGCGCAAAAAGAAAGTGTCTTATTGGAATGTTCGATGAAAAGAAAAGAGCGCTAAAATAAAATGATTTCCAAAGAGCTCTCTCACCGCGTTGACGGCGGGGGGCATCAGTGACGCGGAGATGGCCACCCCGACGAGCGACCCGGTGTTGTCGCGGAGCAGCGCGATGGCGATCCCGGCGCCCGAGAGCATCGCGATCACCGTGTTCACCCACAGCGAGCGCAGCTGCCCCCTGGAATCAGACAAGAACAGTATTTAACAAAATATATCACACCAAAATAATTCCAATGGAAATTAAACAGCCATGAAAAGTTGGATCCCCTAAAACTCCATGCTTTTTTTTTGTGATGACTAAAGAGTGCGAAAGAGGAAAAGAGGTGGTACCTGTCAATCATCTCTGCCGTTGGCACCGGTTGGTCAAAGAATCCGACGCCAAGCCCAGTACAGAGACCGATCGACAGACAGACCAGCAGTCCGGCACACTCGTTCACCAGCCCCATGCGCCTCAGACTCCTGTCGTTGATCATGGTTCCAAACGTAGCGGCCATCACAGGTCCCTGTCGATTACCCACAGTCACATTAACAATTTATTGCAGTCCCAGAGGGTAATTTAAGTTTGAGGAAAGAAAGGTCCGTACCATTAAGGGTGAGATGAGCACACTGGCTACCAGAATCACAGTGCTGTTTTCCAAGAAACCCAATGCAGCTGAAAATCTACAAAGTTGGACAGAAGTCAAAATATTTTAGAAAATTGACAGCATGTTGAGCCATAATGTGTTTGATACAATTATGGAACCCCACACAGCCAGTTGAATCTCAACAGCAAACAACAAAAGGAGAGAAAAATTAAATCAACCACTTACGATGCAACAATAAGAAGAAGCAGGAAGTCAAATGTGAATCCTGCATTTGCACGAACACCTTCTACAACTTGAGCGACTGTCAGCCTTGCTCGTACTGATTGCACAAATTGTTCCCACTCAGATTGAGGAGGTTTAACCCCTGCACAAGCACTTTGCGTAACTCCAGGGCAGCTATCCAACAAACAAAAACCAAGTGAGTAAAATTTTCAATCACTTTTCAAATTAAAAATAAGGATTTAGTAAATTTCATAACACATACTCCTCTTCTAAATTGTCTTCATTTTCATCATCTAATTTGTCTGTTGAGCCAGAAGTACTTTTTGCTCCTTGGTAGAAAAGAGTGCATGGAAGAACGCTAAACAGCAAAACGAAAACAATATTTTAGGTTTAACAATTTTTTTTAATGTATTTTTTAGAATTGTTAGTTACCTTACAACTGAGTTGAGCAGGACTCCTATGCCTCTTTCAGCCAGCTTTTTAAGTGCCTCCTCACAAGCCTCACGTGACTCAATTGTGAATAAGACCTAAAATTTGAAAGAGTTTAAAATAAATTGTGGTC
>NW_026267135.1:1442973-1447084 GCF_000697945.3 Frankliniella occidentalis
GACCCATCAATTTTCGCTAAAAACACAAAGGCTATAGCCTTTGTATATTTTGCCAAAAATGAAAAAATTGAAAATCGCTGGAAATGGTTGGGATTTGTCTGGGAGAGTCGCCTTTGACCTCCTCTGTCGAAATTGCTTGCTTCCTGACTCTTTTACATCCTGTTTCTTCGACTAAAACCGCCTCTGGTTTGTTGCAGGAAAATATCGTCCTGGAGTTACCTGTCCTGGACATCAGCCGTGCAGACCATGGAATCATCAGATTTAAGTTGAGTTGGGGTCACAGTGATAACCGTTGGTCCAGTTATTTTTTTATTTTATTTTTTACCCCCCTGTAAATTCACCACCCACATTGTGGAAGGGTCTAGCGGAGCCGTTCCGCTCAACGCTGTGGAGTCAGCGGACCCCTTGCATGGGGACAATACGTGCAACGCGTGACCTCACTGCGTCAATGAGGGGGCTGGACGTGTCGCCCTGAGCCGTCCAACAAACCTCCCCTCCCCCTGCCCTCCTCTCGGCTGCGGCTGCTGTGGAGGTAGTAGTGGGCTGCCGCCGCTGCTGCGGGGGCTGTGGGGGTAGTAGTAGTGGTAATCCTACTGCTGCCGCCACGGCTCCGGGACTGCTACTCCCGAGACGTCCGTGACGTCACTGCTGTAGTGGTGGCAGTCTGCTACTACCTCCACAGTTACTGCAGCTTCTAGGGCTTCTAGTAAACTAGGTGTATGAAATCAAGTAAAATGTCAGATGTAGGCATTTTTTATTCTTTATTGTTTCAAATCATTTACATAATAAGAGTAAAGTCTTCCTCAAGTAGCCGGCTTGTTTCTGCTGGTGACTTGGAGCGAATCTGCATACCTGAAAAAGAATGATAAAAATCAAAGTTAAATTCAAATTCTTAGAGTTCAACTCAAACATGTTCTGGACCATATGTATCACAGTGACGCCAACTCATTGAATGAACTTTCTATGTTAC
Source organism: Frankliniella occidentalis (assembly GCF_000697945.3). NCBI lineage: Eukaryota > Metazoa > Arthropoda > Insecta > Thysanoptera > Thripidae > Frankliniella > Frankliniella occidentalis. Next base: position 1,443,944 of record NW_026267135.1, read on the forward strand.
AGGTGGCCAGCATCCAGTCCAGGCATATCCCTTTGGACAAGAACCAGCATCACTTCCTATTTTACGAAGACTGTACCATACAAATGAAATAAATAGCAAAATTGCTGTAAGCGACACTCTAATGATTTGCCTCTTCCACTTCCCTCAACTAAAATCATCACACAACTACATATTTTAGAATCAAGTAATAAGCCGTATACATGGAGATAGCCTACAGACAGTAAAGATATGACAAGAAACCTCCAAATAGAAACAAATAACATTATAAACTTTTACCTAACATGTCTACCATAATTAGCTCAATGCCAATTAGCATCCGGAACCAGATTTATATTTATCAAAACTGAAGAACACAAGGCCATCATTCGGATTTGCCCCATAAAACTTTTCCATTGTTGATACTATCATAGATGAATTTTTAAAAAAAACACAACATGGTTTACTGTACTTATTATCATCATGTGTAAGCCATTTGGTGTTGTATCCTCTCTCTTTCGGCAAATTTTTCCACTCTAAAAATATTTAAGTTAACCGAAATGTGAGTTAATTTTTTATTTTGTAATGTTATTGACATCACTTCCCGAAAGCTAATAGATTGTCAAATGTTAAATGTTATATAAAACAATATTTTTGAAAAACCGAACCCTGTAAGTCCTAGGCGGAGCAAACAAAACAAATTGGCAATGTTATATAAAAATTTAAACACCAATTTTACAGACAACTAACTTTTATATGTTTGAGAATAACATGAGAAGTATCATTTCATAATGTGTATTTGCAAAACCAACCTTCCCCTAGCCTAGCTTTCTTTTCAACCCTCCCGTCAATCAGCCTTTTAAGTCCTTTGACTTCGGCTACTATATTGATATTTTTGTTAACATTCCATTAATTAAAAGGCCAAACTTACCAGATTCATTCCTCAGACCATGGGGAAGAGGGTCCATTTCTGATGCTGTGTGCTGTGACGACAACTCAGCAAACATCAGGTGACAGCTAACGGCTGGTTAGCTGATGTCAAAGCACAGATGCAACTGTTGGACACTCTCCCTGCAACAGGGGAAAAACAGAATTTTGGTCTAAATACATCACTGACACCAACTTTCCTCTCTGTACTGCTTGCACGCTGAGGTAGCTGCACAACATTAACGTCGCCATGCTTCAAAAGCATTACCAAGGATAAACAATGTCTACTAACGTCAAATGTTCACGTGTGGAATCTTGAACACATAACACATAAAATCTACAGGCATGACTGTAGTACGAATGTAGAGCGGAGACGCTGGTCTCAATTAAAGCAGTGAACTTTTAATCAGGTTCAATGGTATCATTTTGAGCATTCTTATTTTGAGCGATCTCATTCACTTTAGATCCAACATTTTTGCCTAACACCTAATACCAACAGCCTGATAAAAGCGAAACAGAAGATATTTCAGGCATGCATTTAAATTTTCTTTAGAGAAATATCAATAAAAGTTTGGCACATGGTAGTAAATTCAAAATGAGGTTATGTACCAGTATAAGTTTGTTGTAATGAGACTCATCAGGTTTGCGTTCTTCCGCATCAAGGCATAGACAGGGGGGTGTCAATGAAACTATATTGACAAATCTATAATTTACGAAGACGAACTAGAACAAAAACGTTTTTCGAGCTTTTGCCACCCAATATTTACGTGGTCTTACAGGAGCGACGAAAACAAAAATATTTGCGCTGCCCGGGAGTCGAACCCCGGCTCGGCCTCTCTCGGGCCGGCTCCAGAAAGCTCGTCCTTGATTGGTCGAGGCATTGTTGATGTCCGGAAGCAGACGATATTCTTCTTGTTCTTCTAATTCGGAAAATACCTCATAAATAAACAAACACTGAAAAGCGGCGTCTCCTGCTGCTCAATACCAGATAATACCGACACAAATTTATCGTGGGATTTTAATCAGAATTTTGGGGTATGTGGCGCTTTTTGATATTAATCGCAAGGGATAGTGCTTAGTGGTTTCCAGAATATTCAAATGTTCTGTAATGCCGGTTATTGTAGGAGGTTATTGTGCTCCAGTTGCTCTTGTACACACTAAAGTGGTGAGTTATTTTTCGAGGCAGAGTAAATGATGCCCGTTCTGTAAACTATGCTCACTTGTAAGCTTTGTTGAGATGGTGTTGAATGGGTACACTCCTCCATTCCATGCAATATGTTAAATACTGTTGTAGGTCATTTGCAAATGGAATGAACTATCAATTGTATTATCATATATCATATATTTTACTCTATATTATTCTCGTGGAACAGAAAAATGTATAACTTTCTGGTTGGGGTGCAAACTGAGTGGTTCTATTTGCGTAATCCCTCAAACAATCAAACAATTTGCGTTGCAGCTAATTTGCAGCTGTCCACTACTGTCCTAATAATTGTGGAAAAGGTATCTGGGGGCTGTACACAGCCTGCAGTATGTTCAGAGGGATATGTTATGTTCACTAGTACGTGAGTCCAGTCCCAAATTAGTTATTTGTAAGCGCGTGATCATTTAGAGTGTGCGGGGAGAGGCAGTTAAAAGTGTGTTGTATGAGTAAATTATACGCAATTAATACTGTTCAGTAATAAATTAAAGCAAGCATAAAAAATATAGCGCTAAAAGTACTGTTCAATATGATTGCAGGAACTTTACCCGGAAATGTTCGTTCTTGACATGAGCAAAGAAGTCTATGGTGTCATTTTACCAGGTGAGTTGACATGACAGTAACCAACACTCGTCCTATTTTCTCCTGTACAAATTTTATGAGAAGCTTCCTTTAGTGTGCATCAAAGAGTACTTTTTGATGGTTTTTGTGGTGCCTTGGTCATTCCCTGACAATTTCCAAACTCCCCCATCAAAATCCAGGCTGATTTGTTATCATTAAAAATGTCTATAAAAATCTTGACAGTTTGGAAAATTGCTGGAATGGAATAGGTTTGGATAAGGCGGGTAGACTCCCTTTCCGCTTGCTCTGTGTAAATATCATGGTGCGGACCCATTACAGCAGAGTTTTTATACATTGCGCCTTAGGCAGCCTTTCCAGAAGTTCAAAAGACCACCCCTTAAAACTCAAGTTTCTGAGGACAGGGGTGGTTTCTGACGAAACCAAAAGTAGTTTTGTGGTCCCCTGGTTCACCCCTG
>NW_026267135.1:1455154-1456686 GCF_000697945.3 Frankliniella occidentalis
AAAAAGCAAGAAATATTGGAAAATGTCATCACCTGATAAAATTTGCCTTCCCGCCCCTCACACCAGACGGCATTTTTGATTTTCAAATCCCTCAGTATTTTTTGCAGTTCCTAGAGAACATGAACGACACTGTCAGAAACCTAGCAATCATCGGGGAGAGGACAATAAAACGACATTTTGTGTAAGAGAGGAACGCACATCTTCAAGGTATCTGTGGCGGCGCTTCTTGAAGTTGCTGACGGGTGTCTCGCCGCCCTTGGCGCCGATGCCCTCCGGGTCGGAGCGCGACAGGGAGGACATGTCCACGAGCGGGCTGCGGGGGCTGCGGCCGGGGCTGCGGCCGGGACTCCGAGCACGGCGACGACGCCCCCCGAGGGGCGTGAGCGGCGGCAGGTCCGAGGCGTCCACCCGCCAGGGGCCGATGAACATCTCTTTGCGAGCCGTGCCGGGCGCCTGCTCGGATTTCGAAATTGATACCTTTTCCTGACTTTCCTTATTGCCAGCGACAAAGATGCTGTCATCTGAGCGGGTGCTGCCGAGACGAGCGCCCAAACTATTAGTAGACTGGAAAGCGTTCTCCAGATTTGAGGCGCTGGTCGTGGATTTCAGTCTGAAGTAAACGAACAACAACAACGGCCGTCAGACAGATCGCACAAACGGCACAAATCGCACACACTGTCAAAAATAAATTACTTACTTGCTGCTTGTGTTGTTTGCATCTGCATCCACCAATTTACTTTCCTGGGCTTTCGTTGGAACACAGACGACGAAGACGCTCCCGGCCATGACGCTGATTTCTTACGCGAATGGTTCTTTGTTTGTTGACTGTTTTGGTGCTCGCTGTGGCCGTAGAGCTGTCGTCGCTGACTGTCTCCGAGCGCTGCGCACGGGCCACTGGCCGGCGAGCTTCTGCTGCTGGGAGCGGCATCGCGAGCGACATCTGTAGGGAGGTGAACGAACAAGCTCGTCAAAATTACAAATGAATCAAAATAAAATAGCAACAAGAAAGCAACAACAAACTCATGCACTTTGCGCGTTCCGTTTCCTGGTAGGGGCCTACCTGCACGCGACAGATGAATGGAGGCCGGCAGGCAGCCCGCGGCAGGCGGCAGGGCCCCCGCCAACATGCCGGTCCTCGTCGTGAGCGTTATCAGGGAGCCCGACACAGCCCGGCGTCGGTGCCCTGCCAGAAAACTGGAGCACTTGACAGGAGGAGCCTCAGGGGCTATTGTCCTCCGGGGGTGGCTGACGAGACACGAGCGTCGGGCATGCCAAGCGACGGGCACACATAACGACGCAATCACATTTTTTTTTTCGAGTTTTCCGAGAACAGCAAAAAAATCAGCAGACATCTCGACGTACCTAATGCGACAATGCCGTGCCTGTGCTGCGGAGAGGAGGTCAGCCTGCATCACGTCGGCGGCAGCGCTGAGCAGGCGGAGGCCCGGGCGGCCGCTGCGCGAGAGGCCGCCGCCCGCGACGCACACCGGGCCACCGGGCGGCGCGGGGACTCGGCGGGGCGGGGGCGCCAC
>NW_026267135.1:1456736-1459296 GCF_000697945.3 Frankliniella occidentalis
TAAAAAATAAAAATGGGGGAGTACTTTCCTCATCCCACCGCAGTAGTTAGCGAACTGTGGTCTCTGTTCCGAACAGCCGCTTCCAACCGCAGTGGTCAGAACATACTCCCAGGGTTTGTGAGACGGTTGAGGCGTACGTTGGTTAAACTGTACTGACCCACCACAGGTCATGGAGCCCTTTTCAGCCAGTTTCTAGGTCTTATTATGCACCCCGCTACCACAGCGAGGTGCCAGGCACCGGGGCGCGAACCCCGGCCCAGAGCCGACACTTAATTGATACCTATGGCGCAGTGCTACTAACAATGGTAACCACTACGCCATCGGAACTCCACGAGAGGGGCGAGGTGAAATGACGGGTTTGAAGTCCATTCGAAATTTGGTGGACTGAGAAAAAGTTCAGAGACGGGGATTCGAACCTCCGTCCTCCCACGTCGTGGACGGGCGCGCTACCGACTGAGCCATAGAGACAAGATACGGGTTGTCGGTCCAGGGAACTATGCATTCTACCCTGTCGCTGACTGCCAAAAAAAATGTAAGTGTGAAGAAATAATTCTTTTTTGTTCACACAACATATACCTATTTGTGCGTTTTGAAGTGCTGGGAACGACATATTAAAAGATGGCGATTACTTTTTTGGGGTTCCTTTAGTGAGAGGTTTGACGGGACTTAGTCGCTGTGGCCCAAAGTGTCGCACTCACCTGCTGAACAAACCTGTTGATGATCCCCCTCCCCCTCCCCCCATTGTCGTCGTGAGCCCTCCCCCTACCCACCCCACATCCCGTCGCGCCTTTATGGAAACGGAAACGTAAACAAACAGGATATCGGCGTCTTCTGCTCAATACCGGTAATACTTTACCCAATTTATCCTACGATTTTAAACAGAATTTTAGGGTGGATAGCGTTGTCAGAGATAGTTAACTCTGGCGTTGCTTCTTGATATTAATCGCCAGCCATAGTGCTTGATGGTTTCCGGAATATTGAATTGTTCTTGTTCCGGTTATTGTAGGAGGTTAGTGTGCCAGTGGCTCCATTCTCCTCCATTACCCACACAAGCTGTAAGTTGTTTTTAGAAGCGCTTGTAAGCTTTGTGGCATAGGTGTTGAATGGGTACACTCCTCCCTTCCATGCAGTATGTTAAATACTGTTGTAGGTCTATTTGTTAATGGGTATACTGTCAGTGTGTTATCATATATATCATATATTTTATTCCGCATTATTTTTGTGGAACATCAAAATGTATTACTTCTGGTTGGGGTGCTGGCTTTCATAGTCTACAGAGGGTTTTAGCTCAATTTGTATAACTCACTAAACAACAATCAATCGGTGTGCGTTGCAGCTAATCTGCAGTATGTGCAGAGGGATATGTTATGTACACTTAAAGCTTGAGTCCAGTAACAAAAAATAGTTATTTGAAAGACCATGGTCATTTAGATTTAGAGTATGGAGGGAGAGGAATTTAAAAGTGTGTTGTATGAGTAAATCATATGTAATTAAAAGTTGATGATTGTTTAGTAATAGATGGAAGCAAGCATTACAAAAAATAGCGCTAAAAGTACCGTTTAATATGATTGCAGGAACATGGCCTGGAAATGTTCTTGCCATAACAAAGAATTCTATGGAGTCATTTTACCTGAAAGAATAGGTGAGTTGACATATGATAGAAAAAAAAAGCATGTCTAATTTTTCTCTATGCAAACTATATGGGAAGCCTCCTTTGTTGTGCATGGAAGGGCGCTTTATGATGGTTTTTGTGGTGGTGCTTTCCTGTTGATTTCCTCCCCCACCAAAACCCAGTCTGATTTGTTGTAATTGAAAATGTCTTTTAAAAATCTTGATAGTTCAGAAAATTTATGGAATTGGTTCGGATTGGATAGGTAGGCAGCCCGTTCTACGCTGCCCGCCAGATTCAAAAGACCGCCCCTTAAAACTCAAGTTGCTGTGGACAAGGGTGGTTTCTGACAGAACCAAAAGTAGTTTTGAGGTCCCCTGGTTCACCCCCGTCGATTTCCTGGAAATGGTTGGGATAGGTCCGACAGCACTCCCTTTCAATCTCTCCGTCGGACCATTTTAAGTGACTTACGCCTGGTTTTCTTGGACCGGTTCGCCTGCTAGGTAGGCAGCCCATCTCACGCTGCCCGCCAGATTAGACCACCCTTCAAACGCAAGTTTCTGACGGAACCATAAGTTGTTTTGTGGTCCCCTGGGTCACCCCTGTCGATTTGACTACTTTTCCGTCTCAATCCGGACCCATCAATTTCCACTAAAAAAATAAAGGCTATTTGACTTCGTAAATTTGCCCAAAAGTGACAAAAATTAAAATCGCTGGAAATAGTTGGGATTCGTCAGACTGAATCCTCTTTCAATCTCTACGGCGAATTTTCACGGCGCCGAGCCATTTTAAGTTAGATACGCCTGTTTTTTTGGACGGGTTCGCCTGCGCGGTAGGCAGCCCATCTTACGCCGACCGCCAGATTCAAAAGACCACCCCTTAAAACTCAAGTTTCTGAGGACAGGGGTGGTTTCTGACGAAACCAAAAGTAGTTTTGTGGTCCCCTGGTTC
>NW_026267135.1:1459346-1462637 GCF_000697945.3 Frankliniella occidentalis
CAGCGGGGGGCGGCGCAGAGCACCGGCAGTGCCCGGGCAGTACCGCGCGCACCGTGCAGACGCCCCGCTGCCCATGGCGCCGCCCATGGCGCACCGCCCGGCGCCCCGGCCTCGGGCGCGCCTCGCCCTGCACGTGGCCGCCCTGCTCGCCGTCGTCATTGAGGCCATGAGCGCCGAGCCGTCGGGGCTGGCCAGCCCGGCGGCCGCCGTCGCGCCGCCCGCCACCACCACCCTCGCGGCCAGCGCCGCCTCCACCCCGGCGGCCGCGGCGGCCGTGACGGCGGCGGCCGCCGCGGGCTCCACGTCGGCCAGCCCCACCACGGCGCACCCGCACAACGCGACGGCGGCCGCGGCCACGCCGGCCCCCGTGACCGTGGTCATCCACAGCGCCCAGCACGCCGGCGCGGCCTCGTCGCCCGCCCCCGTGGCCTTGGCCGGGCACACGGGCGCGCCGGCCGAGGCCAAGGCGAGCGCCAGCACGCCCGGGCCGCACTCTAGCCTGGCCGCGCACATGGCCTCGGCGGCGACCTCGCCGGCGCCCGTGTCGGACCTGCTCAAGAGCGCCCCCGTGGCCGTGGCGGCAGCCCTGGCTGGGGCCGCGGCCGTGCCGGGGGCCGTCGCCGGGGTGCAGGTCGGACCCTCCCCTCAGCACGTCGCCCCGCACGCCGCCCCCAACGGCACGGAGGGCCGCGGCCTCCACGGCCACGCCAACGGCACGGGGCTGCACGGCCGTAGCCTGCTCGCGCAGGGGCTGTACGAGGCCGTGCTCAGGTACACCGGTAGGTACCCACTTCAAACACTCACACTCTGTTTGTAAAGAAAACCATTCTCTGTTTCTACAATATTTTATAATTTATTTTCTTATTATAATTTTTAAAAAAAACCTCACTTTTGCTACGTACTGACGAGACACCCGGTTGCAGCGCGCGACTTTAGGTCGTGCAACGGCATGCGCTGCATGGAGCGGCTCAAGTCGGTCGAGCGCGACGCGGCCATGGTTTGCGGCGTCTGGGAGAACGACATGTTCGTGTTCGCCAACATCTGTGACCTGCTGTGGTTCAACTGCATGACCGAGAGAGGTGCGTTGCCTGCCGGGCCGGGTACATCGCTTGAACGTAAACACTGGCGATTTTTACTGACAAATATTCTACAATTAAGACGCTAACTTTACAACTGTGCAAAAAATTCATCAAATTTGTTAATAAGTGTTTTTGTTGTTGACAATGGAAATCTTTAATGGGCATGTCGCAGTGTACCAGCGGGTGGACAGCTCACTTTGCGGACTCGCCCCGTACCAGGGGTCACAGGTCGCCATCGGCGCCGCGCTGCCACCGCCACCGCCCTCACAACAACTGCAGTCGGCGCCAGCGCCGCCCCCGCCCGTGCAGGCCATGATGCCGCCGCCGCCGCCTCCTGGGCCGCCGCCGCCGCCGCAGCCGCTCATCCCCCCCGTGCTGCCCGCCATGCCGCAGTCCCAGGCCGCGCCCCAGGCGTACGCCGGCCAGGGCGGCTACGGCGACATGGCGCAGATGCAGGCGCAGCAGATGCCGCAGCAGATGCCGCAGCAGGGTCTCGGCAGCTACGCGAAATAAAAACCAAGACTGATGCTCAGTAGTCAGTGTGTTCGATATTCTCACATAGTCCGAAGCTCCGGGCGCAGGCACCCTCCCGGCTCGAACACACACACGCTTTCATCTCACTCAGCATCGACGATTTTCGAGGTGACGCCCAAACAAGTAAGAGTGCGCCGCCGAAAATGAGAAACAAAGCAGCGAGCGACAGTGTACCTATGAAAAGTTTAACCGACGTCATCGGGTCCTGGCGTGCCCCCCTCCCCTTCCCCCCTCCCCCCGCTGGCCCCTCGCCGTCGCGAGGCTGGCGGGCGCCGAGCGCGGCCTGTGGTGCTGCGCGGGCCTCGCGGGCCCAGTCCACGCAGCGGGGCCACGCTGATAGTCGGCATGGTCAGAGGCCGGCGGCAGGCTAGGCGCGTCAGACGCCGGGCGCCGTGGTCGCCACCTCTGCGACGGCGCCCGCCCCGCCGCGCCCCGTCACACGAGCGCGCCCCGTAGCTCCTCGTCACGGGGTGACGGGGGCGCCGTCACCGCCGCCGCCGCGCCATGCTGCGCCTGGGCGTGCGCGCCAGGCCCGCGCGCCTGCTGCGCCAGCACCGCCTGCTGCAGCTGCTGCACCTGCTGCACCTGCTGCACCTGATACGGCTGGCCGCCGCGCCGACGCAGAAGAAGCCGAGAATATCACTCGACACGAGCTGTGAGTACAAAAGCGGCCGTACGTTTTCGGAGCGGCCTGCCATACGCGAACTGCGTGGGGTACCTTTCTTTCACGGCGCCCTAGACGCAGTGGTAAAGTTACCTCACTGGGAAAAGTTGTACTACCCACTGGGCGACACTTACCCACGGCGGCCCGAAAACATTAACTTCCTAATCGCGAGTTCGTGAAAAACGAAGAACCGTGAAAAGAGTACCCCACAACACGCGTGTGTGGGTGTTGATTGCACGACACTCTCTTACAGTGTGTTGACTTGGTGCCGCAGTGCCGGGGCGGGACCCGCTCGAGTGCACGGGCCTGCGGTGCAAGGAGCGGCTGCCCCGCGGCGCCCGCGTGCCCCGCGACGCCCACGTGACCCACGGGCCCCGGGGGCAGCCGGTGGGCTCCGCGCCGCAGGAGATCCTGGGCCCTGCCGGGGTCGTGTGCGCCCGGTGGGAGGATGACATCTTCCTGTTCGCCGACATCTGCGACATGAAGTACTTCAACTGCATGACCGAGAGGAGTGAGTTGTTGTTGCTCTCGGGCGGGGGCGGGCGCGGCTCGGCCGAGTGCGTGACGCAGGGACCTCCCCTCCTTGTCGCAGGGTACGCACCAGTGCAGCGCGAGGAGTGCGACACGGACCCCACGGAGCAGCCCGGCGTCACCGAGAGCGGCACATGGCCGGTGCCGACCTACGAGACGATGCCGACGCACGAGACCATGGTGACGCACGAGACCACGGCGACGCACGAGACCATGGCGACGCACGAGACGATGCCGACACACGAGACCACGGCGACGCACGAGACCATGGCGACGCACGAGACGATGCCGACACACGAGACCACGTCGACGCACGAGACCATGCCGACGCACGAGACGAGCGCTGTGACGGAGACGGACGCGCCGGCGACTCACTGGCCGCCGTGGGAGTCACCCACCGAGCCCATCTCGACGTTCCCCCCGCTGCCGACATGGCCGCCGTGGAGACCGACAGACCAACACACACCTAGACCGCCGCCCCCG
>NW_026267135.1:1467382-1467734 GCF_000697945.3 Frankliniella occidentalis
GGCCACCGTGGTACCGCAGCCACCGACGACTCCACATCCTCCTCCGCCACCACCGCCGCCACCGCCACCACCGCCGCCTCCTCCGCCCCCGCCTCCACCACCACCCCCAGCGACTGTAGTTCCACCCCCAATGCCGGGACCAGATACAGACCCGACGCACCCCCACACGTCGGCGCCTGGCCACCCAGGAACATCGGATGTTACGGAAGTGTCCCCAGACCCGCCCCCAGATCATACAATGTCGCCACTGCCCCCGCCGCCTCCACCTCCGCCGCCGCCGCCACCACCACCGCCGATGCCGAGTCCCGATCCACCACCGTCGCCGCCACCACCGGCTTCTGAACCGCCGCTA
>NW_026267135.1:1468913-1470106 GCF_000697945.3 Frankliniella occidentalis
CCCCTCCTCCTCCTCCGCCCCCACCCCCGCCGGCCCCTGTCCTGTTCGTCATCCCTCCGATGCCGGCACTGCCCACCCTGGTGCCGGTGCTGTACCCCTTCCCGCCCACCTACGTGCCGCTGCCCGTGACGCTGCCCCCGCCGCCGCACCTCCCGCACCTGCCCTTCGTGCCGCCGCTGGCGCCCATCGTGCACCCGCTGCACTACCACTCCCTGCCCGCGCACTACCACACGCCCCCGCCGTACCGCTACTCTTCGTTCGCGACGCTGCCGCCGGCCGCCTGGCATGCCGCGCCGTCCAAGCCCACGCACCCGCCCACCGTGCCCGCCTTCTCGGCGCCCCGGCCGCCCCCGGCGCACAACCCTTACATCCCGCCGCTCATCGCACCACTGCCCGCCGGGCTCGCGCCGCCCCACGCGCCGCCTCCGAGCCCTGCCGCCCCCGCTGCGCAGTACCAACCCCTCGTGCTGCAGCCGCTGTCGTCGACCTACCACGCGGCGGGGCCAGGACCTCCACCAGGACCTCCACCAGGTCAGCCTGCGCAGCCACCTGCGCGGCCCCAGCCACTGGCGTACCCGTTCCTGCCGCCAGTGCCAGGCATGCCCTGGCCAGCAGCGAGGCCGGCGAGCTCTCGACCACCGCCACCACCACCGCCACCAACGACCGCTCAGCCGGTGCTTTCTAATCTCCAACTCTTCCCATATCCAGCTCCTAACCTCTACCCGAATCCCATTCTACCCTCCTACACTAAACTCCCGACTTACGGTGCACAGCAGTACAATTCCTTCCTAGCATCCACTGCATTCCCGTTTGCTTCCCAAGAAACACAGTGGGAGGATGTGGAGGCCCCTGAAATCATTGACGACGACTCAGAGGAAATCTTTTCCGTGTGAAATAACAACAACAAAAAAGGAGAGGGAAAGGTGGCGATGCTATTATGTTTAATTTACTAGTCGAAAAATTGAAATTGAATACTCTACTCTATTTGAATGCTGCATCGAAAAATTCTTGTTCTCTCAAGTCAAGTCAATGTCATAGGGGTGATAAATAATGTTACACCAATGTATCAAACGAAACTCACAAATACCATTTATTCCGTTTGTTTCAATTTTAAAGCAACATTTATATTTTAATAACTAACAGTTTTCATAACAAACAATATTATAAGTATTCACAGAACGTACCTTTGATTT
>NW_026267135.1:1471326-1472721 GCF_000697945.3 Frankliniella occidentalis
GACATTGTTAAAAATTACTATTTTTTTCTCCTTTCAAGTTCTTCAGTGGAAAATCTCAACCTCTACATCTTCACGTCAGAAACCACGGGTGGTCCAACCCAATGAGCACTGGCGCCCGTGAGGATCGTCCAGAAAGCGCGTACGTTTTTCTCAGATATTAATTCGGTAAAACTACGGGAGCTCAGCGCCTGCGAGACTCGGGGTAGGCCAACCCGCAGTACACGCATGCACCGTGGGCAAGATGTTGCCTACCCATCAGGCGCTATGAGAGCTTGCTTAGGCTAAACTTGACAGGTTCATAACGGGTTCTTTCTGTATGGCCCCATAGCGCCCGACCAAAGCCAGTGTGTAGCGCAGGGGGGGGGGGTATTACGTAACGTTTGAAATTTACAATCAATCTCTCTCGGTCTCTCGTTGGCGTCGACGCGGACGCGCGGTACTCACCCTGCGCACGGGCGACGAGGCCACCTCCCCGCCGCGCTCCCGGTACGTGAAGGTCTGCAGCTTGGTGGACTCGGCGCTGCCGGGCACGTGGAAGGTGGCGTACGGACGGATGTCGTCGGCGTACTCTGGAGGGGAGCGGTCACCAAGGCCAGGGTCACGACCGAGCGGGTCACGCGAGCGCCACGTCGGGTAAGAGCACGGAGGGCCGGCGGGATGCGGCGGCCGCCTGAGCTCACCTGGTATGCACTCCAGGGTGGCCGGCGAGGGCGAGGGGGGCAGCTTCCGGGTGGTGGCGTAGTACTGCTCGCGCCGCGCCAGGTTGTGCTTGTTGTCCTGCGTGGCCGTCTGCCCCCCGCCCACCACGCCGCCCAGGGCGCTGTTCACCGGGGAGGTGCCCGAGCCGCCGCCCCGGGCTGAGGAAAGAACAGGACTTACAAAACTGTACACGGGAGTGTCCTTTAGACGGGGAGTGTACTTTTCGACTCGCCAGTGAGTGTAGTTTTCGACGGTGAGTGTACTTTTCGACGGTGAGTGTACCTTTCGACGGTGACTGTACTTTTTGACGGTAAGGGAACTTTTGACGATGAGTGTACTCACTCTTGCGCAGGCAGAGCAGCAGCGCGAGGAAGCTGAGCACGAGCGCGGCCACGGACACGCCCGTCAGCGCCACCATCTTGACGTCCTGGTGGAAGGGCGGGTGCGGCCGCTGGTCCGTGGTGGTGGCCACGAGCGCGGGGCCCTGGCCCTGGCCGTGCCGCAGCTGGCCGCCGCCGCCGCCGCCGTGCGCGTCCAGCGTGGCGGCCAGGTACTCGGCCTGCGTCGAGCCCGCCTCGTTGTGGGCCGTCACACGCAGCCGGTACTCGGTGGCGGGGCTCAGCGTGCTCACCGCGAACGGCGCGCCCGGAGGGATGTTGTTGGACACTGAAAAAAAGGGTTGATTTTTTCTAATTA
>NW_026267135.1:1473941-1483259 GCF_000697945.3 Frankliniella occidentalis
TGTTTATGCTTGTGATCAACATGTCTGCTCAGGTATGCCATATGTAAATTATTCATAAATAGGAAACATTGTGGAGAAAAATAGGTAAAATATTTTTTTAAGCGGGATATCTTTGTGATGGTGGGATTTTGTTTTTGAAAGTGAGGGTATTTTTCTCACTCCTGCTTTTTTTTTTGCTCACCGTTGACGCTGGGGGTGATGGCCACCACAGCGCTGCTCTGTCCCTCGCCGACGCGCGTGTGCGCCGTGACCCAGAACTCGTAGCGGTGCTTCTTGCGCATGCCGGGCAGGCGGAACACGAGCGGCGCGCCCTGCGGCTGCCCGCTGCCCTGCGGCTCCACGGGCTGCGCGGGCACGGGGTTGTTGCGCGCGTCCACCTGCCGCCCGCCCTCCAGGTCGCGCACGTACACGCTGTACTTGGTGAGCTGGCCGTTGGGGTGCGCCGGCGGCAGCCACGTCACCAGCGCCATGTCGGGCGCCTGCAGCACCGCCTTCACCCCGCCGGGCTGGCCTGGCACTGGAGAGCAAATGGGATACATGTACTACCGAGGCGGCAATAACTCCGGGAATCATGTGCACACCTGTCTGGGAATCATCAGGATAAAAATTGATCAAAATCAATAGAAATCGCTTTAGAATAAGGGCGAAACTAGAGAAATAAGTACAAATCAGTCGAAATAGGAGTTTTATACCACTAAAACCCTCCGAAAAACCCTATGTAATAATTATAAGCGGACGGGAATCACCGGGAATCAAGAATTTCGGGAATCATGTGTACACTTCAAAAGGGAGTTATTGCCCCCTCGTGTACTACGGAGTCCTGAAATGAAAGTCAATAGAGACCCCATGTGGTCTTTGCACCTCGGGGTCCAAATATTATGGGGTCCTACGAACTCCAATAATAATCGTGATAATTTTGGGACCCCATAATATTTGGACCCCATGACCTCCATAGACCCCATGATATTCACACCACGGGGTCGGGGTATATATATCATGATGTCCTACTAACTCGAATGATGCTCATCCTCACTTTAGGACACCATAATATTTGTACACCCCTTGAAAGTCATATGTCGTACTGAAACGACCCCCAACACAATTTGGCGGCGTATTCAACGTTACCAGGTTCCATACTACAAGTCGCCTCTGCTGCTTACCGTCCTCCTTGGTCCTGCAGAAGATGGGCGCCGACATGTTGCCGTCGCCGACCCGGGTGAAGGCGAGCACCTGCACGCTGTAGTTGGTGTACTTGAAGAGGCCGTGGAGCGTCGAGCTCAGCTCGGTCGTCATCTTGTTTTGCGTCTCAGCCACGTCTGCGGAGGAAAAGGAAGGGCGCGCGTGAGTACCTGGACGACTGTCTGCAGCACGCAGGTCTCCACAAGGGGTACTTCACTCACAAAGAAACAGTGTACAACCACAAAAAAAGAGAAAAAAAATTAGGATAAAAAGGTCAAGACTTTTTAAAAAGAAATCAAAAACAAACAGAAAAATTGGTTTACGCCTGAATGATTGATAGTGAAGTACCCCTCGGGTCGCAGCAGACTAACCAAGCTGGTCTTGCACGGGCTGGTACAGCAGCCGGTAGCCCTGGATGACGCCGTGCACCAGCGCCTCGGGCGGCGGCTGCCAGTGCACTCGCAGGGACTCGGGGGACTCGGGCGAGCAGTGCACGTCCCTGGGGGCGGCCTCCGGGACTGTCGGAAAAAAAAAGAAAATGGAGCACGAGTTAGTCAAACACGCCAAGTCAAGCTCCCCTGCTTCGACCTTGCGGATAGGATATCACACCAATCGATTCTTGAAAAGGTAAAACAAAGAAAACAACAAAAAACGCCCACGTCCCACGTGACTGGTCGAGAAATAAAGGACTCGGCTTATAATGCAGAAGCGCTGCGCTCCCCTTCCTGGCGGACGCCTTCGATTTCTCTGTGAACGCCGACAGCTGAATGGTGCATGTGTGCGGTGTGTGCTCCTGCGATAGGGGGCTACTAACATCACGCGGCCGAACTAGCAGCTCATTGTGGCCTGGCGACTTCCACACAGAGGATGAGACCCAGCGTTTATCTGTCGTGGCTGTGCCTGGAAGAGGGGCGTCTGCAACGGTTCTTGTTCACCATGTTCAGATGTGCGGTATGCACCTCTTAGTAGTTATAATATTTTTTATTTTTCCCGCCGAAACGCATTTCATAAGAATCTGGCGGGCGTATTACGCCTTGAATGAGAATTCAAATACAAATTTGAAACTGAAAATAATATTACCCGCACTTCTTTTTCCAAATCGTTTCAAAGTCCTCGGTAAATGCCATGCCCTCTACACAAACAGGCCACCGCACTGTTCATGGCCCTGTGCTCCGTCTCCCTGCTGGCCGCCATCCTGCTGCGGCCCGAGACCCTGAGGGCGGACATGATACCCGTCTGCGTCCTGAGCTCCTGCCACTCGACGTTCATGGCGCTCGCCATGATGCGCGGGGGGCGCCTGTGGCCCATACTCCACGAGATGACGAGGCTCGTCCAGGTCTTCGAGGACGCCCCCGGCGACAAGGTTTAGGGGTCGTTCCAATACTACGTGACTTTTAGGGGGGGGGGGGATATTGTGGGATCCCAAAAGGACAAGAAACATCATCGGAGTCCATATAGACCCCATGATATTTGTACCCCGGGGTACAATATCATCGGTCCTACCGGCATCAATGGTGGTCCTGATCCTTTTGGGACCCCAAAATATGTGTACACCCTTAAGTCGCGCAGGATTGAAACAACCCCTTAAATGGCTTCACGCGAAGGCAACAACTAAAAGTAAGTTGGCAAGAGAGTGATGAACAGGCTGTGCACGCAGGTGTGGGTGGCGCGCACGCGTCAACACGGCGTCAGGTTCTGCACGTACCAGCTGGCGATGTGCGCGTTCATCATCCCGAGCACGATCGTCAACATGGCCCTCACGGGCGTGCCCTTTATCGCTCTCTGGCCGCTGCAGCCGCACGCGGGCGCCTGGGGCCTGCGCGTCGCCCACCTCGTCTCGGTCGCCGTCCTCCTCGTCATGACGGTCGCCCTCCCCTTCATGAACATGATCGTGACGTGCTTCACGGGCGCCGCCACCGGCCTCCACCACGCGCTGGCGCGGCGGCTGGACGAGCTGGCCGAGGCCGAGGCGATGACGCCCGAGGCCGTCAGGGACCTGGTCCTGGCGCACGAGCGGCTGCGCCGCCTGACCCTGGACCTCACCGACTTCTTCGCCACCAACCTGACGCACCTCTTGGTCTGCCCGTTCTGCAACTCGCTGGTTGCCACCGTCGAGGTAGGCTTATTGTAGTGAGCAAAAACGGCTAGGTTTCCAGGTTGAACTCATTTCATTGATAAACTGGCAAATATTGAGCTCATAGTTGCACACTTACAAATGCTTTTCATTTGCACACTTGGTTTATCAGTATTTGACGTCAAACGAGGGTCGTTGACCCGTTTTTGACCCGGGATTGTGTTGCCTACGAGTGACTGCGGCCAAAATTTCAAAGCACCATAGCAAAGCATCTGGCGAGGTCGACTTCAGGGCATTGGATACAATTGTTTTTAAAAACGCTACGTGTTGCTCCGTGCGCAGCTGGTGAGCGCCGGCAACGCCGTGAGCGTCCACACGATCGGCCTCCTGCTGCCCGTGGTGGTCATCTTCCTGCAGCTCTCGTACTTCAGCCAGGAGCTGTCGGACGCCAGCCTGGCCCTGCAGTGGTCCGCCTTCCGGCTCGCCACGGGCGGCGGCGTGGCGCTGGCCGAGGTCCGCGCGCTCCGCCTGGTGATGCTGGCCGCTGGCAGGCAGCCGGCCCTCAGCTGCAAGGGGCTGGGCCGGCTCAGCCTCGAGGCGGCCAGGTTGGCCTTCCGACAATTCTACTCGACCGTCAACGTGCTGCGTTCGCGAGACTAATTTTTTAGCTTTTAAGCTAAATCTTTCGCTGCTGAGCTAATTCTTTTTAACTCTACAGCCCGTTCTCAGCTGATGGTTTACCTATAGAGCTAATCTTTTCATTCGGCGCTGTTCTGTGATCGAGAGAAACCACACCCCTCCTACTTACCGTCCTCCAACGTCTGCGCGACGACCTCGGTGGACAGCGGGCCGGCGCCCTTGGGGTTGTAGGCCTGCACCACGACGCCGTACTGCTTGTACTTGCTGAGCCCCGCCAGGACGGTGGTGGTGCTGCCGGCCGCGCCCGCGCCCTCCCACGGCACCGTCGCAAACGTGTACTGCCGCTTGCCCTCCGGGTCGCGGCCCAGCTCGCGGTGCCCGACGTAGTGGCCGAGCAGCGGGCCGTGCCACGAGTCCGCCGCGGGCGCCTCCCACTTGACCGTCAGCTGGGTGGACGAGGACGCCTCGACGGCGAGGTGCGTAGGCGCGGCGGCGGGCGGCTCCTGGTCCGTGGGCACGGCCAGCCGCTTGGACGAGGGCCCGACGCCCAGCGAGTTCTCGGCCAGCACCGTGACGGCGTACAGCGAGGCGGGCCGGAGCGCCGACAGCTGGGCGCTCTGCAGCGGCGCCTCCACCGCCACCTCCACGACGGCGCCGCCACCCCCGAGGCCACCGCCGGCCGCGCTCTCCGTGACGGCCTCCTCCCAGCCGTCCACGTCCTCCCCGGGCACGAGCCGGTAGCGCACCAGGTAGCGGGTGATGACGCTGTTGCCGTCCTGCGGCGGCGCCCACGCCACCGACGCCGTCCTGGAGGTCTGCTCCACCAGCCTCAGGTTGCCCACCGCACCCGGGACGTCTGCAAAACGACCATGTTTTTATTTTCCAAACTTTGTAATGATTATTCATTTTTCAAATCATTTAATCCCCAGCCAGGAATAAAAAGGAGTAAATTAGTACTTTCTTAAGCATCGCGTGTGTTCCCCGCTCACCTTGCACGAGGAGGCTGATCTGCGTCTGGTCGTAGCCGTACTCGTTGCGCCCGAAGCAGGTGTACAAGCCGCCGTCGTCGCTCTGCAGCCCTTGCACCAGCAGCTCGGAGCGCAGGCCCAGGCGCACGCCGCTCGACAGCGACGAGTTGCGGATGCTGCAGACATTACGGCGATATTTACCAATTATAGCAGCTCATTACACCTTAGGGATCGACTAGAAAGTACGTCCGGTTTTTTGTAAGATTCATTCGACAAGTTACGGGAGCCTTGGCGCCTGCGAGAGTCTGGGTGGGCCCGCCCGCAATACACGCATGCACTGCAGGCATGGCGTTGCCTACCCACCAGGCGCTATGAGAGCTAGGACAGCGGCTGAACCAGATGACTTTGAGGGGAAAGGGGGGGGGTCCAAATATTAATGGGGTCCCAAAATGTTCAGGAGGGTCAAAAGAGTCCATGGGGACCTCATTGTGATATTTGTTCCTCCTGGTAAAAAAAATATGATGTGTGGTCTCCATGGACTTAAATGACCGTCCTGAACATTTTGGGAACCCATATGATATTTTGAACCCCCTAAAGTCACGTGGTTCGTACACTCTGTTAGGGTTGTAAATTTCAGAAAGTTGCCGGAAAATTTCAGAAAAATTTCAGAAAGGTTCCGGAAAAAAAGGAAAACTTCCAAAATCTGGGAGATTTTTCTTTTTTTTCCAGGAAATTTTCCAATTTTCCTGGAAATTTTCTGGAAAATTTCCGGAAAATTTCCAGGACTTTCGCCTCTACTCTTTGTGGTAGCGCGTGCTCACCTGAAGCGGCCGCCGCTCTCGATGGGCGCGCCCCCTCGCCGCCAGGTCAGCGTGATGGGCAGGTCGCCCAGGGCGCTGCAGCTCAGCGTCACCGTCTGCCCGCGCCGGGCCAGCTCCTTCCGGGAGCGGGCCGCGAAGTGCACCGGTGCTGCGGAGCATCACATTCATCAATAGGGATTAGATAGAGATTTTACTACGAAGTATTTTCTGATTTTTTCCCCCCAACTTTTCCAAAAATATCTTTTATGGAAATTTTTCTAAATGCACCTAAAGATAGTTTGTCGAAAATTGTCTAAATTGACCAATAAATAAAGTTTTTGAAAAAATAATCAAATTTACCAAAATAGTATTTCTTTAAATTATGACAAGAATTGTTAAAATCTCTTATTTTCCCCAATTTTGTTGGTTTTCCTCACAGTGGACGACGAGAGTGACGACGGCGCTGAGCCCCACGCCGATGCCGTTGCTGGCCTCGCAGAGGTAGCGGCCCGCGTCCTCCTGGCGGACACGCTCCAGGACGAGGGACCCGTTGGCCAGGATCGTCATGCCGCGCGGCGAGGCGCCGCCGTCGAGCGCGTCCAGGGCGCCGTCGTCCGCGCCCCCGAGCCCCATGACGGCGCGGGGCAGCTCCGTGCCCACCACGTCCTGGTACTGGCCGGGGTCGTCGGCTGCAGAAGACAAACATGATAATAATCACACTATTCAGATGACAGACGACATCTCTGTCAGAGGACACCTCTGTCAGACGACATCTCTGTCAGAGGACACCTCTGTCAGACGACATCTCTGTCACAGGCCCTGCACTGCGTGTACTCACTCGCCGCCTTCTTCCACGTGACGCTGGGTTGCGGGAAGCCCTCCACCTGACAGTCGAGCAGCGCCGCCTGGCCGAGCCGCGTTTCCTTGTCCGAGGGGACGACGACCCAGGTGGGTGGAACTGCGGGGGAAAAACCGATACCGTCAGCCCATACGACATTCAGCAGAACGACGCCAACGTGGATTCCACATTATTAGACTATTATGAATTTTCCCGCCGGAATCAGATTTACTTCAACCCCACTCTTAAAACTTTTAGTGTAAATGCACAAGTAAGGGTTTTTTTTTTCAGCAGCAAAAACTGCCATCATCATGATCGTGAAATACGACTATATGCAACGCAATGCTAGCCGCGTGGTCTTAGAACGAGGTGTTCGTTTCGACAATGAGGGGAGGTGGGCGTGCAACGTCATCTCTGGTGGTGACGGGGCGCGAGAGTGAGGCTAAACTTTTAAACTTAAGCGCTGCTAAAAAGGGGACATCCATGATGCGCGGGACAACAGAAAAGTGTGCAAAACATTCAGACGCTTTACAACGGCGTGACAACCATATAGCGACACGTTATTGCACATTTTTATTTTGCACGCGTGACGTTAATAGTCGACCGGAAACGTTTCAACGTCACACACACTTTCCGATCGTCCAGCGTCTCAATTTGGACCAGAGTGAGAGTGAGAGAGAGAGATAGGTTCGTTTAGGGCAAACTGACGCGCAAGGCTTGAGGCCGCGTAAGGCACGAGGACAGCGAGAAGATGGAGAAGGGATGCAGCAGAGACCGCCGGAAGCGGAGCAGGATGAGGAAGCCAAAGCCGTGCCGAGCCGTGCCGTGCGCCGTGAAAGCCACCGGAAATGCACATCGGAAATGCACTGGTTTGCTACGCTATTGGCCGAATCGTTTTCGTCTTTTGATACAATTAACATGCTACTATGTAAAGCAGGCAAGCGATGTTGGCGAAGCAGTGCTGCGGCAGCCAGTCACACGCATACACACACACAACAACCTCTACGAAGTAATTGTTTTAAAAGCATGCACGCAAAGAAAAGAAAAGGCCCCATTCGGAGCCGGGTTCCTTCAAAAAAAATTTCTATCGCAGTTTTTTCTTCTTTTTTTTTTTAAAAGCTAAAGAAACTTTTTGTGGCATTCCGTCGTAGTTGATGCGCTTGACCAAGCATGTAAATTTTTGCGAAATACTTCGTCGCTATATAAGGAACCGGCTGCAATCGAATGGGGCGCGGATAAAGCAAGATTGATCCGTTTACCTGCAGTCTTAATGCGTTTTAGCATTTCGTGCGTTTCGGAGAAGAGAGAAGCGAGTTACGCACGTCAACCGCGTGTCATCCTGGGCGGTGATGGTGGCCTTGAGGCAGGCCAGCGGGCCAGGCCGGGCGAGGCGGACTAATGCTGGGAAATGGCCGTCGAAACCATGTCGGGAACGACATCGTTGCGACGTCAAATCTGTGTTTTTTTTTGTGTTTTTTTCTTTCTTTATATCATTTTTTCGATATCGTTTCGACATGGTTTCGATGTCGTGTCGCTAAACACCATTTCGCACTTAAGCGCGACGCGGACATATTGTTATTTCTGTTCAGTCTTTTTCAAGGGGGAGGGGCGATTTCTGAAACGGTCTAAAACACAAGACCGTCATCTTTCCCTCTGAATAGCGATATTTCAAAAGTTTTGGGTCTGACTGTGTCCGTTTTGGGTTCCATTTAGTGCTCTACAAGCAGAAGCACCATGGCCGGAGCGAGGCGCTGAAGTAGAAAGGTTGAGTTTTGACCCTACCAGTGATAACTAGGTAGTGAAGAAATGAATGTTTATTGAAGGTAAATTCTTACCCAATTGAATGTTTCTTTTTAAAGTGGACGTGTTTATCGTAATGAAAATACAATTAGGCAGGTGTTCTTATCGTGAAACATGCCGGACGGGACGACTATAACATTACTTGAGGTATGTATAAAGCAATACAACTTTCACACTAAAAGTTTACGAACATTTTTATCCATAGCTTACTGAGTTCGGTGTACGTGCTCTGCTTACGCATTTTTTAATACGCCGGTGTGAACCCATTTGTTCATACTGGCGTACAGTGGACTCTCGATAAGTGTCGCCTCGATAACTGCCGCGTGCGAGAGAGATAGCTATAGAAAAATAGCGCGTTCCACGCGGACTGACTGCCGGCTCCGGCGGCTCGCCCGACTCGCCTGCCGGAGGAGTGGGGAGAGCGGAGCACGGCAGCAGCGAACGCACAGTACCCTCGATAACTGTCGCGGCGACAGTTATCGAGAGTCCACTGTATTTAAAAATTCGTAAGCAGAGCACGTACACGAAACTCAGTAAGCTATGAATAAAAATGTTCATAAGCTTTTAGTGTGTTCCTCAAGGACAAAACACAATCCTCGTATTCCTGTTTTACCACTGGCAGGCAAAGTGAAATGTCAGTTAAACACACACACACTCGCTCACTTTCAACGGCCAGAGCCTCGCCGGTGAATGTCATCGCCAACCCCCTAACGTGAACATGCGAGGGAGAGAGACACTGTATAAGCTGGTAGGCAGGTCCCCGACTGAGTGGGTGTCACAGTTGGCACTACTGGAGAGAGGAGCCGGGCGGAGCGCCTCGGCCGGAAGGTCTAGCCTGGCCGTGGCACCGGCCACGCCTACACAGAGTCCTAGAGTATACAACAGCAGTGCGGCCGAGGAGAGGTCAGGCAGCCCTAGAGATGCAACAGCTTAAATTTATCACTCAAAATTCTGAACAATTTCTTCAAAAAAAGGTGAATCTTTTGAAAATCTCTCCAAAGTTGGGTGACATTTGACATT
>NW_026267135.1:1487054-1488104 GCF_000697945.3 Frankliniella occidentalis
CGCCCCCTCGCCGACCTCTCCCCTCCCCTCATCATCTGCTCTGCTCACCTCCCAGGCGCAGCTCTGCCGAGGCGTGCACGCTGTCGACGTCGTTCTTCACGAAGCACTGGTAGACGCCCTGGTCCTCGCGGCTCACCGACGCGATCCTCAGCACGGGGCTGCCCACCTGGCCGGCCTCCGGGACCACGCGCGCGGACGGTGGCTGCAACAACATTCGGTTAGAAATTTCTTATCGAAATTCAAATTCTGTGGATGATGTTGAGTAGGATAGTGATTTATGTTTTCAGATTATGATAGTGTAGTGATTAGATTATGACACTTGAAAGATTATGATAAATTTTTTAAAAAATGTGGTATGGTTTTTTAAGATTATGACAGAATATTACAGATTTAAAATTATGGGAGTTTGTAAAAGATTATGATGCCCTTTTAAAGATACGGTTTTAAGATTGAATACAATAGTTTTAGGATTCTAATAATCTTATGATTATGCTAGTTTAGATCACGATAGTTACTGTGGTAGATTAATAATACGACATATAAATTCCTACTCATTTCCTTTCTCACCTGGCCGTCCTTGGTCCAGTACACGTGCGTGACGGGGCTGCCGGCCGGCGAGCAGGTGAAGACGGCGGCCTGGCCCAGGGCGGCCGTCACCTGCGCGGGCGACACCCTGGCCGACAGCGGCGTCGTCACGACCAGGGTGGCGTCGAGGCGCGCCGACCCGGCCACGTTGGAGGCGACGCACGAGTAGCGGCCCGCGTCCTGCGCGCGCACCCGCGGCAGCACCAGCAGCGGGCCCACCAGGAAGTAGCGCTGCTCGTCCTCGGCCAACGGCACGCCCTTAAACTCCCACCTGGACACAGAAACAGGCTCATTAACACTCAAAAACACACAAAAACAAAAAACACACACAAAAAAAAACACTGATAAAAAACGAACAACAAGAAACAAACACACACAGAGTTGTCCTCATATGATATTTTTACCCCTAGCTACCTTAATACTCTAATAACCATCCTGATCCTTTGAGGACCCCATCATTTCAAC
>NW_026267135.1:1501535-1502703 GCF_000697945.3 Frankliniella occidentalis
GAGAGAGAGAGAGAGAGAGAGAGAGAGAGAGAGAGAGAGAGGAGACAGATGGAGCGAGCACGCTTGTCCTGCACGTCGTCCGTCCGGCGGTTAATTGATCGATGAGACCCAGCGCAAGGAGGAGGAAGTACTTCCGGAGCGAATACCTCCCCCTCCCCCAACTTCCTCTCCTCTAACCCGCGGATCCGATCGCATTCGCTCTTGGAGCAGCGCTCCGTCCTTGTCCCGCGAGCGAGCCGGCGGGAGGAAGGGAGCATGGCGGGTGCTGGGGGGAGCGGGCTTGTGAGGGGGCTGCTCGGATCGACGGCGATAGTTGGACATCGAGTGAGAGAGAGAGAGAGAGAGAGAGAGAGAGAGAGAGAGAGAGAGAGGGAGAGAGACCACAGCCAGCTCTGGGGGTGTCCAGCGAGCCTGAAGGAGAGCCGTGCACCCGAGCGGACGGGCATCCATCTACACGACGGAGCGGGGGGCAGGCCAGGTCCGCGTCGAACTTACGCAAGGCGAGACACCCCCGCCCTCTTTCTCTCTCTCTCTCTCTCTCTCTTTCCCCGTCCTCTTTTTTCTCTCTCTCTTTCACACAAGCGCCCGGCCAGCTACGCACCATTTACGACGGCTAAGGGCCTCAATATGGCGTCTGGACGGAGAGAAAAAAACCCGGAGCATATTCCTTTTCTCACCCCCCTCTTCTCTCTCGCTCTCCTCCCCCCCCCTCTCTCACACACACACACACACAGGGGCATAAGTGGCTGTCGACACCCTGCCGCACACCACCCACACATCACACCTCCATACTCTCTCCTTTGAGACCCACAGTACTTCGGCGCGCGCGCCTCAAACTGTGTCAAAATCCTTTGTGATGCAGCAGGAAGAATCTCACCTCCCCCTGCACATCTCGTGGTGTAGTATATACCTTATGCGTTCGCACACATACCAGGGCCCGCGGCGGGTATGAGGAGCTGATTTTGCATGCATTCGAAAACAAAAAGATCGGCGGGCGAGTGAGGAAAACGGGAGAAGGGAAGGGTGGGGGTGGGGGTGGTGTCTGGAGAGAATGTCACCGCCATCCCGATCCACGCGTGCGATCCCTTGTCTCTGTGCACGCTGTGCGTGTGTGCATGTACGTGTGTGAGTTGGTGTGCGTCGCTGCTGGATGGGAGGGCACCCCCCC
>NW_026267135.1:1502753-1504851 GCF_000697945.3 Frankliniella occidentalis
CACACACAGAGTTGTCCTCATATGATATTTTTACCCCTAGCTACCTTAATACTCTAATAACCATCCTGATCCTTTGAGGACCCCATCATTTCAACGCCCCTTTAAAGTCATGAGGTATATGGTATTATGGGCACTATGCTTCCTTTCTAGTGGTGTACAGGGTGGGTGATCCGCGCCGTGGTTTTTTTCTGCTTATGCTGTACCGCATTCACGCGTGCGGGCGGGCTTGCCTATCGTCGCTCGCCATGGCACCTTACGGCCCCGTGCGAGTATGCAACCCGTCCGCACGCATGAATCCGGTGCAGTATAAGCAGAAAAAAACCACGGCGCGGATCACCCACCCTGTATGGGCACTATGCTTCCTTTCTAGTGGTGTATACCAGAGTGCAGTAAAGTAGAAAGCATGAACCAATCGGAAATCGGATCACTTCATGATACCAAACACACCATATCAAAGTTGCAGTAAAAAGTCCGCACCAATCCGATTTCATGGAATTATAATAAAAACAGAATAAAAAAAGAAATGTTAAACAAACAAAGAGCAATTCATACAGGGGCAGCAGCATATTTGTACGCAGCTCACCCAGCAGCGCAGGTTTTATCCCCGCATTCGGTTATGCCTTTGCCTGAAGGTGGTGGGAGGGTTGGGGGGAAGCAAGCCACGACCTCGGTGCTGACTCCCCCAACCAGGCACAAGGAGCAGCTCCCCCTGAGGGGGTTGCTTTCCCCATCAACAAGAAGAAGAATAGGAAGAAGAAGAAGAGCAGAAGAAGAAACGGCAAAACAGCAGATGCGGGGCACGGGCCAGCAGCCAGAGTACGCCTCGGCCCCGCTCGGCCTACTACACCTCCACCACCTGAACCCCACGCAGCACCAGCCAACGCCACCCCACGGACCAATGAGCGCGCATAAGCCTCTGAGCCACTGCGTCAAGAGCGGGGGAGCGAGAGGGAGAGAGAGGGAGAGAGCGAGAGGGGCCGTGTTGTTAAGCTGCTGCTAAGATGCCGCGAAGCGACGCTATACCCCCCCACGCAACAAGAATAAAGCGAAAGCGCAGTCATTAAAAATTACGTCGCCTGAGGACCGGAGAGAGAGAGAGAGAGAGAGAGAGAGAGAGAGAGAGAGAGAGAGAGAGAGAGAGAGAGAGGATGTTCTGCTGGAAGGGGAGCGCCCCCGCGCAAGCAGCAGCAGGTTTCGCATTATTTGCAATATTTTTTCCCCCTTTTATCGATGTGAACGCCCTTTGCGAAAGGCCAGGCCGGGCCAGGCGAGCGCGCGAGGCTGACGCCCGCTGTCTGTCGCCGTCATACACTGCTCGCCCGCGCCACGCCACGCCGCTCAACAGGTGGGGCGGGGCGCCGCGGGCCGCGGAGGAAAAGCAGGCGAAGCCCGGCCGTGCGCATAAAGGGGCTCTGCTGACGCACCGCCGGGCCGACGCGGAAAGGTTCGAGCGGCTAGAAACCCGGTGAGAAATGATCAATCAAAAAGACATCAATTTGACGCAAATTCGTCAAAATATCATCAAATTTTGGGACACATTTTCATCATTGACGTCAAATTGATGTCTTTTGTATTGATCATTTCTCACTGGGAACCTATTGCTGAATTTGCCTTTCTTTCTTTCTTTCTTTCTTTCTTTCTTTCTTTCTTTCTTTCTTTCTTTCTTTCTTTCTTCCTTCCTTCCTTCCTTCCTTCCTTCAATCATTCATTCTTTCTTGCTTCCTTTCTTTCTTTCTTTTTCTTTTTTTAAGTATTGCGTCCTTACGCTAAAGATTGTTAAGAAGGAAGCCTCAACCGGTGGACATAAGTGAGTTTTTTCTTCTTCAAATTTTGTTCAAGTTCTTTTTGGAACCACTTTGGAAACAAAAATATGGGGTTTTTAGGTTGGGGACATCCTTTCTGCTGCAAACTGCTGGGGTCGAAAATCGCAGAAAGGCCGCTGCTGTAGGCCGAGTGAACGCGAGCTGTCTGCTTGCATCTCGGTAAGTGGAGTGGTTGGTACGAGCAGCGCGGGAGAGACGGGGAGCGATCGGCACAAATGCGCGCGCGGGCTACAAAAGAAGGAGAGAGAGAGAGAGGGTGGGGGAGAGGGGGAGAG
>NW_026267135.1:1505027-1508155 GCF_000697945.3 Frankliniella occidentalis
GCCCCCGGCCTGCCTCCCTGGGGCCCTACTCAACTTCATTATTACCAACCTTCCCACCACTCCTCGCTGCTGGCCAGGGCCGCTGCCGGGGAGCACTGGAGCAAAGGGCGGCGGGAGCCCTCCGCGTAAACTTTGGTATTAGAAAATAATACGTGCAAGTATACGACTGAGAGATAAGACTCGGGCGATGCAAATGCGCTGGTTGGCTCGCAGAGGGCGGGGCACTGCGGGGCAGTCGGATCAGGCTGGGAGGATAGAGGAGGGGGGGAGGGTACAGATTGAAGTCTGCTCTCTCTCTCTCTCTCTCTCTCCCTCTCTCTCGTATAATGTCCTTCCGATTATGGTGTTAATTGATAAGGACAGACTTTTCCCTCGCCTTTTCCTGCTCATCGTCCAATTCCACTAGTAGTTCTAAATTTACAATTTCAAATAGTAATTTTACCATACGCATATTATGGGACGGGAAATTTCTTGTACGTAGCTTAACGAGTTGTATCTCACACAGTGGAAAATACAATATATTAAAGCGGGGATAATGAGACTGACAAGGGAAGGTTTTCCGGGGTTACACTCAGATTCAATGGCGCTTTAAAGTGTTGTAGTGTAGTTTTTTGCACCCCTAGAAGGTTTGGCACTATGGTTTTAGCTGTAAAACGACCTTCAAACACCCTAGGGGCAGCTAAAACAAATCCAAAACCTTATCTAGGGGTGGAAACAACAACACTCTAAAGCGCCATTGACATCTGACTGTATCACCGGAAAACCTTCCCTTGTGAAGCTCACAGTGTCCTCGTCTGCTGCAGTACGGTCGGTCGGTACGGCGCGCATGTCGGCGCCGGGCGGAACACGGCCCGACGCCGCCGCCTCGTCTCGCAATACATACTGATGGCGACGTCCCCCCCCCCCCTCACTCTCCGACGTCTCGTCGTGTTTCATCTTATCTTCCTCGGATAGCGCGGGTCTTTCTCGTCGTCGAGCGCGGCTGATCGAGTCTGGCTTCATAATGAGGGCGACCTGCCCCGACCCCTCCTACACCCGACCTCCGACCCCTCTCGGAGGGGTCGCCATCGCGCGTGGCATCAGCGTACACACGTCAGCAGTTTGCGCAGCTCATTGGCGGGTCACCCCGCCCCGCTCCGCCCCGCCCCGTAGCCGTTGCAGATAAGACACGAGTCCTCTCAATGCCCACGATCACTCGGGATCTGCTGCTGAAGATAGAGGTGCGTCTGGCAGAGCAGCAACTTGCTCTTGTACGCCCGAGAAAAACAACACACTTTCCTGGTCGCGAAAACTCTACTACATCCGACCGACCCCGAGGCCAGGACCACCTCCTCCCCCGACGTCCACCACCACCACAACGACCGCGACGGTCCCCGCGGCGTCGCGCGGGCTCAGCGCGAGGACACCTCTCAGCGGAGAGAGAGGACGCCGCGGGCGGTGCACCTCCGCGATTTCATAAGGGGCGAGTGAAACACCAGTCTGCCCTGTTAATAAGGCGGGGTGGGGCGGGGCGAGAGCGAGACAAAGGGTTGCTGCGGTGGGGCGAGGCGGGGCCGACCACTCTCCCCACAAAGTGTTCATGCCCATATGCAAATTCCTTCTCTCACGCGAGTTGGAAGTGGGGCCAGGATGTCCGCGCCAGGGAACTCGAGACCACTCCCCTTCACCCATTCATTCTCTCTCTCTCTCTCTCTCTCTCTCTCTCTCTCTCTCTCTCTCACCGTCCCCGTCCCTTCCAAGAAATCATTCCACAATCCTTGAGTAAGACCCCCTATGGGCCTGCTCAAAAGCAGGCGAGACCCCCTCCTTTTCACCACCACAGCCCGACCTGACCCTGTTCAGCGAAGCGGCTCTGCTGTGCACGACGACAAGAAGATTCCCTTCTCGAAAATGGCACATCGGCGCAAAGATGAAAATGTGTGCAGCGACAAAAAGCCAAAAAGCGCCCGCTTTGCTACTGCTACAAACACCTCTTCAGCAGGAAGGACGTAGTAAGGGTAAATTTTTTTAAAAAAATGAGGGCGTGGCAAATTAACATGTATTACGCGCATAACGAATAAATGTCGAGAATCCCCGCACGGCGCATATGAGCGCAATTCAGAATATCAGTATGCAAATATATGTACGGAGAAGAGGAGGGGAGGGGGGGGGGTTGGGGGCTAGGTCTAGCGGGACCAAGGCGGTAATCCCGTGGGACTCCTCTCTCGTACCCCCTCCCCCCTCCACACACACACACCTCTTTAGCATTATAGGCTCACGGCGAGAGAAATTAAACAAAATCAGAAAAAAAAATCCGAAACCGTACAGAAAAATGACGGTCCTTTTTTTTAACAAAATCCAAATGAGTAAATGATGATGAGGGCTCCCACGTACCTGTAGTCGGGCGGCGGGTGGCCGACGGCGACGCAGGGGATGACCACCCACTCGTCGCGGCGCGCGTCCAGCGACAGGCTCCGCTCGCTCAGCTGCGGCGGGGTGGCCGCCCGGGGCTCTGCAACCAGGTCAAACGTTATAACATATCTGCGGTTATGTTAACTTTTCATACCCGCAGCTCACAATCATATCGTCGTCGTCGTTAATGATTAATTACAACGCGCAATCCTATATGCACTCGTCGGGCTCATGCTGTTAAATGCTCGCAAACTAAACTCTTTTGGAACAATGCGAAAAAAAATTGTCCATTGCGCATTCTTATAGAAAGCATATCGCAGTGTGCCACTTCTGTGTTTGGTACTGAATAACCACGTACGTGATAGGTTTGAATTAAAGCTGGGGTGGAAAACAAGGAGGTAAGTAATCGTAACGTAGTCGAAAGAAAAGTTCGGCGAGGCCGTGGCGGGGGAACAGGAAGACGAGGAGGAAAAGGGTCTCGCTTCTCTGCGGAAACCAACAGCAGGAGAGACCTCTGTTACAAGCACTCCAAAGTAGGGCATTGCCGGTGCTGTCACCGCGTTTCCTCCTCCCAGATCTGGCCGCCGTGTCCGCCGTCCTGTCCACCCCTCGACGTCCTCCGGGCCTGGGACTAGTAATAACGGACAAGTAATAAGAAAAGAACAAAACACTCCAATGAGTTAGTTGGAGAGAGGGTGAGCGCGGAGCGCGGACCCCATTGAGGGGGGCCGGGCCGG
>NW_026267135.1:1511967-1517584 GCF_000697945.3 Frankliniella occidentalis
CCGAGCCCCCATCCCCTACCTCCCCCGCCGACAACCCATAACTTCTTGGAGGCGAGCGCCGCGATGCTCTCCCTCTCTCTCCCTCACCACCCTCCGTCGCCCAGCAGCAGCAGCGGTTACGGCTGCAAGATTACAGCTACCCCCCCTCACCCTCCTCCAGTCTGCAGGAACCGAAAACGCGCCAGATAGCAACAATAACGACAAGCTGTATTTCCCTGCCGGTGCATTCAGCGTCCGCAGCGGCGGCAGTGCGGAGCGCAAACGGCCGCGGCCCGCTGCTCCGCTCCGCTCCCCGAACTGCAACATCTCGGCCACGACGGCGATGCGTCGCCATCGGGTTGCAGTTCGAGGGGGAAATAATCGCTCGGAATGGAAACGCAAACCGCACGCGCTGCGCGCTGCGGGGGAATCGCTGACGCCGGCGAATATGCAAAGCATTTTCTCTTTTTTCCCCCTCTGCAAATATTCATTCTCTTCCATTCGCTGTGACGGATTTTCGTTTAATCTGATGATAGGATTGAATTGTTTCAGCAGCTTGAAAAGTTGATATTGCAAATATGAAAAGTAAACCACGCGATATCCACACTCTTAAACCGTTACTAAGAAAATTCTTGTATTACAAAAAATTATGAGGAATTCCGCGCAACTGTAATACAAAGCCAAATTTTCTTTGGGATGCAAAGATAATTCTTTGTAATGCACAGAGAAATCCTTGTAATACAGAGAATTCATTTTTGTAGAACAAGGAAATTTCCTGTAATACAAGTAATTTCCTGTATATTACAGTTGCACAGAATTCTTTGCATTATACGAAAAAAATCTTTGTAAAAGTTTTAGTGAGCACCGATATGGAGAGCTGTTGTTTAAGCTTCAGTTTTTTTTGTTCACATTTTAAACGACGGAAAGCACAGTGATTTCCCAAAGATGAGGAAATGTAGACGTACTATAAGAAGGGTCTGCTCATCTTACCTGTCATGGTGATCCTGGCGGGGCGCGCGCTCACCCTCGTCTCGCCGGTGAGCCGGTGCGCCACGCGGCACTGGTACGTCACGTACGTGTCCTCCGGGAGGGCGTTGAGCACCACCAGCTCGCCGGTCGGCAGCATGTGCAGCTTGCCGTCTGCGAAACCAATCAGTCGCATGACAATCAATTATTAATCAGTCAATCAATCAATCAATCACTGGAAGCGGAGCGGAGTGGGGCAGGAGAGCGCTGACTGAGGGCAGTGAGTGACAGAATAAGGACCACCCCTCCCCCCCCTTTCCCAAAATCACCTCTAACGCGGGCGGCTTATCCTTACCAGACAGTATCAAGTACAAAATCTGAGGAAACGCTGGAAGCATTGTAACAACATATATCGACAACATCGACAAATACTGTTGTTAATTTTTAGAGGGAGCTAGTTATGAACGGTTATCAGCGGTGACGTACGTAAAACACAAAAGATTAAGGGTTTCAGTCTTGCCACATTGTCCTACTGGGTCTTCCCCACTTTTCACCTCTACAGTTCATCCCCCTCCCCTCAATCTCACCCCCCCCAAAAATGATATAACATGAAAAATTTTCGCCCACTCGGGGACGTCGGTGATGGGGTTCAATAGAGCCAAAAAGGATATAGAGCGTTTCCATAAAGAGCTATAGAGAGCGTGAGGGAGGAAGCCGTCCCAAACCTTTTTCTTCTTCTCTTTCCGGATGCCCAGCAGTAGTAGTTTGTCTACAAATGGCAGCCAGCAGAGGGCCGACCGTCTTGTCCACCCCTCCTTCCCCTCTCTCTACCCTCCGGTGGTGGCGCCCGGTAGGCAGGGACACGATACCGCCGTAACGACGTCGTCAAAGGAGCTCCGCGCGCTGAATGCACAATGCGGCCGGATGCGGGACCAGCTCCGCAGCGGGACCGACAGGGGACCGACGCCACCACCTGCTTGATTTCCGCACGACGCGTATAAAACTACGGCGCGGAACCTGCCGAAGGGCGCGTGCAGAAGGGCTAGTACGACTACGCGATGCCGCGCCAGGATCGTCCTCATCGTCACTACTTCCAGGGCTCCCGGAGAGAAAGATAAGAATAATAATAATAAACGTTATCGGACGGACACGTCCTACTACTTATTGTCGTAAATGCGAGGCGAGGCACGGTTTTGTCCTTTCCATTCGAAGAGCTGGTGCGACGATAACAGAAACCTGTATTTGGCTTTATAAGGAGGGTTTTGCTGGTAAATGGTAATATCTGGAAATCGGGAAAGGCAAAAAAATCCAATAGTGACACGCGAATAAAAAAAAATCATCATATTCCTATTTTTACGAAAAACTATTTATAAAGTGTGGAGGACAGGGTACTCGCTTCTTTTATTTCTCGGATCCGTCCCATTCTGTTAGGTTGCATCTCCGGCGGCAATGGATAGTGAACACAAAAGTGCCCTTTGGCGAGCTGGTCGTCAAAGAAGAAGAGGCTGCTCGGCATAGCGCTGCTACAAATACTTTTTTTTTCACGATGGGTATTCTACGAACACGTAGAGTATCTCGGCCGACGCAGTCGCTTTCATGACGCCAGAGCGAGAGGGGGGTGGGGGGTAGACGTGCAGCAGGGATCAAAGCGACTGGTTCCGTCTTTGTTTGTCGTTCGTCGTGATGACCAGGTATGTTCCGGTGGGGATGGCCGGCGATGGGAAGAAACTGCGCCAGTGTGGCCTTGGAAGAATTGCAGTCCAAAGGGACTCTAGTCGGTGAGATACCAGGAAGGAGGCTCCAGAAAGATTTGGATATTTTTTTCCTTCTATAATGTTTGCATGCGTATAATACTGAATAGTGAGTGGAAGTGTTTAGCGCCCAAATATATATTTTTTAAATCCAGATTTAACAAACATTGAGCAGGAGCCCTTTTTCTAGAGTAAAGAAATCTTCTGATCTCGTCTGATCCACACTTCGACTATGTGACACACCCAGCAGGGGTAGCTCAGCGCGGAAGTCCGGCCAAAGCGATGGTACCCTGGGGGAAACGCTGTCTATCTTCGTCTCACTTCAAGGCCGACGCAGAAGAGCTGCAGATGTCGGTAAGTACAATGAGCGACGGCATTTGTTCTTCGTCGCACAAGGAAGGTGGAGCGGTACTGAACACAAACAGAGGAAAGCTCTGTTACACCCAAGTGGTGGGGAGCCCTGAGTCGGTTCATCACTGGGACATAAAAAAAATCAGGCGACTAACAAAATTTTGTAAAGTAGCGAGAAAATCAAAAGGGCGTGAGGCTCTAAAATTCTGCAAAACTGTTGAAATACAACCGGACGTCTTCGAAAACAGATTATGGTGCTAAAACGCGACGGGCTGTGCTTAGGTTTTCGCGAGTCTGTAGCAGCAGGTTCGGAGGTCCTCACCCTCTGCTGTAGTGCCCCTGCCCCGACTGCTCGCTCCCTCCTGTTTGCAAATTCGTGCATCTGCGGGGAGTGCGCGCGCGCGCGCGCGGGAGTGCGCGGGCGGCGCAAGTTAGCTTCTGTCTGCCAAGTATATGGTCCCAGTGAGAGCCAACTCGAGGCTTAAATCACCCCGCTGTCGCAACGTCCCTGCGGTGTGCCGTGTTCGAACTTTGCCCGCGCGCGCGCACGCTCGCGCACGCCGAGGCTGGAGGAGGTCTCTGCCCGCTGCCTCATCGGCCCTTCGCCCGGGCCGCGCTCACCAAACTCCCCTTTTACCACACTCTTTGACAAGTCGGAAGATCGCGCGCTGCTGCTGGCTGCCGAGCCACTGCCGGCGAGGCCGCAATAACAAATATTTGAAGTTATTTCCGACCTTTGGTGAGGAATATCGCACACACCAAAAAGTTTCAATCGGCAACACTTGTTTGTATGGAATTTTAAACATTCAGTTTGTTGTCCAGCATCGACAAATTTTGCACCATTCTTTAAAGGTTTTCAGAGTGTTTGCTCTCGCTCACAAAAGGAAAGGGAATCTTCCCATTTCTTTTCATGGTGTCTTCAAAAAAAAAAATTGTGGCGTAAAAAAGAATCCACCACATTATGCCGAGGAGACAGAAGGAAATAAAGTAATGGTCGTTGAAATGGAACCGGCCGCAGACTTTCTCTTTCAGCCGGCGGCGGCGGCGGTGGCGGCAGTGGCCCTCCAGAGAAATGCGACGTCAGCGACGACGCGAAGGAGTCGCCCCGGGGGGGAGTCCAAAGCCGTGTGCGGAAGGTCATCTCGGCGGGTCACGGCGTGGCGTGGCGTAGCGTGGCAAGGCGGGGCGTGGCGGGGCGGGGCGTGGTGGGATGTAGCGGCCCCCAGGGGAGCGCGCCCCCGCGGGCCCGTGAGCCCCCCAGGGGAAGGCCTCTTACTCCGGCCGGCTGCCGGCGGGCGCCGAGGCGGGCGCCCGGCCGCGAGGCTACTTCGATCGGTCCCCATCATCGATATCTGAAATGGGAAGCCATGAATCAGGAGCGGCGGCGGCGGCAGCTCCGGGGCCCCCGGCTTTATAAGGAAACCTCATCGCCCGGGGGACCGACCCGGCGGGGACCGACCCGGCGCGGACCGACCGGGGAACCGGGCCCTAATGTATGTACCCTGCACAAAAAAGCGTGCGACAGTTCGCACAATGGTAACGTATAACACAACTTTTGGCAAATATAACTATGAGTTTATCAAACACAAACGCGCACTAAATTTTTATGGGTTTTAAAAATAATTACTATCTGTACGCATGATTTACATTCAAAATGATTAAGCGCTCTGATGCAAAATTTTTACAAAATTATCTTTACATAAAACTTGTTTGTGCGGTTTTATAAGCTAAAGTTTACTTAGTTCAAGTCATTTTTATTTCAAACAGTTTGTATTACCTTTCAGTTGCCCAGTTAAAACTGTGACAATGTTCGTTAAGGATGGGCGCCAAAAGTTTAAATCGCAACCTTATTGAAGAAAATATGCGAACCGCTGCAAGCCTTTCGCGAAACAAGAATCGATCTTAAAAGCAGATGATACTAAGTTATGAATATGGCTCTTATTTTCTCTCATTAGCCGCAATCCGTTTAGTTGCTTGCAATATTGCAATTCGGTGACCTAGTGGCGTAGAGGAGGACATATACGGGAAGGGCAGTACGGCAGGCGGCGGCGGCCCAGTATTGTTGGGCAGGGAAGAAGGGGCCCATCCCGATTCCACGCGGTATTGTTAGGCAGCGCAAGGAAGGGGCCTTCTAGCACGGCCGGCGCGACACTCAGCCAGCCAACCCGAACACCATCATTCCCCCAGCGCACAAATATGTGATTTCTGG
Source organism: Frankliniella occidentalis (assembly GCF_000697945.3). Classification (NCBI taxonomy): domain Eukaryota; kingdom Metazoa; phylum Arthropoda; class Insecta; order Thysanoptera; family Thripidae; genus Frankliniella; species Frankliniella occidentalis. Next base: position 1,517,224 of record NW_026267135.1, read on the forward strand.
TTTTGCTCTCAGTTCTCTCTCCTACTTATCGAGAGTTAAAGCTAGCTGCTGACACCTTAAAGTTACTTATGTGTTCTTTATATTTATTGAAAGTATGTAAGGTATCATCTGCTAAAAAGCATAATGCAAATAAATAATGCACGTTGCACATACATCTTTCTGGTGAAAATGTCTGGGTAGTAAGTGACGAACTTAGAAATAGAGAGAGGAGGGGAGGAGGGGTGCTGAGAGAGGGATAAGGTTCGGGGTGGAAGAAACGCTCGTAACAAGTGGGGGGATCCCCGGACGACCACATGCTACAGCACCACAACACGACCTCCACCTCCTCACCCTCGCCCCTAGCAAGAGAGAGAGAGGGGGG
>NW_026267135.1:1517634-1518907 GCF_000697945.3 Frankliniella occidentalis
GGTGGGGCAAAGGCGGGGCGGGGCCATCGTGCCACCGGGCGGACGCTCGCTCGTGATAAAGGCAAGAAAACTAAGTTGTTGTTGCTCTCCATCCAGCAGCGCCTTAGTAAAACAACACGAAAGCGGGGCAAGCAACTTGCTGTCGGCGCCAACTTCACGGCCATGCCTACGGACGAGCAGACGGATGGATGGATGGATGGATGGATGACCAACCCGCACTGGCCAGCAGAGCGCGAGGCACTAGTTTGTCATTACCGAAATAATTGTCGGGGCGAACCCGATGCCCCCTTTAGGACGGCAGACAGCAGCAGCAGCAGCAGCAGCAGCAGCAGCAGAGAGACCGCAGCTGAAGGCTTGCCTTCAAAGAGCACACCGCGGGGCAGAAAAGGGAGGAGGAGGAGGAGGAGAAGGAGGAGGAGGACGAGGAGGAGGACGAGGACGAGGAGGACGAGGAAGAGGAAGAGAAGGAGGAGGAGGTTAAAAGAGCGACGTCCAGCCGGCAAGAGGGAGCGTATGCGCGCGGCCGTCCTGTAAACTTTTGTAACTATGACCTGACCCCCACACGACGGCAGCCGCACAGAAACAAAGCGCCTGCGAGATCTCGGGTAGGCAAGCCCGCCGTGCACTCGTGTGCAACGGGTCGGCCCTGCTCGTCGTCCCGGAATGCAGGCGCTCGGCGTGCGTTTCTCGGTGACACACGCATCAACGTGTTTTTTTTTCCACTTTATGAATTAGTTTACACATTACGAAGTGTATGTCGTATGAACGTAAAGACAGGAAAAAATTGGCTCGAGAAATTGTGTCGGTGTGTTTCTATAATTCAAGATTCACGTAAATTCCGACTTAAATTGAGGATAAGGTAACATTTCCCTTTAATTTTGGAAAAACATTGTAGATGGGAAATTCTCAGCCGCATGCACAAAAATTTCTTTAAAGTTAAGTTTATTGAACCACAAAATTCCTCCCTAGGTTCAAAGAAACCGTTTTATGGGCGTATATTCCCATCGGCCTGTGCAATGTGTAACACCAGCGTCACGCTGTTGCAGCGTTGGCCCCGTGCGTACTGCTTGCGAGTGGCCGGCGCCGTGCCGAACGAGCCGAAATTGGAGGCTTTGCTGCGGGCAAATGGAGCGCGCCGCAGCGTGCGGCTCGGCTCGGCCCGGGACGGGTCGTCCTCATCCAATTCAGCAACGGCAGCGGCAGCAGCAGCAGTAGCGGCAGCAGCAGCAGCAGCAGCAGCAGCAGCGGCAGCAGCGGCAGCAGCGGCAGCAGC
>NW_026267135.1:1524512-1527740 GCF_000697945.3 Frankliniella occidentalis
GGGGGGGGGCGCTCAAGAGGCACCTCGCCTATCCTGCAGCTGAGGGTGCATGCTGGGAGGGGAGGGAAGGGGAGAGACGGATAGAGGGGAGGGAGAGGGGGAGAGTGGCAGAGAGGGAGAAGAGGTCGCCTCTTGGACACGGTGCGGCACACACACCGGGCAGGAGCACCCTTCAGCAGGCTGCCGCCCCTCAGCCACTGACACGTTTTGCACGAGGGCCCTCCTCGAGTCCGTCTTGGCGGGATCCTGGAGGACTCTAGGAGGCGGTGGGGGCCGCCGTGCCGTCGAGGCTGAGCGGGGGCTCCCAGCAGGACGGTGCGGGCGACCCTATAAGCGTCATCATGACTTGCAAGCCGTCGAGTGCAAGAGAGTCTCGTCGTCGCAAGGCGTACGGTGAAACTAGACACTCGGCCGCCGGCGCAAAATATTTTATTTTTGTTTCGTTTTGTTTCCTCCAGCAAACCCCCCGCGGGCTCGTGCGCATTTTTATCCGTCGCGCAAAAGTGCCGTGACTTTCGAAACGCTGTTTTCCTCTTCACGCCGCCACTTCCTATGCCAGCCGTCCGACAGAAAACATTTTTTTTTAGCCTCTCTATGACAGCGGCAGAAAAGTCGCAGCAGCAGCAGCAGCCTCCATGGCTCCGTGCGGCGGCAGCGACGACACTGACTGTCGTCATCCTCATGGCGGTCAGCCAACGGGGAAAAGGGGCGGGGATGCACAACTGCGAGAAAAAGTAGCCACCACAATATATGGAAATAATTCACACTGCTGACTACTACAACTGCTACTGGATTTGGGGAAAAAACCACGAACACGAAAAGCGTTTTGCACACATACGCAGAAAAAGAATGAAAAAAAAGAAAGAATTTGACGACAGAAGAAAAAGGCTCACTATGTGGTTGATCTAGCAGTCCAGAAAAAGGCGTGAGAATGTCCCCACGTGTGTGAACGGTTCCCAGTAGTTCTAGTACGCCAGTGTTATTTCCGGTTTGCTTGCAGCGTAACACATACGCGCACAACACATGCTTTTTATATCTTTATTGTTAATATGTTGATCCCACAAAATAGAATAAAATATAAGAAAAACTGGATTTTCTTATTAAAGAAAAAAAACCAAGAAAAATAGGCCTACAGAAATTAAGGAAAAATTCCTAAACCCCGGAAATTTTTCGATTTAAAAAAAAACAAACAAATTTCCGGAAATTTTCCGAAAATTTTTAGGTTTTTTTTTTACCCTAGACGTGCGTCGGCATCAGCCAGAATATCCCCAGCAGGAGCAGGCGCAGCGGCGGCGGCGGGCTGCGTCGGGCAAGGGCTCGGTGAAAGGAGAAGACTAATGAAAACGACCAAGCAGAGCGCAGGCAGAGGGACAGTGGCCCAGGAGCAAGAGACGGCGGCAGGCAGGACCCGGCCAGGCCGAGAGGACGGCGTTGATTAGCCGCGCCGTCAAAAAGCTCAGCCGGCCACACTGTCATCAAAATAATTCGAGAGCGAGTTTTTTTTTCCCAGGGGAAAATTTCCATGAGACATACACTGTGAGCCCAAGTATGTACATAGTACACTCTTCCTTGTGAGTGCTTTCAAATACACACAAGGAAGAGTAAACTATGTGCACACTTGGGTTTTACAGTGCATAACTACGTATTGACTCGGAATCCTGATTTCGACGACCAAAACGGACAGTCACACCGATCGTAACCTAAACAACATCGTTTGCAAATGGTAAATTTAAGGAAATATTGTAATAAGTTAAAAAAATAATTTTTTTACAGAGGCCATATACCGACGTGCTCCCACTTGCACATGCACCCACATTCTCAGCAACATCCCAGTCTCTACCCCTCTCCTTTCACTCTCTCTGTGTCAACCCTGTCACCAATTCCGCGTCCCCTCCACCACACCCTTCCCAAATCCAGGGGGGCGCGATTGAAGAGCAAAACAGAAACATGTTCTGGCCCCCACTGCAGTTCCGCCGGCTTCCGCCCCAACGATCTATCCTCTTCTCCGCCCTTCTTGTTCTTTCACCTCCCCCCCCTCTCTCTCTCTTCGTCTCTCTTCCTCCCTCGTGACCAAGCGTCTGCTTTGCAGTTGAATGGAATTAATTAACCCGCTCTGATGCGGAGCCACTTCATTGTCTTGGCACCCATTCTTTTGCTCACTTCCCCCTTGTGCCCCCCCCCCCTCTCTCTCTCCCTCTCTCTTCTCTCTCTCACTTTAGGGCCGGGGGGCGGAAGGGGAACCTCAACGCCCCGTTCAAAGACGAGGCCAGTGTCTCTCTCTCTTCCCCCGGCCCATTTCATGTGCGCTTCCGCTTCCGGCGGCCGGCCAGAGGCGCCACTTCCGGCTCTCTTGGCCACACTATCATGCCTCCCCACTGTGAAAAATGTCATCATCGTAGATTTACGAATATTTTGTATTTCAATTTACAAAATATGTTGTAAATTTGGGACAGCGCATTCTAGTTCGTCATGAAGTCCAAGTCGATAAAGAATGCTTGTAACTTAACAATTGCAAATTGCAATTTATAACACATATCATGAAAAAAAATTCTGCATAAACCATACAATAATTGCTCACAGTTGCCCACTGTCTCTGCAGCTGTGAGCACCGACTACATTTGGGCGTCATAATTTTTTTTGTGTTCCGTTAGCACCAGAGGTCTTACTGAAAAGTTGTATACGTAAAAAAGAATCTTTGCCCACCGAATTGTAATTTTGGTCGATTTTAACCCCTTCCGCAGGTAAAGGGGCCTACGGATACGTTTTTAAAGGGAGTCGACCCGATAGAGTCCTCCCCGGCGCCCTGCTGCTGCGGCTGCTGCCCCCCTTCCGCGCAGTCCTAGGCCTGCTCATTACCGGGCATTGTCTTCCCCCGCTCTCTCTCTCTCTCTCTCTCTCTCTCTCTCTCTCTCTCTCTCTCTCCCTCGGCGGTGCGATGTGGTGCCCTGACTCCTGCCCCCCTCGTCATCAACCAGCCCCCGCGCCAATGGCATTATTTCGCAAACCTCCCAGCTTCATCTTTTTTCCTCGCCTCTCTCTCTCTCTCTCTCTCTCTCTCTCTCTCGTTTCGAGGTGGCCCACCCCGGCCCTAGCTGGCCCCATCGCTCTATGCGGCTCTTTCATTTCTTTTGTCTGAGATTTTATGGCGCACCGCTCCCAGTGCCATGAGCAGCGCCGTGTCCCCCGTCGTCCCCGTTGACTTAACCTCCTCACTCCCTCCGTCACTGG
>NW_026267135.1:1528281-1529433 GCF_000697945.3 Frankliniella occidentalis
CCCCCCCCTACGTCACCAACCTACCGCAGCACGCCACCCCGTCCCTCAACCCCCGAACGACGGACGCCTATTCTTGCGAGAGCAAAACGCAAAGTCTAACGCGAACAGAAAGGACCGCCCGCGGCGAGGAGCAAGCAGGGCATTCTTGGCCACGAAGCGAGCAGCGCTGCGGGAGGTGCGGCGTAAACGGATGTCCCAACCATCCCGACCAAGTGATTGACAGAGTTGTCGACTTTATTAGACGGCATTGCGCTGCGCATTATTCGGCGGCATTATTGTAAACTTCGAGACTTGTAATAGAGTATGACTTGCCCCCTCGTTAAAGGTATAACAGAAGGCGAACAGTTTTGCACAAAAACGAGCAGCATTCATATGTGTAGACAGCTGAGAAGTAAAGAAGAAAAACAAATAAAACAATCAGCCAGAGCCCAGAACATGTTTCGTTGAACGTGTAAAAGTATTATGCGTACTTCACAGGCTCTCATGCTTTTACAACGTAATTTTGCCGTTTCCAATTGAGATTTTGATCAGGGATGGAAAATTAAGACTTTCGATCCTTTTAGTTCTTTGCCATTTACTCCTGGATGCCAGAACCAATCAATATAGGAACACTTGGAGGAGGTGTAAAATGGTGTGCTCGAGTTTAAATACTATGAGAAGTTTCTTAGAATATTGACTCCTTCATGGACTTTTTTCGCAAAGAACAATTGAATTTACTAAAAAAAGTACATAACACGTTATTTTGTATACTTCCTAGCTAAAAAAAGTCGGTGAAAAAGTAAAAATTCGAAGGCTATCCTAATGGGATATAAACTCAATGACATATCTTTTTACTATGCTCCTACCGTTTCTACGTTGCTAAGTGTTTGCATTCAACAGTAAATGACGAAAAATCGGACAAGGAACAAATCCTTAACTTTCCATCCCTGGTTTTAATTGACGGTTTCAAACTAACTGTTCTTTAGTTTTTCTTAACGGTGCCACGCTTCGGGAACCTGGCAATCGCAATAATCCGTTCCACACACATTGTTCCACGCGCGCAGACGTCGTACGAAGACTCGTATTTTATTTGTGTCTATCTTTATCCGCGTCGTCATCAGATGAAAAGGAAAACCATCACTCTTTTCTTCGCGTCCTGTGCTAACCCCCCCC
>NW_026267135.1:1531788-1532531 GCF_000697945.3 Frankliniella occidentalis
CGAGAGAAACCTGCTGTCGCTTCATGGGGAGGTATGAGAAATCGCGCCATACAGATCGCCCCCTCCCCCCCTCCCTGCAAAGAGGCCGATGATGGTGTGACAATCGCGCCGCGTAGAACAGCTCACTTTGGAGAGGGAGAGAGAGGCGTACACAAATTACGTCATCTTTGAAAAGGAGGAGGAGGAGGACTAGTTTTTCTTGTCGGCAAGCGCTTTGTGGAATAAGTACCCCCAGTCGGACGAAAATGACGTTAACGAAATTTGGAGTCGGAGAAAAAAAATGGGCATCAAGATCAATAGACTATTTTTAAACCGGTCTACCAAAGCTCAACAAACATAGCGCTCGTGCTACACTGTCGTCCTCGATCCAAACAACGCCGCATCAAATGACAATTAGTCGACTCGTTATTTATTTTTACACGACAAAGCAAAAGCCTACCGCACACCTTTATCTTTTCTTGACACAACTCTTTCCCGCTTCGCTTTCTCTCCTCGAAAGAAGTTACACAGACTCAATTTCTGTTTTCCGAGCGGTGCACGTCCCGGCGCGGCCCCTCAGGCGTCAAAAAATAAAAGAGCACTGGAGAGGGAGAGAGAGAGAAAGAGAGAGAGAGAGAGAGCGAGAGAGAGAGAGAGCGATGGAAACAGAGAGAGTGAGCGAGAGAGAGTGAGCGAGAGAGTGAGCGAGAGAGTGAGCGAGAGAGAGTGAGCGAGAGAGAGAGAGAGAAACAGCAAGAGAGAGA
>NW_026267135.1:1534874-1535407 GCF_000697945.3 Frankliniella occidentalis
CGCTATACCTATAGTGATCCATTACAGAGACGCAACGGTGTTGTTTCGCGCTCCACGCCATGTGCAGAGCCAAAGCGACGCGCTTCTGTCACCTCTACGGCGGCGGTGGTGCTGTTGTCAACACCATGAACGATCACCTCAATCGCGTCAAATACCGTGTATCGACCAATTGTTCGGTTTTATCATTTTAGCTCAGCAAGCACCTTCGGTACGGTTCGGCTCGTGCTTGCCCATTCCAGCATTTATCTCAAACTTTAATTGCTGTTTCGTTGTGAGCGCTGCTCGTCTCTAGTGTGAGTTCCCGCGTGCCACGACCGTTGCCATGACCGCGCTACGACCACTCCACGACAGAGCGACACGACCGCGCCGCGACCCCGCAGCCCAGCGGCGCCAGAGGAGGACCCACTCTGTTTGTTTAGTTTGCGAGTGACGGCGCGGTTCGGTTCAGAGCCGTGCGTCCCGGCGGGACTCCCCCCCGCCGAGAGGGAGAGAGAGTCAGAGAGAGAGAGAGAGAGAGAGAGAGAGAGAGAGAG
>NW_026267135.1:1540472-1541560 GCF_000697945.3 Frankliniella occidentalis
CGCCCCGCCCCACCGCGGTAACGGCGGAGTGGTGGTGGGGTGGGGTGGCTAATCAAGCCGAGGCGTGACGCGGCGGCGCGCTGCTTCAGGCTAAGCCTTTGAGATGTGATTGTAGCAAAGCTCCTTTCTGTTTTCAAGCAGCTCCCCGCCACGCCACGCCACGCCACGCCACGCCATGCTCCGCGGCGCGGCGCACCGCACGGGACGTGCTCCCGCATCAAGCAAAAGGCAGGAGAAATGTTTGGGAGGCTAAAATAAAGCGCCGCCCCTTCATCGCAACGGGGGTTCAACACACAGCAGCCGAAAAACAACCTGACGGCGGTAGAGAAGAAGAAGTGAAATAAACCTGTTCTGTCGTCAGTGGAGTGGAAAAACCTAAAAGTAGCCTTGCCACTCGTCAATCTTAGCAATTCGATAAACAATTTTTGAAGAAACCAGGAGTCTGTAAAATATACGGTCTTCGTGTGAGAAAGAGCTCAAGTCAGTAAAGATGTTCAAATCAAAACTTCCGGATATAATAGAGTCTTTCTTAAAGGGCAAAAAAAAAATTGCTTTCAGTAGTGAAGTCTACAATTGCACTAACAATTAGCGAAGCAGAAGCACAGGTTCCGAAAACAAAATTAACCCTGTCAGCGTGGCTAAACCCGCAACAAACTAGCAAAAACCCAACTAAAATGCTTTGATGTAAATTGAAGAACGTCTTACATTTTTCAGTTGGAAATTTTCTTGAAAGAAACACATTTTCCCCCTGTTTTTTCGGTGCATCGGAGTTCCCCTTTGAACTTGCCACTTTCGCGAGAAGGGGTTTGGTTATACGGGGAAGGGCCGGCGACCGGTCGTGAGGATGCAACTTCGACCTTTCGACGTTGTGTAAGCCGTGAAACAGGAGAGCAGTATATAGTGTGATTCGCCCGTACCACCAGTCCTAGTCCGTCGGGGGGTGGTGCTGTGGGGGGAATAGGGGTGTTAGTTGGATACCCCTTTCCCCCTTCTCCCACATTTCCGATGGGGTAGGAAAGAAGGGATCTGCTGGCTGAAAGGGAGAGGAGTGGAAGGGATGGAAGGACGACGGCTTGGAGAGCGCCGCC
>NW_026267135.1:1542763-1543181 GCF_000697945.3 Frankliniella occidentalis
ATGTCCGTTAAATACAGAAAGTGATTCACCCAAGATTATTACATGTCATATATAAAGTTTTCCCGGGCTTTATATGAACCATACAGCTACCAGCATTCTGATTCTTTTTTCGTTCTCGAGTCACTTTACTTGTATCGATGCTTCTCCGTGGTGCTGCTATGCGTTTGGATTTGTGAGCGTCCCATTCGTCATCCCCGGAGCGGTCGTCCTATCGAAACGAGAGCGCCAGCACACGGATAGAAAGCACGACGACGACGACGGCGGCGGTCTTCTCATCCGCGTGCAAAAGCAATGCCATAAACTTGGGTGGATTATTTTCGCGTTCTTCTTCTTCTTTCTTGCAGTCTGCAAGTCAGTCGTCGGTCGAGCGGCGAGGAAATGTTTATTGATGGACACGCTGGGGACGCGCAGGGTGGGG
>NW_026267135.1:1543231-1546705 GCF_000697945.3 Frankliniella occidentalis
ACGCTCTTAGTTGAGGCACCGTCGCCACCGCCTCCCTCAAGAACAAGTCTCCCCCTTCCCCCAGTTGGTACTCCCTCGCTGTAAGACAAGGCGCCGGGCGGGGCGGGTTGGGGCGGGGCGGGGCGCTGTGGCCGACAAGACGGACGCTCCCGAGCGGCACCCTTAAAACTTTGCAGATATCCACCGGCCACTTGTTGGCCGTAGAGACCACCGCTCACTCCTCCTCGCGCGCCTTCTTTCCCTCTTCCATTCCTCTTTGTTCTGCTTTTCTTTTTCTCTCTTTTCCCTTCGTTTCTTTTTTTCCCCAGCTCACGCGCGACTTGGTCGTGCCTGCCACGGCGGCCGCAACCACCGCTGGTGATAGGTGGTGATAGGGGCGGGAGGAAGAGAGGAAGCGAGAGAGAGAGAGAGAGAGAGAGAGAGATACAGAAGGGGGCGTAGAGAGCGGGCGATGGAGCGGAAGAGGGCAGGGTGCATGTGAGGGAGAGGGGGGAGAGAGAGAGAGAGAGAGAGAAGTAGGGAGGGAGGGGCCTGGAGAATGACATGGGTGAGGTCCCCAAAGTGGCCGGCATCACAGCGACGTAGCAGAGCAGCGGTCCCGCACGGTCTCGGGGGACTTCATGAAGCGACCTCTGTGTGTGTGTGTGTGTGTGTGTGTGTGTGTGTGTGTGTGTGTGTGTGTGTGTGTGTGTGAGAGAGAGAGAGAGGGAGAGTGTGTGAGTGTGTGTGGGCACGTCGTCCCGGTCCTGGCCGTGCGGCTAGCCTCGAATCTCATCACTACGGCTCCCCGGCGTGCATGCCCTTCGTTATCTCCTCTTTATTCCCAGCAGCAGCAGCAGCAGCGATAGCAAATCCCAGCCCATTCGGCAGCAGCAGCAGCAGCAGCTGTCAGTACTGAGGCCGCCATTCACTCGACAACGCCGCGTAGGTAGGGCCGTAGGGGCCCCCCGGGTGGAGCGACGCGACTATCTGGGCGCCTCATCTCAACCACCACATACGACCACACGCGCCTGCCCACAGTCGGGGCGGGACCACTCGACGGCGCCAGTGCCGAGTGGAGTAGCTTTAGGACTGCGTGCGAATCCGGGTTTCGATATCGAGAAACGAGATGTCGAGAAACGATGTATCGAACTAGCATCGGAAATTAGCTTGATGCGTACAGGAGTCTTGATAATATCGTGAGACATCGATATCCCAATATCGAACCGATAACGTCAAGGAACGATGTCGGAACTATCACAGTGGCAGCGAAACGATATCGTGCGACCGGATTTGAAGGTCAGAAAACAACCAATCCTGCAGGAAAAGTTGCGAGAAAAACGGAAAAAAACGGGGGAAAACCGAAATTTTGAAAAACGACCCTACTTGTGTTGTTTTCTCCATATTTTCACTAAACATTTTCCGATTCCCCCCCCCCCCAAAAAAAAATGAACTTTTCCGGAAAATTTAAACCTCTACGTCATTTTTTTCACTGACGAGAGACATTGTATGCCTCATTCGGTTAGACACCTGTCGAACAATTGTATGGAAGGTCGCGGTTGCCGGCGCCCACGCACACTTCCATGTCACGCGACGCCAGAGCAGCGGGTGTGACAGAGAAAGACGTATCGTGGCAGCGCGGTGGGTGCGAGAGAGACACGAGAGGCCAGGCCGACATCGCTATACTCCCAGTTAGTTAGACGGACTTTGTTGTTAGTCGCGCACGACGAATTAAGGACGAGAGGGTTACCAGGTGGCTGACTAACGCCGCGTACTTTTGTAGTTATACTGGACCGCATGGACGGGTGCGTACGGGTTTGCCTATGCTCGCTGCGCCGTGTGAGAAGGCACCCCGCCCGCACGCGTGCATGCGGTACAGTACAACTACAAAGGTGCGCGGCGTGAATCACTGTAAAGAAAATTATTGTGATTTTACGACATTTTCTCGGTTAATTTTCTATTACGAAAACTTCGTTTCTAACAAATTACGATTCGTCGTTATTTTACGAATTTGCTATGTAAAATCCCAAGCTCTAACTAAAGGGTATGAAAATTGTAAATATTTTAGTCAAATTTTATGTCTTACGATCCGAAAAATTGCATTCGTTACGAAATGTATTCGTTTCTTCACGAAATGTTTTCGTAAATTGGCACTTACGAAATATTTTCGTAAATTGGCACTTACGAAATATTTTCGTAAATTAATTTTTACGAAATATTTTCGTAAATCAATTTTTACGAAACATTTCGTAACTTATTTTTTCGTAAAATCACGAAAACGTTTTACAGTGAATCAGCCACCAGGTACAAACAAAACGCTGTGATCTGACATAGTTCTAACATTTCATGTACTTACAGTCTCCTGCGTGAGACTGTCGTTTTGTCTGGTACGCGACTGTCAAGACGGGCCGTCAGAACGGACGTCGAACTCTTGTTAAGATAAGACAGTAATTGGGCGTACCGATGACAGTCGCCTTGTCGCCTCGTTTAATTGTAATGTTGCTTATCTTGTACTGCTACTTTGAATAACAATTGTTGTTATCGTGGTCTGGGACGGCACTGAGCTTACATATAGGACTCCCCCGTGTGGAGAGGAGTCAGTCAGGAATGAAGCCTCCCAGAATGCTGGTCGTGTGTTGTACAGTGCTGATAAGTAAGTAAGAATAAAAGTGTGATGATATACCATGTTCGTTGTTGGACCCCATATTCGAATGATACGCCTCAAATTAAGAGGATCACAACGCGCTTGCCGTAAGGTGACACTTTTCCAACGAAAATACGACAAATGTGTTTTAAGGTAATGCAGCCGCGGGTGCGGTGTACGGCGCGCACTGTGACTTCAATAAGTCTAGTAGTGGTATCCCCCCCCCCTACCCCCATCTCCTCCGCCAGCGACTCTCATCAGGGCCGACCCACCCGCGCATGACGGAACGCAGTGTGGCCAGCTCTGTCTCTCTCCCTCTCTCCCCGAGTCTTTTTGTCCCCTTTCACGCTCTTAGTTGAGGCACCGTCGCCACCGCCTCCCTCAAGAACAAGTCTCCCCCTTCCCCCAGTTGGTACTCCCTCGCTGTAAGACAAGGCGCCCCCCCCCCCCACCCCCACTCCCTCTCCCCCGCGTCACCACCGCTCGGCACAGGATATCACTTTTCCCACATTTGTTATTTCCGCTTCTAAAAGAGACGCTTTCGCTCGCTCTGCGGTATCATGCGATTCTCTCCGTTACCCCTCTCCACCTCTCTCTCTTTCTCTCTCGCCGCGCCAGAAAGGTTGCTTCCCTTTGTCCAACACCTCTCGTTACACCCCCCCCCCTCCTCCCTCCCCCCTCGGGTCGGGTCCGGGGGTCGGAGCGTTGTGCCCCTATCGAATTTGCGCGCGCAGGCCGGCTATTTTGCATATCACTGGAGACTTTCAAAGTCTCGCGCGCCCGCCCGCCGCACCCCTGCAGGGGTTTGTGATGGAGAGAAGAGAAGGGTCGCTCCGGGGGGGCGTGGCGGG
>NW_026267135.1:1547220-1547466 GCF_000697945.3 Frankliniella occidentalis
AGTCAGTCAAAGCCCTTTTTCTGCTGCCAATCAAGAGAGAGAGAGAGAGAGAGGAGGGAGAGAGAGAGAGAGAGAGAGAGAGATGGAAAACGACGGCAGGGGAATTTACGGCCTGCGAGGAGGAGGGTGTACGCCAGCGCGGGGCGGCGGGAAGCAGCTACGACTTTTCAAGGGAACATTGTTTGCAACAGACTTCCTGCCAGGGTCTGGTCGAGGGTGGTCCGCGCGGGGCCAGATGGGGGGGGG
>NW_026267135.1:1555191-1556373 GCF_000697945.3 Frankliniella occidentalis
TGCCAATCAAGTTTCACGCGAGCGGTCGCGACGGCACGCCAACCCAATCGGTGCGTCCGCCGAACGATCACTCTCTCCACACGGCCGTGAGCGGACGGGACCAACGACTCTCTACAAGCCACACGGGGGGGGGAGCCCGCCGCTGATGTCGGCAGATTATAGGTCAGGGGGATGAGCAGCTGAGAGGCGGGAGGGGGCGGACGGACGCGCGCGCGCTGGACGTCGGAAACGACGTGGAGTTAGTCGCGCGACGTATTTAAAGCACGTGGAGTGGAATGTGTCGCACACACACACACACACACCTGGCACACTGTGTTAAAGCATTTCGTCGGACGGCCGACTATGAATTCTTAATGATTTTATTGATTCGATGAAAACTTGATCTTTATAAAATGAAAAATGATCATAATGCCACCGAATGCCACATCATAAAACATTTTCAAACTCCCTTTCAATGATCATGGTTAATTTGGATAAATCAAAGGCCTACAGGTCAAGCCGATGTCGTCTTATTATTAGCCTGTGCGACAGAGTTTGTCGTAAATCAACGGTTTTGTAGTATACAGTGAACGGTTTCGTAGTAAAGTGAACTGTTTTGTAGTGAGGTTAACGGTTTCGTACGAAGTAAACGGCTTTCGGGCCACGCAGGTGAGAGGAGACAGAGGAGAGGGCCCCGCCCGGTACGGACGTGCGCGGGCCTGTGTGTGGGGGAGTGGTGCGGGGCGTGGTGTTGGCTTTTTGCTCGCCGCCCTTTACTTTTTAGCCAACAGTGACCCTACTCAGCTCGGCAGCCGTGCGGTGTGGCGGCCGCACCCCCGGCGCCCTGTACCCCCCCGCATGTACCGCGGTGGCCAGCGTGGCAGACGTGGTGATACGCGGTGCAGGGCGTGGCGGGGCGGGGCGGGGCGTGGGCAAACCGCACAACCCCCCGCCTCCTAACGTAAGGGGCCGGCCGGAGTGCACTGCACAACGCGGCGCTGCTGGCCGCAGCATTCGGGCCTTCCCCTTGCTGCACGCCACACCCCGCCACGCCCCACCGCACCCCGCCTCGCCGCACCTCACACTCCGGTGGTCGGCAGCTGACAGACGGAGCCGAGGCGCCTCCGGTTATGATACCACCACCACCACCTTCTCTCTCTCTCTCTTGCTAGCACACTACACTAGCCCTACCCCCCTCCCCCA
>NW_026267135.1:1556518-1560719 GCF_000697945.3 Frankliniella occidentalis
CTCCTCAACCCTACCCTCGCGGGATCACCAACGCTCCTCCACCTTCCAGCTCTCCGACCCTTTCTAACGTCCACTGCCACCTTCTCTCTCTCTCCCCTTTCTACGACGCCCTCCATTTTTCTCGGGGCGGCATGGAGGTTCCCTTTAACTCCCCCCCCGCGGCGTATGGCAAAAGGTGTGCACGAGAAAGCGAGAAACGATCCGCTACAGTGGTAGAGAATAGATACAAAAATCTTAGGGATTTGAAGGACGGAAAAGAACAGGAAAAGTTGCGGGAAAAAAGAGGCCCGATATTTTTTCTTAAAAAAATAATTAAAGGATTTTTTTTAAAAATCGTTTACGCTCAGCGTTGATCTGCTAGCAAAAACCAACGGGTCTAGACCACCACCACATACCTCTGCTGCTCAGCAATCCACTTCAGCAGCTCGGAAGTTGCAGCTCAGCCGACACGCAGCCGCATCTCAGCCAGCCGTGGTCGCTGGCAAGAGACATGACACACAGTGCGGGTGTGGCGCGGGTGGGTAAACTTTGCCAATTGCAGGGAGTGCCTTGGGGCGCTGTGGGGCGGCACCTCAGCCGCGACAGCGTTGGCAACGCGTCACGCGCACATTAGCTTCTCCCACCTTCAGAACGCCCCCCCTTCCCCCCCTCTCTTTCCGTCAACATGAAAGTAAGTAAAGGGCGCGTGTTTCAAAAGGGAATACGAGATTTTGGCGCGTCAACAGGCAAACGTTTACTCATAAGCTCCATTCCTGTTTGTCCGAGCAAACATCCACATGTGTAGACAGATCTGACCCGCCCCCTCGCGACGGCTGCGGCCGAGGTTCTCTAGCTGTACAACTGGAAAAACAAGCAGTGTGCGGAAATGTCGCACACTTGTAGGTGTTCAATTAGAAATTACTGAGACTGATTTAAAAATGACTGAAATTTTAAAGAACGTTCACGGAGCTAAAATAGCTAATACATTCGCTAAATTAGCCTTGGACCACAATATTATTAATTCCGCCGGCAAGATTGTGAGTGATAAATCAGTTGCGTCCCAAAAAATTTCTAGTTCACCGATTGCATGGACGACAATAATTCACGTGATGCGACGTGAGCTGACGATAGAAAATGATTTAAGATGACTAAGAAGAAAAAATGATGAAATGACCAAAAACTGACTAAACGAACGAAAATATCACAAAATTCACGGAATGACTGTAAATAACTGAAACTGACTGCAAATGTGACAGAATTGACATGTGTACAGTGACAACCAAGAGTAAGGGACCCGTTTCCGCTGTGGCTATTTACATTGTAGCAGAATATGCCGATGAATGGCACATTGCACGACTCACTTCGTCAGTCAGTCAAAGCCCTTTTTCTGCTGCCAATCAAGTTTCACGCGAGCGGTCGCGACGGCACGCCAACCCAATCGGTGCGTCCGCCGAACGATCACTCTCTCCACACGGCCGTGAGCGGACGGGACCAACGACTCTCTACAAGCCACACGGTAAACACAGGGCCTGAGATTCCTTTGGGACGTTAGTTTGAGCATTTTTGACCAATTCTTTACGAATCTGTTTATCACTTTTTATCGAGATGGGTCTGTTTCGTTGTTTCTCACTTACAAGTTTAGATTAGTTTCTCCCGAATCTGCTACTCAATCCTGGCTCAGCTTTTAGCATGTCCCTGCTCAATGCTGCGACGTTGTACATGCTCGTGACTGTGACGCTCGTGAACCATGAAGGCACCGATGCCAAAGCCATCAAAAGTTTCGCGGTACGTTCTATGAAAGTCTATCTGTAACATGCTGTCAACTTGTTTTAGATTTATAGAAGTACCTAAGAAACCTGGACCTCCAACATGATTCTATTTGCAGTAAAACCAGATTCTACCTTTTAGGGTCCATGGATAGTTTACGCAGATCGTTTCTCCGTGTGTGAAAACGAGGGTGATTGGAAATGGAATTTACGAGTTACGCACTTCAACCCGCAGAAACCAAACGATTTGCAGCTCATTTCCGGAAATCTTACTGTATCAAGATCGGTAAATGATAGTAGCTGGGTAAGACATTTATCTTCTTTGTCTTTTTTTATAGGTGCACTGATATAACTGATACACAAAAAAGTGTTCGACTCGCATTCTCATCGTTTGTAGGCACTTATTCAAACACTTTGACGTCACATTTAAGCGACTGTGACACGCGTCACATTGTTTGGAATCAAGTGTCCATTTAGATTAATGGCGAACCATGGAGTTGAACACTGGTCAGTGTTCACCTTTACACTTTATGGTATTGAAATATCAAATCAAACAGTTAAAAGTGTGCAAGTTGAGCCCTTGCATTTTCACGCCAGTGGCACACTTTATTTATCGTAAGTGTTGTCGTAATTTTTGATTGAATGTTTTTTTGCCTGGTTCTTTCGGAGGCTAGCAAACTTTTTGCATTCTTTTGTCCACTTTTGATTGCCTGATTGCTGTATTCTTTAGAAGGATGCCGAAATTCGGCACTCTACAATGGCAAACAGGAATGCCAATATTTCATCACACAAATCAGCAATGGCGTTATCTTAATTGTTTCGTAAGCAGTATAATACAATAATAATAGAAATTATTCTTCACAGGCGAGAGCAAACCTGGCTGTTCGGAATAATAACCAATGGAAACAAAACGCATTTATCTTTGAGTTCAAAGATAAAGCATGCTCACTGGTTACAGTACATATCCCCGGATTTTATCGCACATTTTTCGGAAAAGTCAGAGACCCTTGCGTCCTTCGCGCTGTAAGTACACATACACGGCGGACCACAGACCCCGCTGCACAATTACATTAATACAGGCGTGTGGACGTGCTGCATCACTGTTAACAAATGGTTGTAAATTAACAACGAAAGTTTATTTAAGTTTGTTAGCAACACGTGTTATTGTCAAAAAAAAAAAGTGTTGTCAAAAAACAATTAAGATTATTGATAAAAATCTGGGAAATAAAGTTTACGGCCGAAAACAGTCACTATTTTTGCTCCTAATTGTAACTTCATTAAAAAAAAACAAAAACACTCGTATTCCACCTTTTTTTTCCAGGAGCAAAACAAAAGTGACTGTTTTCGGTCCGGTGCAGCTAGATTGTCCTGTCAAATTTTAGGAACGAACAATCTGGACGTGCACGAAAACGTTCCCTTATATATTACGAACAAAATTGCCCCTTTATATTAAGAGTGAACTTAAACTGGCGTATGATGACTACTACTACTACTACTACAGACAGAGGCTGAATTTTATAGACTATTGAGCCGTACAAGACAAAAAGCAACACAACTATTTCACTATTCCCGACCCGGACGTCAGACGTATGGCATTGGGTTAATCCATTTTTTTTTCTCAGGGTCTATACGAGGTCGACCGCGAACCAATAGATTGGACGTTTCCAAAAGTTCCAATCATGCCGTATGGACATTACCTATTTAAATTAAGATTCGGTTATGAGAAAGATACGGTAGCGTGCGTGCTGGCAGAATGTCATGTTGTTCCGAAACAATAACAAGGCAAATCTAGAACCCCGGGATTCCCAGGTTCTAGATCTGCCATAAATACGCCACTATTGACACTCGTTTATAAAAATGTGATTTAAATGAATTGATGTGTTGTCTTCTTTAGTTTTTTCCCCCTCAGAAACGTGCTAGCGAAAACACCCAGGATTTCCCGTATATATAGGCATATTGGCCATAACTGAATAAAACTTAATCGCCGCTCTATACACATGGGCTAACACCTTACGGAAGTGCTATCCGTATGTTACGGAGAAATATGTTGAAACGTAACACGAACAACAAATCACCCGTAACACGAATGCCATTGTCCGTGTTATGGATAATTCGATCGGTATTAGGTCCGTACAGAACCGTCCGAAAGCGAGTTCGTAAGGAAATGAGAGTGCATTTGGACACTTGTGTCGCACACTTGTAGGTTTGTGAAAACGCCATTCGTAGACACACGTTTGTAAATTTATGAGGAAAAATTAACCATTTGACTCCCGTATGTCAACGAATGGGCATTCGCACACCGAACAAGTGTGTGCGAAATTCACACACTTGCGTTGCACACAGTGCAGGCTCTGGTCGGGAGGAGGGGGGGCGGGGGCGCTAAGTGGCAGTCCTTTTATCTTCATACAGAGCGGTTTGGTCCACGTCCTCGCGGAGGGGTGTGGCGGGGCGGGGCG
>NW_026267135.1:1560769-1562087 GCF_000697945.3 Frankliniella occidentalis
GGCGGGGCGCGCACGATACATCACCCGCTGAGCCGCAAGCGCCCCAGCGGGTGCACGCCGCCGTGGTGCCGGCGGAGCGGCCCGCGGGCGCCGCGATAAACATCGACAGTCTGATGGAGACTGATTGGCTCAGCGAGACGCTGGGCGGCAGAGGTTGCTGACCGCGCGGACCCCACGCCTCGGCCGGCCGGGCTCAGCCGGGCTCAGCCACCGGGGGGTAATCGCTCACACTCTGCACACTTCTGCTTCCTCTCCGCCTTCTTCTTGCAGGGGAAGGTCCCACCCCACAACCCGAGTGTTAAAAGGTCGTGTGACGTCACGCTGTGAGAAAGAAAAGTGTGGTGCTATAGTGGGATTTTTTCCATCGAAGTTTTACTTTTATTTTGTCTCAAATAACTTGACTTGCGGCGAATACGTGTCGTGACGCCACTGACACCACACCAACCAAACCGCTTTGTGTGACCCTCAGAAAACGGTTAAATTTAGTGTAAATTTAGGATATATAGAGTATAAATTTATACCACATGTATCGTTTTCTGAGGAGAAGTTTAAAGGACTGCCACCTAGCGCCCGGCCCCGACCGGAGCCTGCACCGGAAACGCAACAGTGCGAATGTCGCACACTCGAAAGTGTGCGAATGCCGATCCGTTCACATATGGGAGTTTGATGATTGTTAAATTTTCCTTCAACAATTATCATAGCGCTGATGTTCCTTGTAGTCAAAAGTCGATATACCCAACTAAATTTTACACTACAATTAACGTTGACATGGAGAGGTATATGGTCACTCGTGAAGTTGACTATGCACATCTTAAACTTTCCCACTGACTTTAACAAGACACAAGTTATTTTAAGATTATCGAACGCGCACAACAGGAAGGCTTGCTTTCCCTTTGTGACCAGACCTACACTCCTCCCCCGGCGCTCGCTCGCTCGCGCTTGGCACTGTGTAGAGATAGATAACCGTATAATGAACGATATTGGCCTCGAGGTTGCCGCGCGGGATTACCTCACCACTCGGATATCGCAGAGATTCGCCCCGCCCCAGCCCTGCGCCCCGCCCCGCCCCAGCCCTGCGCCACGCCACGCCCGCTCCTGGAAACGGCTGCCTCACAATTTTGATCTTATCTCGCCTGCGGCGGCGGAGCCTGATCATTTGGCCCAGGCCACGCCCCGCCCCGCCTTGTTTTCCGATTGGAACGCCACTGCTACGCCGTTGTGCGCTGGTGTACGTGTGTGTGTGTGTGTGTGATATGGCACAGCTCGAGGTGTTCCCCAGAGTGCACGCCGCGCCGTGCCGCCGTGCCGCCGCCGGCCG
>NW_026267135.1:1562645-1564374 GCF_000697945.3 Frankliniella occidentalis
TAACAAGAACCAAAAAGAACTTAGGTTATTTGAGGGGAATTGAGAATTATTTCTTTACATTGCCGATCACAAACACAAAAGCATTTGATTGAGAAAAAAGAAAACAGTCCTCCCTCCCCTCGCTCCCCCCAATAACTTTTCACAACAAAAAGGTGTTTGTTGTCGTGTCCTCCTGTTGAGTATAGTCACCAGCGGCTTGGGTGAATCGCAAAAGGGTCGCGGGGCTGAGAAGCTCCAGATTGAACAAGAGAACAAGAGAACCCCC
This sequence comes from Frankliniella occidentalis, assembly GCF_000697945.3. NCBI lineage: Eukaryota > Metazoa > Arthropoda > Insecta > Thysanoptera > Thripidae > Frankliniella > Frankliniella occidentalis. The sequence continues at coordinate 1,562,911 of NW_026267135.1, forward strand.
CTCCTAGTTCGGTAGAGAGGGAGAGAGGGAAAGAGAGAGAGAAAACGAGAGAGAGAGAGAGAGAGAGAGAGAGAGAGAGAGAGAGGAAGGGCCGGGGGGGCGGCGGCGTCCGCGCGTCGGGCCGTGCTTTGTGCATGTTAAATGAAGACGAAAGATGAAGTTAGTTTATGCAGTCGGGAAAATTGCCTTTAAAGGGAAGGCTGTAAAAGAGTGGAAAATAGGGTCAGGCGCGCGCGGGGTGGCGGCGTGGGGACTGAGAGTGGGGGGCGGTATGGTCGTGGGGGGAGAGATTACACAATGGGGGATGGGGGTTGGGGGCAGCTGGGGGGCGCGTTGAGCCGAGCAGGGCGCACAGCAACATTGTTAAAATTAAGTCATAAACAAAGGGGGCTTGTTAAAGATTCATTGCGAATTTTCCTCGCGCACCCTGAGCTGCTTGCCAACGCGCGCCGGTGCGCAAAGCCAAACGAAGGAAAAATAGAACGTCGTGAGAAAAGGCATCCGCAAAAGGAAGGGGAGATTAGTATACCGTTCGTGCTCGGCGAAGGTACCTTTTTGCCACGGTCTTCTTGGTCTCCGCGTGTTGGGCGAGTAATTATAGCCAGCGTTAGCGAAAGGGTGACCCCGGCCCGGCCGCCGTGTACCGCCACCAGAGTGCCTACAAGTGGAGCCCGCGCGCAGATCAAAGCTTTGTGACGGGGGCGTTGGCGGGGCGGCGGCGGCATCAGGACGCCGAACGGGAGGTGGGGGGGGACCGGGGAGGGGAGGAGAGGAGGGGAAGGAAGGAGGGGAGGGGAGGAGGAAGAGGTGGGGGATGCAGCTAATTAGGGGCAGAGTCTGAGAATCGAACACCCCCCGGGCCAAGTGTGCGACTGACACTTAGCCATGGAAGTGTGCACGAGATGTCCTAGTAAAGTTATTCGATTACAACCAGAGGCGCAATTTAAAATAAATGGAGTAATGGAGAAATCGCTCTCTTTTTAAAGTCGCACAGGTTTTTCGGACAGAGGAAAGACGCGCGCGCTCGCGAGTTATTGCGCTCAATACAGGGAAAAGGAGAGAGACACAGGCAGCGGAGGGCAGTTCGGGCAGCGAACACTAAGAAGACTGATAACAGAACGCGCATACTTTAGGCCCTCTTAAACCGTGACGGGGGGTCTTTACTGCTTTCGAAAGGATAAAGAGTCGGACTAGACAGGAAACAGCAACGCGGGTGAAGGGGCTGCACCCCTCCCCCTCTACCCCTTTCTCTCGGTGCGAGGCCCGGGGGAGGAGGGAGTTGGGGGGTGTGAAGGTCCCGCAGTCTTACATAACGCCCCACGCCACTTCCAGCGAACACCCACCACCCAGCCCACCTCCCTCCTCTCCCTGAGGTCCTCACACACAGGGCTTTCGGCACCACCAGGGGTGTGTTCCACTAGCGGAAAGGGGTGCGGGGGAGGTAGGGGAAGGGGACGATGAGGG
>NW_026267135.1:1565469-1569480 GCF_000697945.3 Frankliniella occidentalis
CGGGGCGGGGCGGGGTCGGTCGGGTCGTGGGCGAGCACACGAGGGCAGGTAAGGGCCCCTACGGCTGGGCATGAAACTCCGGCAGCGCAAAGTACACTTGACTACCAGCGGGCCGGACACGTGTGCAAGAGAGCGAGAGAGGGAGAGGGAGAGGGAGAGAGAGAGAGCCGAGGTCGGTGGGAACACATCCTGCCCACAGACCCTCCCGGCCATCATCGACCCCAAAGGACCTCTGCAGCCGCGTCCACTTGACCGCGCCTACTGCTGCTGAAAAACCTCCCAGTGGCTGGAGTGATCGATTTTTTTTTACCAACAGCACTTATCAGTTCTTGTAGAAACTAGCTCGCGTTCTCTTACTTAGGTTCTCTCTTTCGAGATGAACGCCCTACCGGGTATGCAATAAATCCCGATGCACGCTGGCGCCTGCGGAACCCCGGGTAGGCAAGCCCGCACGGCGCGAGTGCGCCACAGGACTGCCTACCCAGGAGTCCGCAGGCGCCCAGGTCGTGCGGTCTTGCGTTTTGTGAGAAATCCGAGTCAGAAAGCGCCACAGGAGAACTTTTCATGTGTGTTGTAAAATTACAACTTATTACAATTGTAAAAATACAAGCAATAAGTATCGACATGGAATTCATTGACGAGCAAGAATGGGTTAACGTAAAATTAATTTACAGCATATAAATTTTGAATAAATCATAAACAAAAATATGTTGTAAATTCACAACGATATTTTTAACAGAGTGTCACTTTATTAACACTTGCCGAACTCAATCCCACGACTTGTCTCCGATCCGGATCCCCCCGCCAGTCGTATACTTTGATTGGCTCTCCCATTGGTGCGACTGACCTACGATACAGAGACCGCCCCCCGCCCCGCACGACTCCCCTTCCACGCTGCGGCAGGCCGTCTGTAGCCCGGCTCTGCGCCAACGAACACAGGGACGGCCACGGCCGGGCGGCGGGGCGGGCCGCCAGCTCCATCTTATGGCAGTTGTAAAAGCGATAGTTCACGAATATTGTCCCTGCAGGGCCCGGAGCCTCAGCCGGGAGGGACAAGGGGGTGGGGAGGGTCGCCGTCTGCAGCCCAGAAATCATCGCGGGCGCGCCAGACCGGCGATAAGTGCCAATAAACCGGCCGGGCCGACATCGCCGCGCGATATCGCAGCGATATCGCCACAATCATCTTTGCGGATGGAAGGAGGGTCGGTCACCGTGACGGCGGCGCGGCTACAGGCGGCCCGGGTGGCTGGCCTGGGGCTGGGCTGGCGCGAGGGCATGGACCACAACAAGCCGTGGAAAAAGAATTTCCGATTTTTTTGAATTTAAATTTTCTTTTTGAAATAACAAAATTTGCATTTTCTTTTCGCAAAAAAAGTGAAAGCAAAGTTTTTCTTTGCAATACAGAATTTGCATATTTTTGCAAAACAAAATGTGCAATTTTTTGCAAAACAACATTTGCAAATTTTTGCAAAACGAAATTTGCAAATTTTTGCAAAACAATATTTGCATTTTTTTGCAAAAAAATAAACACTATTGAGGCAGTTGAGTGCGTTAGGTTACCTGCGGTGAGGCGCACGTCCCTGGTGATGGCGCGGCCCAGGGCGGACGAGAGCACGCAGCGGTACGAGGCGCGGTGCACGTCGGGGCGGAAGTCGGCGGCGGCGAAGGGCGGGAAGACGAGCGAGCCGTTGGCCATCTGGTAGCGGAGGCCGGACACGGTGGGCGCGGCGCTGCCGTCCGAGAGCGTCCACTGCACGGCCGGGGGCGGCGACCCGCCCCCGCGGCAGTCGAGCCGCCCCCCGCTGCTGTTGGAGAAGTGCACCCGCGAGGGCGGCTCCACCTCCACCACCGGCCCGTGGCCCTCCAGCGCGCCCAGGCAGCCTGCAAAAACACAACAAAAACAGTGGGTTAAAACTAGCATAAATAGTATAAATTTCCTGGAATTAATATTCAAGGTAAATTTCAACACACGCGTTGTTGAATTTATCATCCAGTTTGTTGGTTCTGGCAAAAGCACACACTATCCTTATGCACTCTGTTGTGCATGCACTTGCAGAATTTTATACAGCCATAATTTTATGCATAACTGTGTACAGTGAGTGCATAATTATGCAAATTTTGTACAAAATTACGCATAACAATTGGTGCATACTCATAGCTGTATAAAATTATGCAAGTTTATGCACACCCAAATGCATGAAGGTTTAGTGTGTGCAAGTCAACGTGACTTCAACACTTTTCTGTGGAACATTCAAAGTAATAAAAAGTTCACTACAAAATACAACCACGAGTCAGGTTTGTCGAACAAATAAGGTCCATTTTTTATACTAGGACAGTAAAAAAAATCAGAGAATTTTGATTCAAATTAATATGGCACAAGAAAAACAGAGAGCAATGCGAAGAATGCACGCCCTTAAATTGCTGCTTACAGACGGCGACGCCAGCTACTAATGGAATAGGCTTCATGACATCTGAACCACCCCCTCCGGTGAGAGAGTGTGAGAACACAAGCGACTGTCAACGGGGTGGCGTATAATACCGTATAATAAAACGCTGCTGATGTGTCAGTGGCCGAGAGGAGAGGGAGATGGACGAAGATGATAAGTCAGCTGGAGGGAGAGAGGGAGACAGGGGAGAGAGAGGGAGAGAGAGAGAAAGAGAGAGGTGCGCCAGGAGAGCCCCCGAGCAGGCGAGGACACAGGACACGGCCCTGGCCGCCGTATTAGGCAAATGAGACCAGCACAGCACAGTAGCTGGCTGGGCTAACACACTGCAGCGAAGTGCGGCTTGCACTCTCACTGCTCTCTCTCTCTCTCTCTCTCTCTCTCTCTCTCTCTCTCTCTCTCCCTCATTCCCTCCCGACGCTTCTTCGTTACGCATCTGCATACACGAGCGACAAGCGTCGCCTTAAAACAAACCACGCCACCGTTGTCCGCGAAACTTTTCAAACAGCAACAACACACCCACCTCAGAAAGTTTCGAGGAAATACAATTTGGTCCACTTCAGAGGAGCGAGTACAGTCACTTTCATATAGGAAGGAAAAGTACAAAAGGAACAGACAAAAAAAACCCACAGAAAACCGCAGTCTGAATACCCGACAGCTACTTTTTGTTGTTTTTTGGTTTCCGTAGACCCATATAGGTATTATATAAATTATTTTTCAGTGGTTGTGAGGATTAAGTGTAGTGTTGGTTGATGCTTTTTTTTCCGCCACTTGGCAGTGTAGGCGCCAGGACAGGGTCCAGGTGGAGGTGTGGGCAGACAGTGCAAGGGGGAGGGGGAGAGACATGGGGCGACGGTGACGCGGTCGCAATAGTCATCAGAGTGTCTAATGGTTTGTTTATGCACGGGCCCTGCTTAGCGAATCCCCCTCGGACTGCCAGTGAGTCGTGTGATTTATAGCACTTTTCTTTATTTCTTTATTTCTTTATTTCTTTCTTTTTTTGTTTTTTTGTTTTGATGCGGTCAAGCGTGTCTGTGTGTGCTCGTACGTGGACGTTGTGGAGGGTGTTCGAGGGAGGTCCCTCCCGGGCCGTCTGTCGCACCACTCGTCGCCGGCTTGTAAGCGTGTAACACGGGCGCGACCAGCCGCATATTACAAACGTGTGTGTATGTGTGCATCGGGCAAAAGAGACATCCGGGCTGTGGAGAAACGGAGCGAGTATCGGAGAGAAAAGTAAAGTGTTTATTATTCGGTAAAACTGAACGAATCATGTACCTTACTTCACAACACCTTTTACAATATACATTCACATTGCATTTTATTACAGAAAAAACAACAACAAATAAATGACCAAATAAGAGGCCGGTTTTATAATAGGTCTTACAAAAAGATTGCCTGAAATACACTGGGTTTTACTGCCGGGCATAGTTGTACACTGCATCAAATCGCCTGCAATTCATCGGATACGCAGGGCTGCCTGGCCCGCGAGTATGCTATTGCCTACCGGGGTGGGAAGTGGGGGCACCGGGACCGGGCGAACAGCGTGGCGGGGGTGAGGTGGGGGAGG
>NW_026267135.1:1570125-1572455 GCF_000697945.3 Frankliniella occidentalis
GGTAGTTGGACGTCTCCTCGGCCATTAAGTAGCGAGAGAATGCGAGGCTATAGGAGTCGGACCCGGCTGGAGCGGCCTCCAGCAGCGTATCGTCCGCCTAGAACTCCAGGAGCGGGCTTCCGAAAAATAAACCTGCGCAGCACAGCGCTGGCGCACCGACGGCGACGGTGAGCACCGACTGGCCCGCCGCCGATCGACGGCAACGACGTCTGATCCGACGGGCAGCGCGAGCCGAGTCCACCCGTCTGAGGAGATAAGCACATCGGCCTTATCTGGCGCCACTGCAACGCTCCCTTATCGACACAAATGAACACTTTGCGAGCGAAAAACAAAACCAAGCCCAATAAGGAGCTGTTGGGTTATCGTGTCATCAATGTTAATGTTAGGGAGGGGGAAACCTGAGACACATAGTCGTGGCCTTTCGTACACGTTCAAGCAGCATGTCGTGGTGGAGACGGTGACGTTTGGTGGAACACGGCCCACACTTTCTGTCGGCAGTGTGCTAGGGGGCTGCAGCAGCATAGGCACACTGCTCTCTGATGCTGCACAGCCAGAACGAGCCGTGCGATGTGCAGCGTACCGCATGCCTGCACTGCTACTGCTGCTGCTGCTGCTGCTCAGCCCTCGGCAACAAAAGAGTGAGCACGGCCAACGCCACAAAAAAGAGAGGTGAGGAAGAGGGGAAGAGAGAGAGGGAGAGGGAGGGAGAGAGAGAGAGAGAGAGAGAGAGAGAGAGAGAGAGAGAGAGAGAGAGAGAGAGAGAGAGAATAGAGACAGAGAGAAATGTGCGTAGATGTATGCAGGGGTGGGGGTGCCTCCAGACGCAGAGACTAGACTGGATATTTGATGCGGTGTTGAATTTCAGAGCAGCTGTCTGGTCGGCAGCCGCAGTGGCCATTACCTGAGTGACCGGCCCCGGCACGACGTCCAGCCAGGCCCTCCGTCCAACGCTGACGCGCGCGACGCAAACGGGCCCGGCGCGCCGCAATTAATGGCGTGTTGTATTCCTAGTAATTAATGATGGCCGACAGCGGCAGGGCAGGACGGACACAGTAGTGCCAACACAAACGGAGAGAAAACATTTTGCTGCTGGTTGTTTCTTTTTTCTTTTGTTTCTTTAGGATGGTGCTAAACGGGACAACGTATAACATAAAAATGGCACCTCGACAGCCTCGTGTCGGTCGATCGCTGCGCGCTTGTCATGGTTCAACAAGAAACAGCACCACTGTGAAAAGACTCGTCGTTATCGTCGTTTATTTACCAAAAATTTGCAAACTCGAATTACAATAATTTAAGTTGTAAATTTACGAAAGCACATCTTCTACTTGCCAATGCATTTTAAGTTGACAGCCAATACGTACTGCATGTGCATTTTAAGATTACAAATTGTAATTTTACAACTTGCGTCAAGGAAAATTTTCCTGTAAACCTTCCTACTTTTTTCAGTGATAAAAGCGAGAATACACACGGGCGTCTTTTGGCGCAAAAAGGTATCTGTCATAGAGGTTCGGCGTGTGATAAGAACAATTAATTCAGGTGCAGAGCCAACTCAATCCGTCTCCAACGTTTTCTTGTTTGTTTTTTTGGCAAAATAGGGTAAAACAGAAAGCGATATCAGTGATATCACAAGAGCCGGGAGGTAGGCGGGAACAGGCGGGCGGGCGGGGAAGGTGCGCAGGGTGCGGGGCGGGCTCTATCAATGGAAGTGGCGTGCATGGAGGGCGCGGCGCGGAGCTTAAAAGGGAAAATCTTCCATTTGTTTGTGATGAATCGACAGCCAGCCCTCCCCAGCGTGTGCGCTTTTTCACCCCCCACCCCCCTTTTACCCTCTCTCTCTCTCCTCCACAAAGCCATATCATAAAAGGCAAGAGAGGAGGGAGCCGTTTCATTTTCATTGTTGAAGAACAGTGTGCAAAAGCAGCAGCAGCAGCAGACGGCGGCGGCAGGCGGTCGGAATCTGAGCATCACCAATCTCCCTGCCACCGACTGTACTCCAATCCGACGACGACCGCCCCTCCCGTTCCTCCATCATTCTAGTCGTTCTCAAATTCTTACGTCCCTGCTCTCCCGCGCTTATTTGTACCGTCATTACTATGATTGAACACGCACTGCTTTGCTTCGAAACGCGTATCGGCAGCGCGCGTGTTTTTGAATGCCCCCCCCCCCTCCCTTTTGGCTCTCTAACCACCAGGTCTGATCATAAATATGTTGTAAAGCTGTTCCGCCCCAAACACACAGCAGCGCGCGCGCCAGGTGGTGCCGCCACTGCCTGCTTTTTATGACCGCTCGTGTCTGTATTAATTAAAGTTTTAGCGTTCCGTATCGTCGCC
>NW_026267135.1:1572640-1573845 GCF_000697945.3 Frankliniella occidentalis
CCCCCCCTCCATCGCGGTCGAGGGACCGGCCCGGCTGGAAAGTTGATTATTCGTCGCGGTACACTCTCGTGAACAGCGCGCTGGAGGACGCGCGATGAGGGGGTTATTAAATTGCCGGGGCTTATAGTTCGGCAGTCTTTTAGAACCAGATTTGGTGGCTGATGGGGGGGAGGAGGGCAACTAAGCCCTCGCCGGGCCTGCGAGCTGTTAAACTTAAAAGTCCAGCAGCGCACAGGTAAATATGTGCGGCCCGTTCCTGGAAATAACAACAAGTTAGTGCAAAATTGTTGAGTTTATACTTCCCGTTTTTAGTTTGCCAAAATACTCCACCAGGCACAAAAACTTTAAAAAATTCACATAAACAACTCTCGTCATATTGTAAACTTTGTAGGATCAAAAAATGTCCTACACCATTCCACATTCCACAAAAAAATGTGGTCAATTGACAAAAATTACATTTTTCATAATGCACTGACGGGTACACTATATTTCTTTCTTTCTTTTTTTCTAAGCGCATAGCAGAGAGATGATATGTCCACCTGAGTCGCAGGCTGGGGAGCGCCTTGCGGCCTCACGGGGAGGGAAGGAAGGTCTCCAAAACGCTCCGGTGGCCCTACACATAACTCGGGCGTATAACACATGGCCTCCGCATGACCCTTTGCATGAGGCGGGGGTATGGTCCTGCTGCGAGCAAGCGCACGGCACGACAGGAGCCGTGCAGGGGCCGCCGGGCCCCGCTCCAGGTTACATCCGCAAAGGAGGCAAAAGATACACAGGCAAAGGAAGCAAAGTAGAAATTGAAAAACACAACAAGCCTACATGGTGGCAAAAGCGCGTTCAAATTGACAAAGCGGGGCTATTCTCGGATTGCAGTCTGAATGTAGCCCTGCGCGAAGGGATGCCTTGTCATTAATGTAGACAAATTATCATCCTCTCTTGTCAGCATTCTCTGCTCGCTCTCTCTCTCTCTCTCTCTCTATCGCGATGCAAAGGGCCTGGCACGTTACGGACGTAGAGGCAGGCGTGGCAAAATAATGAGCCTCCGCCACCATCACCTGCATTCAAATTACACCGACTTGGCGCCAGAACTACGCCGCCGCCACCGGAGGAGTGAGCGAGAAGAGAGAGAGAGAGGTGGGGCGGAGGAGAATGTCGGGCGAGAGAGAGAACGGACCGAGAGAGATGGGGCGACATGATGGAGGGGG
>NW_026267135.1:1573895-1585701 GCF_000697945.3 Frankliniella occidentalis
GGGGTAAATAAGTAGGTCGGTCACGTCGGGCGGTACCAAAACGCGCGGCGCGCGCAATTTTAAAATTTAAATTTAAATCCTTGATGGTTAAAGTTAATAACCATGGCGAGTGTTTTGCTCTCGGCCGGCACCCTTGGAGGACGCCGTCTTCCGTCGCCGTCGTGTCCACAGCGGGAGCAATATTCCCTTCGCTCCGACTTCACCACATCCACCGCATCCAACGGATTATTTAATAAATAGCTAAAACAATTAGCCATTTAGTTATAGTATTATAACTAGCTATAGCTTTCATAGAAGCCGCTAAACGTTTTGATGAATACCAAAAAATGATAGCTATGTTTATAGCTCTCAAGTAACATTTTCAGGGACATCGCAATTTTTTTGAAAGCAAAGTAGCAATATCATTTTTTACAGAAAAAAGCTAAATTTTTAGCGAAATGGCAATTTTCTTTTTGAATATAGCAAAATTTTCGGCGACGTTGGTAATTTTTTAACCGACATTGCTAACTTCACAGTGACATAGCTATGAAGCCGGGCTGCTGCGGGTCTGTCGGCTCGCCATGGCGCAGGCCGAGAAGGCCGCCGTCAGCCCCGACAGACTTGGCAGGGGACCACACAGCCTAGCCGGGCGGCGCGCCACATCATAGGGCGCCACTGAATAGTGGTCGGGCTGGAGTGCACCGCCGACAGACCAACCACTCCCTCTCTCTCCTCTCTCTCTGTCCCGCATCCCACTCCTCCATCATCTCTCCCCCACCTCTTACTATCTCATCTAAATCCGCCCCTCCTGCTCTCTCTCTCCCTCCTCCCCTTGCAGATTTGCAATGCAAATCAAGTCTCTGCCGGCAACGTGGCGTGTCCCAATGAGGTTCTCCTCCAGGCCTTTGGCCGGCTCGAGCCCCAGCCCCGTAGAGGGGTCGGGGGTAGGGGAGGGAGAGCTGGGCGTCGCGCGTCCGCCGCAGGTCAGAGTGCGAGGGGGACCGGGCTGAGGCAGCGGGTGACCTGTGCATTCACTTAGGGACCGCGAAAGGGTATGCTCGGATGAGCGGCGTCCGCGATTTTCCTGCGGCAGCATTTGAAAATCCAGACATTTTCCCTTATTTTTGTGATGTTTGAAAATTTTGAAGTTATTTTCTCTTTTTACTAACAATTGAAAATCCTGACATTTTCCTGATTTTCTTGCGCATTGCAACCATAGACCATACCATAGGCGGGGTTGTCCACACGATGCCCTATGCTGCGGCGGACACAAACAACTCCGCTACACATTTAATTTAATTGACTTTGGGGAACGAGCCAACCGTCGGCCCGAGCGTCACGCAGCTCGACACTGTAATCACAACACACTGCACTTGCGACTAAATTTTGCCGTGTTATAGGAAAAATTCTCATTCTCTGTATTTTGGCGACGCGCGCGCAGCGCAACGAAACAAGACGCGGGGAATACCTTTCCTTGAGTACGGGGCAAGCGAGGCTCTTCGTGTCGCTATCAGTCGCTTTCGTTCGCGGGGCGCGGCCTACACCACCAGCGACTGCCGAGAGCGGGCCGCTCGCTGAGCGTGGCTTTGAATTGGCAAGTCGCTATCGCCATCGTCGCGGCAGGACGCCCAGTCGGACACAGCAGAGCGACTTTGCCGCCTGCAGGACCAGCCCTCCACCAGCAACGCAGCCGCCATGGAGTGCGACATCTGCCTCGAGGACTACAACCAGGTGGAGCGCGTGCCCAAGATGGTGCCGTGCGGGCACACCGTGTGTCTGCGGTGCCTAGAGCAGAGCAGCAGGAAGGAGTGCCCGACGTGCCGCAGGGTGAGCCCGACAGGGAAAGTAGTGAACTGTACCGATCTACATTTCCAAACGAACCGTCTTTTGTGTGGCTCGCTTCGTATCCAAAAACAGTTTTTTATTCCCACAGGTCTTCGATGTTCCGCCGCATGCACTACCCAATAACTTCCACCTCCTAGGGCTGATGGAGCGCCCAGAAAGGTGAGCACCTTATCTCTGGGACCATTCTCAGCCCCGCCCTGCTGTAGTGAGTGCAGTGAGTCATGGTGCACAGTAACAACGTCTGACTTTGAGGAAAAGGGGGACACTTTAAGGAAATAAATCCTCAGATTTTGAGGAAGGCTTCTCAAATAATGTTATTGGTAAACCTAAGGAGTATTCCTTAGACATAGCTTTTCCCTTTTCCTCGAGAAAGTCAGATAGTTTTTACATAGTGAAAGCGCTTACTGTACGCTTGTAAGCGCCAGAGGGAGGTGGTATCTAACCAGCAGCCTGCTCCTTGATAGGCCCCCTCGCAGCTGGTGCTCGGACTGCCGCGCCTCCGCCGCGCCCCGCTGCTGGGATGCGGACCACGACGTCCTGCCCGAGAGGAGGGCTCTGAGGCGCTACCTTCAGGGCGCGTTGCAGCGTGCGCCTGGGCAGCTGGAAGATCTTCCAGATAACTGCCAGGGGGAGCAGGTCGTCCAGGCCCTCACCCTACTAGCTGCAGACTCCTGGTGCTTGACGCTGCAGAGCGGCGCCCAAGAGCTGACGGGCAACGTGAGAAACACGGAGGACCCCCTCACCCAGCTCATGTGGCTGCTCGTGGCCAGAAAGGCTGCTCTAACCGAGGTATGAGGCGAGGCGACTAGAATACACCGCACGGCGAAAAAAAGGATTAGTAATTTTGTGATAATCAATTAATTGCTAATTGATAATTAAGAAATTCGCTGTGGCACTTAAGACAAGAATTACACGGCAAAAACGATGTCTGATTATTTGAAAGGAAAGGAAGAGCCATGAGGAACTCTCATATTTGGGAAAAAGCGCCTTACTTTTGGAGAGGATCTCCTCAAAATTCGAAGAATTTATCCTCAAATATGGGAGTTACTCGAAGTTTTCCCGTTTTCCTCAAAAAGTCAGAGCTTTGTTTTTAACGTGTAGTTGCCACAAAGAAAATCGCAAGAAAAAATCGATAATTTTGCAAAAGAAAAAAAAACTTAACCAGTAGTGCAAGTTTTCCGTTAAGACTTATCATTTAATTAACGTCCAGCCAAGGTTCCAGAGGTATCTCAGTTTGTAAATGACCCTAAACAATATTTTGTATTAATTAAGGGTAGGGTAAATCCGTTACTCCTTTGTGGACGCAGTGCACACCTGTATTTGACATTTTCACATTGTTGTGACATCGTACTTTTACCGAGAACTGAATTAGTAATACCCCATAACTTTCTGCTGTTGCAGAGTCGGGTCGAGGCGCGGGGTCCGCCGCCCGCAGCCCCGGGCCCAGCCCCGGGCCCAGCGCCTCCAGAGGCGCGGCCGGTGCGGGAGATGAATGCGACAGCTGTTAGCACGACCGACCCCCCCACCCGGCAGAACTGCAGAGCGGACCTCCTTGCACAAGTGCCAGGGGTGAGTGAGGGTGCGGCCGGACACCGTACGGCGACCAGCCTTTAGCAAGCGGCACGTGGCCGAGGAGCGGCACTCAGAGGCAGGCGTTGGCATCTCGCTGTGGCTCAGCCTGCCCGGCCCGGCGCGCCCAAGGCTCAGACGGCAGCCCGCTGACAGCCCAATGAGAGTGGCTCTGTTCTGCCGCAGGTGACCCGGCTGCTCGGTGTGTGGTGCGACGGGCACCCCGCCTGGAGCCTCCAGCTGCTGCAGAACGCCGCGCCCACGGTGGAGCGGCTGAGCCTATGCCGCGCCCTCGAGGCCCACCTGCGCGCGGTGCACGCCATGCCGCGGCTGAGGAGGCTGTCCGTGTGGGGTGACGATGCCCTGCTCGTGGACGCCCAGCCACCCGTGGTGCCCGCGTTCCCGCCGGGGCACGCCGGCCTGCAGTGGCTCATGGTGAACAACCTCCCGCGCGCCACGACACAGTCCCTGCTGTGGGCCCACGGCGGCACGCTGGAGGAGCTGTGGCTGTACGTGGGCACGGCGGGGAGCAATGCGTGGCCAGAGAGCTGCGGCGACCTTCACTCGCTGCTGCAGCAGAGCGGGCTGCGGGCGCTCAGGAGGATCGTGCTGAGGAGGAAGGTGCAATGGGGCGCTAGCCACGAGCCAGCCGCCTGCAGCCAGCAGCGCGCCGAGGTGCGGCGGGTGCTGCCCGGGACCGGGGTGCTGTGCGAGGAGTGTGACGGCGTGGACCTGGAAGAGCCGTAGAGGCGTGGGTTCGGCGTGCACACTGGTGTGTGCAGAGGGAACAGTTGTTTTTCACGTGGCAGTTCGACCGGGGATAAATGTAATGAAGAAAAGAGGGGCAGGGCAATAACTCTACACTACTTTATTACGTGATATTATTAATAAATGCAAGTTTACTACATTTCTTAAACTATGTTCTTTTTTCCTGCCGGCATCCTTTTTACACAATTTTATTTCGTAATGTAAGGAAGAACTAGTTTGTACTACAATGCTTGCAGATTCTTCATAAGTTATACAAAGATTGCAGTTTGCATTCCGGGCTTGATCATCGCAGGCAGTTTTGCAGTGCACTAATGTAATGTTGCTGCTCACCCAGAAAATCATTTCCTTGAAAAAACATCACGCAATTGTAAGCTTGTTCCAAAGACATTTCTGGGGGCTAAACTACAAAAATTCCTTGAGTTTAAGACTTTTCCTCAAATTAGGGTAAGTTTTTTTCCAAAAAGAAAGAAAATTTCCCTATGTTCATTTCAGGTCGATTTTCTTGATTCAAGGCTCATTTCAAGGAAATTACGTAGGGTCAAGGAGACGATTTTCGGCTTAACACTCTCTTGCTATATATAACTAGGCCTCGAGGGCCTTACAGCCCACAGATTCTTGTCCCACACTTTTAGGGTTATGCCTTGGCTCCACTGCGACACAACGATGTCATCGCCAAGTTATTTTGGCGACGCGCGTGACGCGGTAAGCCTATCGAACACGACGCGGGGAATACCTGGGCCCTGCCTTCAGCAGTGCGCGTCTGGCGAGGCGGTCCGCGTATCAGCGCATCGCTATCAGTCGCTATCAGTCGCGGACCGCGGCAGGACGCTCAGTCGGACACAGCGCGACTCGCAAGCACCAGCATAATAACACCGGCCATCATGGAGTGCGAAATCTGCACCGAGGACTACAACCAGGTTGAGCGGGTGCCCAAGAACATGCCGTGCGCGCACACCGTGTGTCTGCGGTGCCTGCAGCGGAGCGGCAGGAAGGAGTGCCCGACGTGCCGCAGGGTGAGTCCGGCAGGCAACGTGGACTCCTTGGTCTATACAATTTCAACTGAACCGGAATGGCTATCGTGTGACCATGCGTGACTCCCCACGATTCTAAAACAGATTTCATTCCCAGGTCTTCGATGTCCCCCCAGATGCACTACCCAATAACTTCGCTCTGCTACGGCTCATAGTCCGCCCAGACAGGTGAGCAACTAATGTACGACCAATCTCAGCCTGACTGTATAGTTCTGTCAGCACGCTCCTCCGATAGCGCTGCCTAGCCTTTAAGATGACTGACTTGAAGCGTCCGCTGACAGGCCCCCCCGCGGCTGGTGTTCGGACTGCCTCGCGCCCGCCTCGCCCCGCTGCTGGGATAAGGACCACGACGTCCTGCCCGAGAGGAGGGCCCTGAGGCGCCACATGCAGAGCGCGCTGCAGCAGGCGCCTGGCCAGCTGGAAGGCCTGCCGGACCTCTGCCAGGGGGAGCAGGCCGTTCAGGCCCTCACCCTGCTGACTACAAAGTCCTGGAGCTTGACCCTGCAGGGAGAGGAACACGAGCTGACGGGCAACGTTGGGAACACGGAGGACCCCCTCACCCAGCTCATGTGGCTGCTCGTGGCCGCGAAGGCCGGCCTCACAAAGGTACGCGGCTACTCCAGTACACCGCACCACAAGGTTCACACAAATGTGTATTTCGGCGAACAAACATGTGCGTTTAATTTGCGATTGTGATTGCATGGTTAACCATCAACACAATGTCGCACAGACAAACTTTTCTAGTTCCTAGTAGTGCAGGCCTACCCGCGCACTTGATGTAGTTACACTACACGGCGTGCAAACGTGCAGGCGGGGTCGCCCGGCGGCTCAGGACTCTAAGGGGCCGAGGTCAGTGACGACGGGCATACCTACCCACACGACGGCATGTGGTGTACAGAGTGACTACAAGGAGGTGAGGGGTTTATCAGCCACCTGGTACATGCAGGTACCAAACGATGCAGAACAAAGAAAACCACGCAAACTTTTCAGAATTAGCAATTAAACCTTCCGTACGCGAAAACCTTCATAGAGCAAGATCTGTTTGAAACCTTTTCTTTTAAGCATCTCTTCCATACTTGCTGCTGTTGCAGAGCCGGGTTGAAGCGCCGGGTCCCCCGCCTGCCGCCGCGAGCCCCCCGCCCGCAGCCCCGGGCCCAGCACCTCCAGAGACGCGGCCGGTGCGGGAGATGGATGTGTGTGCTGTCAGCCTCACCGGACCAAATGAGCGGCAGCAGGACAAGGCGGCCCTCCTCGCAGCAGCGCCGGGGGTGAGTGTGCGGCCGGACCACGGCGACCAGCCTCGCGGGCGGCCGCGACCGAGGAGCGGCGGAGCTCAGCGGCAGCCAGGGACGCTCGCGGTGGCTCAGTCTCTCGCGCCGCCCTGACTCAGACTGCGGCCCGCTGACAGCCCCTGAGAGTGACTCTGTTCTGCCGCAGGTGACCCGGCTGGTCAGTGTGCGGTGCGACAAGGACCCCGCCTGGAGCCTCCAGCTGCTGCAGCGCGCCGCGCCCACGCTGGAGCGGCTGCGTGTGATCTGCCCCCGCGAGGCCCACCTGCGCGCGGTGCACGCCATGCCGCGGCTGAGGAGGCTGCACGTGGTGGGTGATGATGCCCTGCTCGCCCAGCCCCCCGAGCTGCCCGCGCTGCCGCCGGGACACGCCGGCCTGCAGTGGCTCTGGGTGCATCGCCTCCCCCGCGCCACGGCACAGTCCCTGCTGCGGGCGCACGGCGGCACGCTGGAGGAGCTGGTGCTGTACGTGGGCACGGCGGGGAGTAGACGGTGGCCAGCCAGCTGCGGCGACCTGCACTCGCTGCTGCAGCAGAGCGGGCTGCGGGCGCTCAGGAGGCTCGTGCTGCGGAGGGACATCGTGTGCAGCCACGAGCGAGCCGCCTGCAGGGAGCAGCGCGCCGAGGTGCGGCGGGTGCTGCCCGGGGCCGAGGTGCTGTGCAGTATGTGTGACGGTGTGGAGGAGGAACAGGTCTAGGGCAGGCCGGCATGCACAGTGGCGGTAATAAATGCAAGAGTTCTTAGCAGATGATCCCTTCACCAAGAACCTTACCAAGACTTACCAGCAGCTTTTACTCTCAATTATGAAACATTAAAGAGAACAAATAGCAAGCTACGCTAGGATGGGAGAGAGAGAGACTAATGCACGAGTAGTGGCTGATCGCATATTCACTACCACACGACAACTCGGCCTGTATTCAATCTTGAAGCAAATTCGCACGTCTGGCCCGAGCACAGCACAAGCAAAGGACTTGTGATGCGAGACGTACCACGTCGACAAGTCGGCTGTGCGCGGGCTATCTGCTGTCTCCCTCGCACCCGTGGGGGGTGCGGCGGGCGGCGGTCTCAGGAGGAGCAGGAGAGCGACGGCCACGGCCTCGTCCTCTCTCTCTCTCTCTCTCTCTCTCTCTCCTCTCTCGCTCTCAACGGGACTGGGGTGGTTGGTCGACCAGACGGCCCCTCGCGGCTGATGAGGTTACGTGGGGAGCATCGGAGAGCCGACCAGGTGATGTCTCTCTCTCTCTCTCTCTCTCTCTCCCTCTCTCTCTCTCTCTCTCTCTCTCTCCCTCTCTCTCTCTCCGCAAGGCCGTGCTGTAGCTCGCCCGAGGGTGGGGCGGGGCGGATGTGCGGCCGGCAAGGCTCGAACTTTCGGGGGTTCCGACTGACTGACGCGACTACCGTCAGTCGGGCACCGACTGGCCAGAGAGCGAGCGGGTTGCCATGGTGGGGGGAAGTTGGTCGGGTTGCCTACATTCGAGGCTGAAGTGGCACTGCGCTACTCTATGCCACGCCCTGAGCCGGCAGTCGCAGGCGACTGAACGGCAGTCACTCCGACTGAATGGCAGTCGCGCCCGACTGGGCCGCCCAGGAGCCCGGCAGTCGGGCACGCGACTGCTCGGGCAGTCGCATTCAGTCAGTCGCAAGGCTCGAAAGTTCGAGCCTTGGCGGCCGGATGTCGTCGCGATGTAGTTTGTGCAGCGAGTGTAGCGCGCACGGCCGCGCCGCTAAACGGGGCCGACACGTCATCGGGGGGACGGACGGACTGAGAGAGAGAGAGAGAGAGAGAGAGAGAGAGAGAGAGAGAGAGAGAGAGAGAGAGAGGGAGAGCTGTTGGACTGGGTGCCAATATGGGAGTGAGCAGTGGTGAGCAGAGTGCGGATGTGACCGGACAGGAGCTCCTTCCTCCTCCCCCACAACCAAGTGTCCAGCTGCCGTGTAAGCAAGCAGGCCACACTGGCAAGCTCAGCTCTGCCTCGCCGGCCTAGATTCCGTGGCCTGCAGCACGCTACTGATGGTCGTGTCCTCCGTCCTCCCAGCACGCGCCGCCACCCTCCTCCGGCGGCCATAGCCCACCCAATGACGAGCCCCTCCCGGAGCAGCGCGGCGCGGCCTGCCTCCCGGCCTCGATAACAAGACTAATTCGTCGTGTGTTCGTCGTCACGCTCGGAGCCGCCCGGAAACGTGACCTCATCCGAGGAGAGCGGGCCCCCTTTTCTTTCGCTTCCGATCACACCACACACCACGGCCACACCCCGATCCCCCCGCCCCGACCGACTGCAGCCACACCAACAGCCCTTTGACTGCCGCAACGGCCGTCCTCTGCTCGGCGTCACCGGCCGCGGACAGAGAGCACGCCGAGGTCCTCGCACCAACTCGAGAAGGGGAATGGAGTCCGGCCTCCTCCCTCTCTCTCACTCCCCCCCACCCTCTCACTCTCTCTCTCTCTCTCTCTCTCTCTCTCCCACTCTCCTCTCACTCTCCAACTCTCTCTCTCTCTCTCCCACTCTCCTCTCACTCCCTCTCTCTCTCTTAGATTCCGTGATCCCGGCCCCGGGGCGGGCGGCCGCGCGCCCCGCCTGCCTAACCTGTGCGTGGGATGGTCAGTATGGCCAAGGTGCTGCTCCTTGAGGCCCGGCGGGGAGGATGGCCCGCTCTACGGCAAATGGGTTTTGTGATCCCGCGCCTGAGGTGTGAGAACCATTCGCCTGACACGTCCCGGCTCGCCCGGACCAGCCTCCACTCGCTGGACCGCTGGCCCCGTCGCGATGCCAGTCCATCATAGCACACTCAGAAACCTGTTTCTTTGTCGGGGAGAAATTTTATTCCCACCAACGAAAATCTTTCGTTGCTGGGATCAAAGAAAGTTTTTCGTTGGGACGACTAAAAATTAATATTTGTTACAACTAAAATTTCTTCTATAACTGAAGAATTTCGTTGAGCTGACTAAAAAATTTGTTTGTTACTACTAAGATTTCATTTATTTCGGTGACGAAAAGATTTCGTCCGCACAAAGAAGAGGTTTTCTGAGTGCAGTGGTCCTCTTCTTCTATACTTCCGAAAAAAAAATTGCCAGGGAAAAAAGGGGGGAATTAAAAAAATTAGTTAAAATTGAAACATTTACGAATCTGAAGGGTCGAGAAGCACGCAAATTTGGTGAACACTAACCGCTAATTCTTAACATTACGAGTGACAAATTTTAGCTAGCTTGGACAGATTGGAATTGGCAACGAGCAAAAAAAAATGTATTTTATGATAGTCAAGAAGTGCACAAAATGCACCATCTCGATCAACACGCATTCGTCCTACGAGTGTTGTCTGCACTGCGCGCGGCGGCCAGCAGCAGAGAATCAGACTTTCTATAGTTGCGACTGAAATTTTAATCTACGACAGCAGCCAGTCAGTCCTGCGGCAGCCCTGCTCGCTCCTGGTCCGGCCCGCCTGGCGGCCCTCCAAGCCGATAAGCCAGCGTAAGCAGCCCAAAGGACGTAAATATACTGCCATTTTCCGCTGCAAACAACATGGCAGCGCGGAGGAGGGCTCTGGGCTGGCGGCGCCACCCCGAGCAGCCAGCCGGGCAGACCGAGCAGCCAGCCCAGCCAGCCAGGCAGCAGCGGCGCGGCGGGTGTCTGACGGTGCTGCTGCTACTTCTATTTGCCAGTCACAAACTCGGATATTAAACGGGAGGGAACAAGAGTCAGCGGGGTCGGCCCGGCGCCCCCGCCATAACAACAAAAACTATCGTCTGCCGGGAAAAGGGGAAGAATCATCTTGACGGCGGAGAGCGGAGTGAATAAGCTAGAAGAAGACAACAATAATAACAACAACAACATAAAAAGAACAAGGATTCACGGCGAGTTCTCATTTTTTTTTCTTCTCCCTTGAGATGCCGTTCGCTCTTAACCGTACAACAAACAGCAGGCTATTTCCGTACACATAGACAAAGCGCTCCACAGCCTCTCCTCCTTTTACTCCCACCCCCGCTCTCTCTCTCTCTCTCTCTCTCTCTCAACGAGCGCAGCCGAGGCACTAAAAGGAAGCCGTTCGGAAGCGCATAATTATCCCGAAAGGCGTTCGGCAATAAGCCGACCGCTCTCGCACCTCCGCTCGGCCCCTCGCCCCGGCTTGTTCGCACCCTCAGGGGGACGATACCCCGCCTCCAGCGAGCAGGCCTCGCCTCCACCTGCCCCACTGCTTCTCGCTGAGATCAGCACGAGCCCCCCCCCCCTACTCCTCTCACGAGGCGTATCTGGGCCTGGGCCTTAACGTATCCCGCACACCTGTTATCGCCACTTTACAAAGACGACTGTAACCGGCAAGCACGGAAAATCATGTCGACAACAATAGTTAGTTGTTGTCGCTGTTTGCTCGTTCGGCCTTCGGTTACTGCAATTATTAGTGCCCCACTGACATTTTTAGCAGATATGACACATTGAAACGCTTTCCACTTAGAAGAGTTCTTTATATAAACATGTTCGCTCATTACAAAGTAGAAAACAAACGCCCAACCAACCAAACAAACAAACAACAACAAAGAACGGGACAACCTAATAAAAAACAAAAATTTAAAAGGGGGCAAACAAAGAACGTGTGAACACCAAAAGGTGAGAAGAGGTTTCCCGCTTCGCAGAAGCCTGAGTACCTCCCACGAGGCTGTTTTGCGGGCTGCACACATGAGGGTCTGACGGGGGCGGTCGGCTGCCCCCCCCCTCTCTCCCCTCCACCCTCTCTGCCGGACCTGCCGCTCTCTACAAGGCGAGACGAAAAGATTTATGTTGGCTAAAATGTCCGTCCGAGCCGGGCGGGCGGGGACACGGCCAAGACGGGGCGAACAACGCCGAAAAGATTGCGCCGCTCCAAGCAAGAAAGGGGGAAGAGAGAGCGAGAGAGAGAGACAGAGAGAGAGAGACAGAGAGAGAGAGAGAGAGAGAGAGAGGGAGAGAGAGAGAGAGAAGAGAGGGGCCCAACAACAACTCCGACAACACAACGGCTTGCGCTTGTTTCCTCGTCGCGGCGTCGAACTTGTCGTCCGGCTGATCTCCCTCTTCTCTCTCAGCCCCTCCTCTCTCTGTCTCTCTCTGTCTCTCTCTGTCTCTCTCTCTCTCTCCCTCTCTCGCGCACCTGCCGCCACCAGCTCATTCTTCCGCGTCGTCTAGCACCGCAGCAGTTTGTTGTGCAAGAGACTAAAAGAGAGAGCGAGACAGTAGTTGGAGAAGTGGCGGGGGGGGGGGGGGGAAGACGGAGAAATGTGTGTGTGTGGGTGTAGAAAGGGAAGGGAAGGGGGCGTCATGTGAATGGGAAAAACAGAGAGCCAGATAGCGTGGGTAG
>NW_026267135.1:1585896-1587988 GCF_000697945.3 Frankliniella occidentalis
GGGGGGGTGAGAGTGACATGAGTGTCGATACAAGTAGATGCGATGATCCGCATCGTCGGTGGGGGGAGCATGTGTTGCTTGTCGCTCCCCTACCTCGCCCCGCGCCGCCGCTCCTTCGAGTAGTTTGTCGACACACACTGTGAGCGGTATTGGAAGGGGTCGGGCACAGTTAGGGTCGCAGCAGCAGGTCGCACCAAGTTTTTTCCCCCTCCAACGACGGCAGGACGTCGATGCTTTCATCCCGTCAAGCAGCCGTCAGATTGCACAAGGGAACACTGCTCACTTAAATGTTTAGAAACTCTTTTATTTTCGAAGCTTTACGGACCCTTCGTAAAATGGCAAAGCTCGCGCATTTTTTGATACTGCCAGTATACGAACTAAATTTCATTACTGGCTTATTAAGAAATGCGAAAGTGGTGCAGGTTGACGGAAATCCGTCCGTAAGCAATGAGTTAATGAGTAAATAAGATTTGCGTGTTTTACTCTGATACCTTCACCGAATCACGGGGCGCTCGACGCCTGCGAGACTCGGGGTAGGCCAGCCCGCAGTGCACGCATGCGCTGCAGACATGATATTGCCTACCTGCTAGGCGCTATGGGAGCTCGCAGAGGCTGAATCGGGCCGAACCTGGCAATTTTTAGACACACAGACGTACTTCCTGAGTGGAATTGGCAGCGGAGACTATCAAAATAGTCTCGCACGGTGTAGCATGGATAAGTACAATGGGAAGTAAAATGAAAGGTAAAAAAAAAGTAAAATTAGAAAATAGTAACTATTTGCTTGGTAATATATTATGTGAATAAGGCTTGAGTCCTCCGCGGAGGGGAAAAACGGATGCAAGAGGGAGGAGAGCAAGGAGAAGCAGAGGAGGAGGAAGAGGAGGAGGTCGAGCAGAGACGAGGCAGCTAAATCCTCGGTCGAGTTGAGTCAAGCGGCGCGGCCGTAGGGCCCCAGCCGGTGGCGCCGACAGGAAGCCAATACCTGATTGAAATTTCGCGGGTTGCAGCGGCGGCGGCCCCCCCCCCCCCAACTCCTCGTTCTCCTCAAGAAGGAGACCGACCGCTCGGCGGGAGAACGCGCCGCCGTCCTCCATACTGGTTCCGGTCGTGTAATTACGGGGAGCGGAAGTGTGGAGAATCGGCGCGCGGTTTCGGCAGTTTAAATGTTGAGGGTGAGAGAGAAGGCGAAAGGGGAGGGAGAGGAAGGGGAAGAGAGGGGAAGAGGGAGAAGAGGGAGGAGAAGTGAGAGGGAGAGGGCAGGGAGAGAGATCGCCGATTTGCTAGCCAGGGTGTTCGCACCATTGACACTAACACTCGGACGCGTGCGTACGTGTGTGTGTGTGTGTGTGTGGATGCGGTAGGGGTGTGGTGGCCTCGTAAAGGAGGGGTGGGGGTCCTAAAAGCCTCCCTCCCCCCGGCCGAGTGGCGCGTGACCAGCACGCTAATGCCATCAACATTCCAGTGGCGCGACCCCGCGGCACTCGCGGCCGATCGGCTCCCCCGGCCTTAATTAATTCTCTATTATACTCCTTCATTATTTTTATTTTTTTACATAATTGATTTCATTTTGTTTTTGTTTTTATTCACTTTTTTGTGGTGGAATTTTGAGGTGACCTGTGCTATGTATGTTAAAATTGCTGCATCCATTTTTTTTAAAGCATAGACGGTTAATAACGTAGGCATTTTTGGAGGCCGAGGCCAGAGGTTTTACAGTAGTCTCTCAAAGATGATTTTGGTCATCGCAGAAATGGAAAACTTCAATTACAAAGTTCAGCAAATCCTAATTTTATCAATATTTCTTTACAGTGAGTAGAAGGCAAACAGAGACAAACTGTGAAACACTTCCTTGAAGTCACAAATATTGCATTTGGCTACGTCACTTGGATATAGTTGTAAACCAATCGTAATAATTTCTAAAGTTATCAATTTTTGAAAACGAAGAAGAGTTGTGATTTCACAAAGAGTTCCGGTAACTTTATTTTTTTAACAACGAATTCTTCGTGAAGTTCTATAACTCTTTTTTACAGTGCGAGCAATCAATCCGCGACTCAATCGCGTGCTAGCTCCTGCGGCCGGCCTCCTGACCTGAGCC
>NW_026267135.1:1588038-1588754 GCF_000697945.3 Frankliniella occidentalis
TCACCGTTCCCAAACTTTTGCTTACTCCATCTCCATCCCGCTCCCTCCCCTTGAGCAGAACAGGCGAGAAACGAAGGCGCGCGCAGACTTCACCGGAGCCGGATGAAGGTGCGAAAAAAAAAAGGGGGGGAAAGGCGAAAGAAAGAAGGTGCAAAGGCCTTACCGACCGCGGCGAGGCCGTGGCGCTGGGCGGCGAGGCGCGAGCCGGAAGTGATTGCGAGATGAAAGCGGAAGTTGGGAAAGGACCGACGGAGCAGACCGGGACTTCCAGCTCGCTCTCTCTCTCCCTCGACCGATGAATATGGGAGGATGTCAGAACAAAGCGGCGTGGCCGGGCGTGGCTCAGCCGGCCAGAGGAGGAGAGCTCCCGGCTCAAACTGAGCAAGTGAATTGGACCAATGTGGCAATAAAAGTTTTCCCCTCTGTCTTCTCAACTTTACCAAAAGAGGATTTTTTTTCCTCTCTTTCTCACTCCCGCCGCCTTCTCCGGCACTCTCTCTCTCTCCCCTTTCTGTCTCGGCTTTCCCCTCCCTGAAGGACTATGGAGCCGCTCGCAGGCGGCGGGGTCACGTTAAAGGAAGATTATGGCCGCGAAATGTATGACAAGCCGAGGATGGGGGGGGGGGGGGGCGAGGGTCACACCCCGGGGACGAAAGGGTCTCCTCCCCGGCCTTATTCTCTTCATATCGCAGCAGCAGGTACGGCGGCGGTCCGTC
>NW_026267135.1:1589179-1592305 GCF_000697945.3 Frankliniella occidentalis
CTCCCGACGTCTCTCCGTTCGTATGACTTCCGCGTCTTTCGCGCCGCCCAGCCCAGCACTTTACAGAGAGCCCCAGAGCCCTCCCCCAACCCCCTCTCCACTTTCTCACTTTACAAAACCCCCCACTTTTCCCGCTCTTGTTGTGATGAGAGGGAATAAACAGTTGAAACATCTCGCTTAGCCATAAGTAGCAGCGGCGGGAAAAGCCAGCGGTTCAAAACTTCCCGCCGCCACGCCACGCCGCGCCAGCACGACAAGCGAGGCCATGACCATCGTCAACCGGGGCCCCGCCCTCTGGTCTTCAGGAAGTCATGCTCTTCTTTGCCAAAATACCAGCACTGTCAGTTTCCGTTCCGTTCCGTTCCGTCCTCTCCCTGCCATTGCAAGCAAACTCAGGATGTTTTTCCCCCACCTCCTACTCTTTTTTTTCCTTTCTCATTCTGCAAGTTTTCGTTTGTTCGATTCTAAAAGCCGTGAGAGTCGAGCGAGGCAGCAAAAAAACCCACTCTGTAACAGCGCAAATCCCATCCCACCTCAATTCCGAAAGAGAAAAAGAAAAGAAAATCCCAGAAGAAAAGATTTTGATTTTTCAGCGAGTAGGGGTCCATCGCGGGTGCCCCCAATTTCTCTTTCGCTGCCAATGAACTCCAACTTAAAGTTACTGGAACAACGACGGGGAGACGATGAAGCCCTTCTGCTCCGGACCCAGCCCAATGTGACAACCAAGGAGCGGCGGCAGCGCCTCTCCACCACCAACCCCAGAGGGGGGCCCAGGTGGGGCCATGTCACCGCGGTCCTTGAGGCCCCAGGCGGGTACAACCCCCCACTCCGGGGCACGCGATGCACAAAGGAGAATTGGTCTGCCTGAAGGACCAAGAAGGACCCTGTCCCCCGTCACAAAGGCGTGGAGGAGTTTCTCTCTGCCGACCCCCCCCCCCTCCTCGACTAAATCACAGCGACATCATTTCTCCTCCCCCCCCCCTCCTCTCTCTCTCTCTCTCGGTGACCCACCGGCGGTCCATAACCCAGTATTGCAGTACGGTATTGCAGCTCTAAAATGTCGTGCACTAAAAATTCCCCCCAGACTACCCAGCATACCACGCACGTCCCAAACTACACTGGAAAACACACTTCGGCATCTCGACTCTAATCGCTCTTCGTTATTACTGATAAATTAAGTGTGTTCAAGCGAGTGTTGGTGTTTGCATTTTCCTCTACACTCTTCAAGGAAAGAGCAAACCGCACAGTAGCACACGAAGATAAGTGTTTACCGACCTCATGTATTTCATCCTTTCTTTCTTTATAAGTGTAACTAAGAGGTTCCTTGCCTGGAGTGGCCGTAGCGAGTAGAGGACCAAGCGACCCGGTTGCCTTCCACAACTTCGCTTTTCAAAACGTGCCGTTTTCTTTCATCGCTCTCGATCGCAAATGCAGAAACAAAAACTATGCAAAAAAACGACATAAAAACAAACAACAGGAGTAGTTTTCGTTTTGTAAAATGGTATATCGCACGCTGTGACGGGCGGGTGTCGACACGGGATGACGGGGCCCAGGCGGGCGGGGCATGGTGGGGCGTGGCGGGGCGTGGATGGAGCAATAGCGCGCATGCGCAGCTGTGCGCCATGGCGGCGATTTATGCAGCAAAAGTGAGTGACACTGGGGCGAAAATGTGCTGCAGACACAGTTAAAAATGACTCGGCAATTTACTGGTAAAAAACAACTTGTCGCTTCAACTGCAAGATACACTCATTCGCGTAATGAATTGAATGTAAAAAATATGTTTAGCTATTTCTTGTCAAACATGGGGAACGGCTTTTTTTTAAGATTTTTGCGGTACTATATTTCAAAGAAAGTGAGCAGGCCGTTGCCACACTGTTCAACTTGACGTAAAGTATTTTATTTTAAAAAAATAACCTACAGCCCTACAAGGACTCAAGCCCACATGATGGAAAAAATAATGCCTCCGTTGATTAATAATCAACACAAAAATAGGTAAAAAAAAAAGTTAAACAAAAATTTTAAAAAAAAAAACAGCACTCACGAGCGTGAGGGGACGCGTTATATTTCGCGGCGTTACTCGCATGTGCGTAAGTGTGAGTGCGTGGGTGTGAGTGTGTGCGTGTGCGTGTGTGCGCTGCTTGTTGTTTGGCCGCGTCATGCTTAGCCTGCAATATCAGCGGGTTCGGCGGGTCCAGCACGGTATGAAAGCAGCACAGGGGCGCCTCACACCGAACGGAATACCGCTTCCAGTCCTCATCCTCGTCATCATCATCAGCCAGCAGCATAGCATCCCCCTCTTCCTCCTCTACCAGCAACCACCACACAAACACCAGCAACCGCCACCGCACCCACGCAAACGCCGCCGACACCTTTTCACACCACAAACCAACACACGAACCACACACACACACACACATGTATATTTCCTTTCAAAACAAATAAAAACCTCCCATCTACCCTCCCTCCTCTCTTCCCGCCCCCGGGGGGCAGTCGCGCACAACCGTCTTCTTCTGAAACAAGCAAAACACGCCGCGAGGGTCGTTTCCGACGAGGTTATTAATTTCCCCGCGTCCCACACGGCGACGACGTTTTCGAACGCAGCGCGTCAGTGCGTCCGTCTCTCTCTCTCTCTCTCTCTCTCTCTTACTCTCTCTCTGTGTCTATGGGATATAAAAGAGAGCATGCGCATTCAACTCACGATAATCATCCTGCTTTTCGTAAGCGACCCTCACCAGCAGTCTGCTCTCTCTCTCTCTCTCTCTCTCTCTCTCTCTCTCTCTCTCTGTGGATCCCCGTCGCGTCGAGTGTAGGGGAGTAGCCCATACTGCTGCCTCTCTCGCACGTCTACACACTGCTGTTCGCGTGAGACGCACCTGGGCTACCTCTGGAGTGCGTCAGTACGGGAGGGAGGGGTATATAGGCAGAGAGATGGGGAGAGAGAACACTCATAGAGGGATATGAGTGAGAGGGAAAGTGAGTGCAAAATAGAAGAAAGGGGCAGTGCAAGAGTAAGACAGAGATAGGGGGAGGGGGGGGATGCACGACAGAGCAGCGCGGCGATAGCGCCTAGTGGCGCCCGGAGGCGCCGGCTAGTCCTAATTAATTCATAAGCAGGGACCGCCCCCC
>NW_026267135.1:1597056-1599654 GCF_000697945.3 Frankliniella occidentalis
CCCCCCCCCTCCTCCTCCCCCAAACCCAACCACCATCACCAGCCTCCCTCCACACTAGCGAGCGAGAAATAACAGCACCTCTAGCAGCTGCTGAACTGCTGCGTCGTGCGCGGTGCTACTCCTCCCCCCTCCCTTCCATACCCCTCCACCCCTCCCCACCCTAACGGCACCACCGGAGGGCCCTTATTTTGTCGCAGGGTGTCAGGAAGCTCGGGGGACACGCTTCCGCTCATCTGCTGACACAAACATGTGTCGCCCGTCACCTCGGTATATCCGACGCGCCCCGCCCCGCCACCGCGCCCCGACAACGCCACCTCCCCTTTTCCCTATCTGCCCTCCAGCACACACACACACACACACACACACACACACACACACACACACACACGCCTCTTACGTCGTGCGCCCGGGTATAATCTGGAACAGGATCCTCCTCAGCTCCTCCAAGTCAGAGGAGGTGGCGCGGGCGGCAACCGCGGGGGAGAGCATCTAGGAGCACACACCATCGCAACGCAGCAGCAGAGGAGGCCATAGTCTTGTACGAGAAAAGTAAATCGTCACATCCCCTCTAATTGTTATGAACTTTTAGCAAATAGCGGGGAAACAAAGAAAGAAAAGGAGGGTGGGGAGCCACGGCTTGAGCGTAAGACTGACTCAGAGAGACAGAGAGAGAGAGAGACAAAGAAAGAGAGAGAGAGATGCCTGGCTGTCCGTCGGACGGCTCCGCGGGGACGCACTTCCAAACGGCCCGTCAGTCCGACCCCGACCTTCTTCTTTCTCTCCCACGCATACGCGCACGCCTATCCCTCGTCATAAAAAACCCCGAGCCCGCATAGCCCTTCAAAACTCTCGAAACGGAATAAAATGGCAGAGCGCGCGGCGGTTAAGGAGGCTACGAGGACGACGCGCAGCGCTGCTGTCGATGAGTCGAATATTTTGTAAATCGAAATGTATTATAAAGTAGTCCGTCAGCACGAGACATGTGGATTTTATTCGGTTCGAAGATGCTAAAGCGGTCGCTCCAGCGGTCGCTCTATAGCGGTCGCTCCAGTCGGTCGATCCAGTCGGTCGCTCCAGTCGGTCGATCCAGTCGGTCGCTCCAGTCGGTCGCTCCAGTCGGTCGCTCCAGCGGTCGCTCTTCAGCGGTCGCTCCAGTCGGTCGCTCCAGTCGGTCGCTCCGCAGCGGTCGCTCCGCAGCGGTCGCTCCGCAGCGGTCGCTCCAGTCGGTCGCTCCAGTTGGTCGCTCCAGTTCCAGTTGGTCGCTCCAGCGGTCGCTCCAGCGGTCGCTCCAGCGGTCGCTCCAGCGGCCGCTCCAGTCGGTCGCTCCAGTCGGTCGCTCCAGTCGGTCGCTCCAGCGGACGCAACTCAGGTCACAGCATCCTCACCGCTGTGCCACTCCCACGGGCGTGAATAGAGCCATTCCATAGGAGAGGGGAAGGGGGCTCAGGTGAAGGGAAAGTGGAAAAGGGGGGAAGGGGGGGGAGGCTAAGGACGCGCCGTCGTGGATTCTGCTGCCTCAACCTTGCCAAGCCAGTGTCGTGTCACGAAGAGCTCTGCTTTTATCAAGATTAGCCCAGATGCACACAGACAGCCCCTTCCCCTCCTCGGCCCGCCTCCCTCCCTACCTTTCCCCTCCTCAGTCACGACGCCGCGTCAGCACAAGGCTCCGGCGCAACCCCTGCCACTCCTGGAGATGCGGCTTGAACCCGCTGCTGTTGTGATATTTGTCGTCGGAGCTAAATGAATTGCGAGTGCTGATATTACTCGAAAAACGCGTCAACATAATGTGTCTCACACAACAATAACGTGAAACGTGGGTAATGACTTCCATGTCACACACTCTATTCTTTGTGACAAACGTGTAACACACCCTTTTCTGTGTGAAAAACAGTGTCACGTGTCACGCCCCTGTTGACTGTGTGACATTAGGAAGGTACTTTTCAGCATTTTCATTTTTACGGCACGTTTTGCACAACTGGGGAACAGGATGGCCCGCTTGACGCCGCCGCACTGCGTCACGAAGGACGCCGACACTCGTGATGTATTTATAGGCCGTCGCTGCCAGGTGACGAATGAGGAGGGGGCCACAAAAGTGGGTGTAGGAGCGGTTGGTGAGGAGAGGGATGTAAGGGTAGCAAAGGCAGAGAGTACAAGGGGGAGATAAGGTGAGTCTGGAGGCATGCGAGGGAAAATTGCTCGAGAAAATGGGTCGGGGCGCAGAGAGATTCTTGTCATAAAGGTACATAGAATGTCACGACCACGACAAGAGACACGCGACTAGTAGGACTTATTGCAGGGTGCCAGAATTGTACTGGGGTCTTATAATTTTATGCCGATCTCCGCCAAGTGGCCCAGATATTTTGAATGGCCGACTTGGAGTGGAGCAGTAAACTGCAAAAAGGACGAACGCGCTCAAAGTGACGCGGTGGTTTGAGCTGCTACAAGCGCAAGTTCTTGTGTCATCAAGGAACGGCCTTATTGCTGGGTGTGGAGTGGGCGTCGGGCGGGCAGGCGTAGGGGCGGCGGGAGAGTGTCGGACGGCTGGCGTCAGAGGAAGCAAGGTGTCAGCAGTGGCGTGTGTCGTGTGGCGATGGCGGG
>NW_026267135.1:1600744-1601858 GCF_000697945.3 Frankliniella occidentalis
TACACTGTTAAAAATGTTATTAAAATTCATAACATTTTTGTTATTAATTTTAATAACATGCGTGATTTCATAACTGGTGTTGTGAAAAGTAACAATCATGTTATGAAAATTCATACGGACTGTCCAGCTCCTTTACGGCAGCCCCGGCGCCGCTACCTCATGATTCCAAGTTGTGTGTTGTCTTGTCAGACACGGGGCGGGGCGGGGCGGGGCGTTCCCAGGTCGGTGCGGAGGGGCTTTACTGCCCTGCTTCACTGCTTATGGCGCTCATCCCGGCGATGAGCCCCGTTCCTCTCTCTCTCTCTCTCTGTCTCTCTCTCTCTCTCTCTCTCTCTCTGTGTCTCTCTCTGTCTCTCTCTCTGTCTCTCTCTCTCTCTCTCTCTCTCTCTCTCTCTCCGGGGATACAAACTTAGTTCTCACCTCGATCGTAAACCGCAGTCCCGTTCCCACACAGACTCACCCCGCCCACACCCATGGCGACAATGCCGGCGCCAGATCACTAAGGATCGTGTTTCATTCCATTGTTGTGGCCCCACGCCACGCCGCGCCACGGCGGTCTTTGTCGCACCCGCTAATGGAGTGTCCGGCTCTAATCCCCCTTCTCTTCCCATCCCCCTCCACTACCTCCTCCCATCCCCCTCCACTACCTCCTTCCATCCCCCCTCTCCTCCCTCCTCCCATCCCCGCTCCCCCACTCCCCGTTCGCTCTGCGTCGACTGCCCTTGACGGGCCACATCTGTACTCTCCCCTGCCCTCCCTCCCTTATTAACCTCACCCCCTTTCCGTCTGACTCAATCCCCCTCCTCCTCCTCCTCCTCCCTCTGATCCCCTGCTCCACTTACCTCCTCTGCTCTGCTACCCACCCGCACAACATACGGGCGGCGCCCCGTGCTACACACATATTGTTGGAGGAACGTATCGGGACCGTGTGATGGGCTCGACTTTACGAACAACAAGGATAGGGAGGCGTTTAGTTGTTCGGGATCAGCTGATCGGATCCCGCTCCCGCCGATCCACGCGCTGAAACATCGGGCCGATAATTCAAGTCGAAGGGCCGAGACGTGGAGCAGAGAGAGAGAGAGAGAGAGAGAGAGAGAGAGAGAGAGAGAGAGAG
>NW_026267135.1:1601908-1603331 GCF_000697945.3 Frankliniella occidentalis
GGGGGGGGGGGCAAGAGGAGAGGGATGGGAGGCCACGCATAATCAGCCCTCGCCGGCGCACCACGTTCGCCTTTCAATCTTTCCCGCGTCGGGGCGCGTCGGCGAGCCCGCCAATCAGAGCGCCAGCCCCGTCGAGAGCCGCGGCCAATGGGAGGAGAGGAGCGCAGAGTCCATCACTCACAGCACATCCACGACAGGCGGCAATCCCCCTCATATACGGGATGAATTTGCGCGCCCAGCTGATCAAGACTTTTCACCCTGCAGAGAGAGAGAGAGAGAGGGAGAGAGAGAGAGAGAGAGAGAGAGAGAGAGAGAGAGAGAGAGATATCAACTCTGAAAATTTCAGGCACTGTGAAATACTCTCTAATAGTGAATATCACTGAATAATCACTGAATATCGCCTGAACACTGGAGGTATTAATCCCCTCGTGAACCTTGAATACTAGAAGTTACTGCCCCGTCGGAGAGATTGAGAGTGTTTGAGGGAAGGATGTGTAAAGAGCACGACAGTTTATTTAATGCAGAATGAGCGAGGAATGCGAATGTGAAACAAAGTGCCACAACATATGTCTACAGCAAAGCTGAAAGTAAATGATTAGGTTTAAAACCTCGCACTGTATACAAAAGACGTTAATTCAACTGCCCGTCTGATTATTTTTTTTTCTGCTGTACCATCCCGCGGAAAGCAGAAAGTAAAGAAAAAAGAAGCAGTTTATATACTTGAGCGAAACACTTTTGCGGGGCATTGGCAAATGGGCGCGGTAAAGTACCACCAACTTTAAGCGTTCTACTTTTAGGAGATTCCGGCTCATTAGCAGTAGAGCAAAGGTAATGACGGCGGCTGTAATCCTTTTCTTTCTGCCTTTCGCCTGCCCCCATCTCTCTCTCCCTATCACCGTCTCTCTCTCTCTCTCTCTCTCTCTCTCTCTCTCTCTCTCTCTCTCTATCCCTCCCGTTTCCTCGCGGCTCGCGTCTCCGATTACCATATTCCGTAATGCTGCTCTGCAGCGCAGGAAGGAAAAGAGCCCGTCCTGCTCGGCCACTGTAGTCCTTTCCGCAAAATAAAACAAAAGAGAGAGCATGTATATGTGGCAGGGAGATAGAGAAGTAGAGAGAGTGTGGTAGCGAGGGGGGACAGAGAGAGAGAGAGAGAGAGAGAGAGAGAGAGAGAGAGAGAGAGAGAGAGCGTACGGTGCGACGGTGCGTCGTCGTGTAGCACAATCTTTCTGTCCGCCCGATTTATCACTTGAAAGTGTCACACCCAACAGAAATACCTTTCTGAAAATCATAAACGTCAGCCATGACTCTCCATCTCACTGCCGCCGCACAACCACATGCCGCACAAGTACATCGCGACCCAGGCATCACGCTCGTGCGCACCCCGCGCACCACCGCATCTCTCTTGTTCTCTACCCCCCCCCCC
>NW_026267135.1:1604334-1609154 GCF_000697945.3 Frankliniella occidentalis
CGAGTCAATTCCGTTGCCTATCCTGGGAAATCAGTTCAACGGCCTCTCACCTAGGGTGCTGACCGGTCACCCTCGAGTTGTGCCTGTCCTTTCGTAAGAAAAGGAAGACTCAGGCACAGTAATTTTTAAATATTGTCTACTATCTAATTTGATAGTGCCACTAACAATGGAAGTATATATGTAGTTCATTCCCCGGACCTTCCTTGATCGATCCGAAACTCTCACAATCTCATGTTGTTACTTTTCACAACATATGTTATGAAATTTCATAACATAAATGTTATGACTTTTCATAACACTTTTGTTATTAACAATGTTAGTGTTAATGCTTCACAAAAATGTTATTAAATTTAAGAGAAAATTTTTTAACAGTGTACAGCAATAATATGGTAATCTCAATATAATCACGCATCAATGCATGGGAATTCCTAAGAGCCGAATTTACAACTCGCCTGACTTAGTAAAAGGCTAAAGTCAAAAGGGGACTTAAAATTTTTACGTAACCATCTTTTAGAAGTCAAAATGCTGTTGAGATCGCACAAAAACAACGAGCTCGTTTTCAAAATCGCACTGCGCTATTCAAAACCGAAAATATGTTTGGCGTTACGACCGCCCAACTCAGCTTATAATTTATTCGGAATGGGTCCTTGTTTCGGCTGGGGATTTAAAGGGGCGGATCTGAATTTCATTTTCACAAACTCCTCCTTTCGTTGACATGATCTCCGCAAAAGCGTATGAATGTATTCGCATATATTAAAACAACTACAACACGGACGAGGCCCAGCCTCAGCCCAGCCGTCAGGCCGCACCCGCGCGTACACCGCTAAAAGTGGGATCAATACGTTTGCAAGCCGCAGACTCGCGGCATTTGGCGAGGTAAATATGTCGGTCAGCAGCGCAGCCCCGGCTACTATAGTTCTCGGGGAGAAAAATAAAGGGTGTGTGAGAGGAGAAAATAAGAGCGAGGGAGAGAAAGAGTAGGGGGGGGGAGAGGAATTTAATTCTGCCGCTTCAAGAGGAAAAGATGGATGGCAGGCAATATACCGCACCGGAGAAGTACGGATCGGCCCCGATATTATTCGCACCGCAATCGGGGGGGAAAACAAGACCGGCCTGGCGGCGGCTCGTGAAAGTAAGTGGATAGAGGGGCGAAACACGCACAAAACTTCTTGATACACTTCTGAACCACACTGTGAAAAATACCATTAATAATTTCCTTTTTTAAAAAAATAATAACATGCGATTCACAAACGATGTAATAAATTAACGGTCAGTATCTTAAAATTTGAAAAAGACATCGTTGAAAAAAAAATGCTAGTCAAAGAATTAAGAACGGACAGTGTCATAAAAATACAAAAACCGCCACGCCAAGCGCCCTGGTGCTCTATATGGGAGACGGTAAGGGAAGGAGAGAGAAGGGGGTCTCTTTACCCTTGTAGAGACAGTCTGAAGGGACAGTCTAAAATTGTAGTTTTACAATTATAAATTGTTATTTTACCACCATTCAACTAAGAACTTTTCCGTGTGTATCATACACTAACAATTTTCTCAGAGTAAGGAACAATTGCCGCTACGCTTTACTTTACAAAACGGCCAACAGCAGGGAAGTAAAGGCGGTGGGCGGTGGGGGGAAGAGTGGGTCAGAGGCCATACGCATGCTTGTACTTGCTGATCGGCCCCAACACACAAACGTTCCCGCGCTATTTTCGAATCTTTCCCGCTGCCGCGCGCCCCCGCATGGCGTCAACGTCACGCGCCAATGATTAATCCTGGCAGCCAATCGGAGCTCGCAGCGCCGCAGTATAGAAGGGGTGCATCATCCCCTCCACCTCCTCAACTTTGCAGCGGAGAAGAGCTGGCCAGAGATGAGCCGCGTTTATGCGTCTCGGTGCCCCTTGCGTGGGTCGGCATCTCTCTCTCTCTCTCTCTCTCTCTCTCTCTCTCTCTCTCACGCACACACTCTGACACAAAGTTGGCCGCATTCAGGTTGCATATGCATGCGAGGTCACGCCTGTGTGCACGCCGCCACACCGCCGGGCGGCAAAAAGGTGGGTCAGAGAAAAACAGAAATTGATTGTGATGATTCGCGTCATGGCGCATCTCATATGGTGAAAAACGACTTCAAGTTTGTCTTGACGGTTTGGGAAAACCACGACGTCCGTAGTACATTTCTTCCTTGAGACGCGTCTTGGTTTTTTTTTTATCCAAACCGTCATGAAAATCAGTATGGCGTTTATACCGTGCTTCCGCAATGTCGTCCAAACGCAGAGAATATGAAAAAAAATTAGACAGCAGATGAATAAATCCAGTTTCTTTCACCTGGCCGTAGTGTTTTCGGTCGGGCGGGTAAGGCCTAAAATTTTAAATTCTAGGCCATACCCGCCTGATCGAAAACACTACCTGGCCACCTGGCCGACTAGCGTAGCCAAGACTGCACCACCAACTGGAACTAGGCGGGAGGCTCACCGGCGGAAGATGAGAAATTGCCCGGCCATTTTCACTCTCCGAGTCAATTCCGTTGCCTATCCTGGGAAATCAGAGGGCACGGCGGTGCCCCCCAGCTGGTACTGAATATCTTAGCAGGAAACACACCATTGTAGCGGGGATGAGATTGACCCCCTACCTCTCCTTTGAGCCATCTCTATTCCACCCCCCCCCCCCTTTCTCTCTCTGTTTCCTCCGGCTAAAACACATTGAAAACACAAAAGACAAAATAAAAATGCCTCATGGAACCAAGGAATTCTTCTTTACTTTAAACAGAGAAATTTACAGGGAGGCCGCAGATTTCCCACTTGAGCCCGGCTTGAGCCCGAGCATCTTTCCTGGCGACAAGATCAGTAGTAGTGCACGAGACGGAAATGGCGCGTTTGACATGAATGAAAAGTTAAAGATGAACAACATTTGAAAAGGCGTGCTCCGCGCGCTGGAAGTCTAGTGGCTTGCGGCGCTCTGCTGTGCCGCGTTTGTGCCTTTAACGGGTGAAATGCAAAATGCCTCAAGAGAAAATGGGTGGGGAAGAGATTTCGTTTGAAAGAGCCGAAGCGGCGGCGGCGGCGGGGGGATTGGGGCGCCCCGGCGACCCACAATTGACCTTTCGGTGAAGACGCCCGCCTCGCCGAGGATGACGGACGAGCGTGCGCGGGTGCGGCGCTCGCTGAGGGCGCCCAGGAGAGCGATAAATACGGGTGGGGCGGGGTGCAGCGGGGTGGGGCGGCGGCACCACTGGGGCCGGAAACGCACCACATACCTATGTCGGCGCACGGGATCACGGAACGCACGGGATCACGGAATCATGGTCACCGACTTGAGAACAGATAGCTGAATGCCGATTCACTGTGAAAAATATCCTCGTAAATTCACAAAATATTTCATACTACCAATGGTGTCATAAATTTACGACGTATAATTCAAATATTATTTACAACAGACGTCGTAAATTTACGACACCCCAATCTTCCTCTTCTCTGAATACTAAGCCGATACATAATTTGTGTAATTTTACAATTTTGAAATGTAATTTTACGAAAATTTTGGAAATTTTTCCCGTACGGGAAACGAACAACTTCTTCTTTTTCACAGTAAGTGCTGTGGCTAATACACGTAGATGCACGTTCAGAAAGGATATTGCTCGATAGAGAGCGCAGCAATTGAAAATCTATGTGCGGCGGTTTCCTCTCCTTGCTTTTATAAAATATATTTTCGTACCGCACGCGCCACAGTTTTACTCCCGCAAAGCGACACGTGCAAAGGTGTTTTCCCGCGACGCTCCGCGCCGTTCGTTCTTTACACGGCCGTCAGTCGCTCTCCGGGGAGGATATCAGGTTAGGCGCGAGCGGGGCTGAGGAGCGAGTCACGCGGCACGAACCACATTAGTTTGTATTGTATTCATTTCTTATTTCCTCCGCCTCGCTCCGTTTATTTTATTCGGAAAGGGGGGAGCGAAGAAACTGCTGCTGCTGCTGTGGGGTCGTCGTCGTCGTGGGGGCCCGTCAGTAACGTCTGTATGTGGCGTCCCGTTATATTGCGTTACGTGGCGTGGCGTGGCGGGCTCAGATATGGCGGGGCGAACACACAGGGCCAGCCGGGCCCCCCCAAGCAACACAATGGTCCTCGCTATAGGCCGTGTGCTGTACTGTTGGGCCGGGGATTAGGCGGGGCCGATATGATGGATAGCGGCCGGCCATATCCGTCTTTGTCGCTCCCGCACAAACACCACCGGGCCGAGAGGGGTAGAGAGAGAGAGAGAGAGAGAGAGAGAGAGAGGGGGGGGGGGGGGGGGGGGGGGGGTGAGCAGAGTGGAGTGTGGGATACATGCGCGGACTAACGAATGCGCGCGCGCGTCAGGAGAGAGCGAGTAGTCTTTGGTGAGGAGAGCAGAGAGTATCGCATGACGCGGTCAGGCATTGTGATGTGGTCCACTCCGCGGAGGCTATAGGGGAGTTGGAGGAGCACGGCCCATCACAAGCGTACACTGTAAACATTTTAAATACCATTTGAAAGAAATATATTGCGTATACGCCTGCCTCTCTTGGGGTGTTAATGATCTCGTGTCTTCACAGGGGCCCTTAAAGATCCATGCCAATGAAAAGGCATACTAAAATGCCCCGAAGGTGCTTAATTTTACTGCCTTAAGACACTTTCGTGCATTTCTGAAATCCTGCCTTTCTTTTCCCAGTGTACTGTCCAATTGGTCTCCGAATTCTTTATATTTTTCCAAAGTAACAAAAATCTCAAAGCGAACAACAAGCAGGGCACGCTAGAACCACGGCGGGTGTCACTTCCGGGTTCCCCAACCGGCGACGTGCCGACTGCCTGCCTGC
>NW_026267135.1:1609954-1610841 GCF_000697945.3 Frankliniella occidentalis
GACGCGTATGGTGTGGCGGGTTTGACGCGCACACCAGGAGTGAGCGCCGGCAGCAACAGCACCAGTTGGGCGCGGTGACAGAAAACGACGTCATCGACTGCTCCGTCCACAAACGCTCTCGCTCTCTCTCTCGCTCTCTCTCCCTCCCCCTTCCTCACCCTCACACACACACACACATACGCACACACACACTTTTACTTCTTCTCCTCTATCCCCGGCCTCTGTGTGCACGCCTCGTTATTGAACACACACACACACACACACAATCCACACTGACCCAGATGTGTATTGAAACGAACGTGCGTGGGCGCGGCTCATCTCTTTGTGCCGCACGCCGGAACATCGGGTCTGCCCCTGGGCCCGCTGCAGCTGCCGAGGGGCACCTCCTCACTATCAATTCAAGCATACACCTAGGTTTCAGATTGAAATCTGGTTTTCAAAGAATCAGGTTTTTGCAAAAAAAAAACAGACTATTTTCAGATATTTGATTTTCTGATTAAATAAAGAAAAATGAAGATTTTTCTGATTATTTTTTTTAACGCTTTTCAACAGATTTGTTTAAAGTACCCCGCGGACGCTGCTACTCTGTTCGCTGCGCCCAGCAGCAGCAACCTCCCGAGCGCCCGCCGACCTCAAGGTAGGCACGCCCGCGGTGCAGGCCGGCGCGCCTGAGGCCTACCCCGCGCTCAGCGGGCGGCGGGAGAGGGCGAGAGCGTGCGGGAGGAGAGCGCGAGAACTTGAATTTGAGATCAGTGATTGAGGACTCTCCAAAGGAGGTCTACGGAGCGTCTCACTGCATGATAACCCGGTCTCTTGGCAGGCTAAGGCTGATATAAAATAGACGCAGAGAGAGAGAAAGGGGGTGGGGTGGGGAGAGAGAGAGGGGG
>NW_026267135.1:1612151-1612469 GCF_000697945.3 Frankliniella occidentalis
AATTCGAATCACTATCGGAAATGAAACCAGATGATACGTATTACGCATATTAAGAGAAATCATATTGTGATGTATTATCTATGATTACCACAAGCGCACGCATGCGCAGGCCAGGGCAAGGGCTAGGATGTTTGGCGATACATATAGATATAGAGCTCTGTAGAAAAGGAAGACGTAGACGAGAGGACGACCATCCCCTCTTCTAGTAAAGTTAAACAGATGCACATATATTTTTTGTTTTTGTTTTTGCGAAATAGTCCGAAATAATTCGTGCACCTCCTGGCGCAATAAATGCGATACAGTGCGGAATAGACGAAA
>NW_026267135.1:1612519-1613356 GCF_000697945.3 Frankliniella occidentalis
AGAGAGAGAGAGAGAGAGAGAGAGAGAGAGAGAGAGAGAGAGAGAGAGAGAGAGAGCCGGGAGTGGAGAGAGAGGAGAGGCCATCTCCTAAAAGAGCCGGTTGGGGCCTGATGTAGAGGCGCACGGGGGAACGGGCGGACGAGTGAAGGAAGGACGGCGGCTGGGATGGCGGCGGAGACGAGGACGATGGGGATGAGGAGGCCGGGGACAGAGCGGGGCCAGTAGTGGCAAGGTGAACAGCGCGCGCCACTCTGCTGCCGCTGCTGGCTGCTGGGATTTCGGCTTTGGTTGAGACCCTCCTGTGCTACGTCCGGCCCCGGCGCTCTTGCCCGGCCGCTCAACCAAACTCACCCTCAACCCTCCCCCTCCTCCTCCTCCGCCGTCTCCAGCCCCCTCTTCCTCGTTGCCACTCAGTCATTTACGCGTCCTCCCCCTCTCCACCGCCAGCATCCCCATCCTCTCCAGCCGCAGAGGAGGGCAGCGTTCCGTAGGAGAGGAGAGGAGAAGGCCATCTGCTTCCACTCGGCGGCCGCGACTGCTCAGGTCGAAACGGACCTCTGCCGTCCTCCTGTCGGGTGAGCGAGGGCCAAAGCAGAGGCGGACACAACAACGGACTGCCCCCCCTCCCCGCTTTTTTTTCATCCCTCTTCACTTCAAACCCTTCTTGTGTGCCGCTGGAATACAGCAGCACGGACGCTGACGCTGAACAGCTAGTACGCCGTCGCCGTCGTCAGGGGAAAAAACCGCGCCAAACCTTTCTTCTTTTTTTTTATCTATCCACGGAAGTTGTTTAAGACAGGCTAATCTCGGAATGGATTGGCGCCTCCCCTCCCCGCC
>NW_026267135.1:1614483-1615859 GCF_000697945.3 Frankliniella occidentalis
TTTAAATTGCCGCGACGTCCTGCACTACCGCCCCGCGGTTGATATAGCAATCGTATGACCGGACACGCTTTTCCGGCCGGCCGGGCGTTAGCGGGCTTTCCGGTGCTTCATCATGCGCGGCCACGCGCAAGCGGGTGCGCAGCTGGGCAGGTGCGATGTACACACAACACTCTAATTTCTTTTCTGTTTTTACAATTTTCTTTTTCAAATGAATACTGAACCCGTAAAATTGGCGCGATGAGGTACGCGCGTTGCGGGACCACGGACCACGACGTTCTGTGTGCTTATGCGCAGACATATACCCACCTACGACAAAACGGGGCCGACCCGTAGTGTCCCGTATACGTAAGTGGTTGTGTGTTTGGGACAGACAAGTGTCTGTGCCGTCGCATCCGAAATGGTTCGCGTTCATCAAAGCTCATCATCACACACGGCAAAATGCCCACGGGGGGGTCACCAACTGCGCTGTGACGTTTCATAATACGCCACACAACAATTTTATGCCTTTCCCTTTTTCTTTCTTTCGAGTTAAAAATAAAAACAGTTGTTATTTACTCACCAGAGACGGCCAGCAGCAGCAGCAGCAGCAGAAACAGCAGCGGCACCTCCGCGCCGCCCTCGCCCCGCATGGCCGCCGCCCGCCTGCAACGACACAAACGCAATAGGCAATAGGCACACCTCAATCAGAGCAGCGCAGGGTCGTTATCGGTTGTTATGTACAGCGATATGCAATTAGACGCCTTCGCGGGATGAAAGCCCCTGGCGTGGAGCGAAATGAGAGTGAATCCGGAACGAGTCGACGAAACGGAGGGGGGCCTACGATGGAGTTAGGGTGAGAGTGTGCCAGAGTGAGGGGGGGGGGAGATCATGACTAGAACTTAACCTTACAGGTGAACGTACAGGGAATATCATGTCGTCATTGAATTTCAAGTTTTCTTCCAATCATAAACTGTCGAGTGAACTACGCAGCTCTATACCAACCCCAATCCCGGGAAACATTTTAAAACAATCAGGATCCCCGGCGAGAACCAACCACGACCCCCGCCGCGGAGGAGGCGCTCCAGGCTCCAGCCACCGCCGCCAGGTTGCGACGACTGCTTTCCTGATTGCAATTAGCTCAAATTTCCCGCCCGTTGAGGGAATTCCTCTGGCAAACAGCGGACTGGTTGTTGTTTGCGACTCGCTCCCCCCCCCTCCAGCCCCGGTGTACGGTGGAGTCAGCGGCACAGCATGTGGTTTTAATGCTTTTGTGTTGTTTCGGTCTATCGGGCGTGAAGTCGCGATTCGGACCAATAGCAACACCACCGGGGGTGAATACTGTGTGCGCGTCGTGTGGTGTGTATTTGTGTGTGTGTGTGTGTGAGAGAGAGAGAGGG
>NW_026267135.1:1616919-1622897 GCF_000697945.3 Frankliniella occidentalis
CCCCCCCCTTTTGGCCGGCGCGGGAGGAAGGGCAGAAAAACGACGTTTATTGGACTTTTCATGCCGCCGCGCGCGTTCTTTTTTTTCTTCTTCTTTTTTCCTCTCTCTTTGGCCGGAGTCGCCTCGCCGTTATTCGATTCCGTCGCGTCCAGCGCCTTTGCCGTTAATTGCAGCAATCACGGGGACAGCGCGGCGCTCGGACATAAAGAAGGCGCTGGCCGAGGCAGCCAGTGCCAAGTCAACCCGTTCCTTCCACACGATAAATAGGAAGGGGGACCCGAACCCGAACCCAAGGATACTCTGGAAAAAGTATTTTGTTTTCAAAGAATATTTTGCCAATGTTTTTCAGAGTACATAAATCCCTTTTTCTTAATCCATATTTTCGTTGAAAAGAGTTTCTAATATTTCTTTAATATGTGGGTCTTCAAAAGATTTCCATGGCTAAAAAAAAACAAACAACACTTTAAGACACGAGGATAAAATTTCACCGTATAATAAAATGTGAGAAATATAGCAAAACACTACACAGGCGGACCTCACACCCCCGTATGTCCACGAAAATTAACCGCACCGCACAAAAAGAAGAGCCGTTATTTATGAACGAACCCCAAACGCGTCAATATGTTGTGCGTGGCCCGCAGGCCGTATTTTTTGATAAAGGCCCTTAATGGATGGACCATGCCTGAAAAAAAGAATAAGAAGCGGAAGCAAACCGTGACTCTGCAAATTGTTTTTCGAGGGATTCATTATTCCAGAAAATATTTCCAAGAGATGAAAATTTATGACGACTGCATTACGTGCTTTTTATAAAGTTCAAGGTCACGCATGGGCATGATGTACAGAACACCTGTCTTGAAGTTAGATCGAGTTATACCGATGTATACTGGCCTCTTCACGCTCTTCGCCGGAAGGGGAAAATGCACTACAAATAACGGATAGTCATCTCTTAAAAGTGGTCATGGATTAAGCGAGCACTCAATTACCCTCGAAATTACCCGATGCGCGAAATTTTTTGGTCAAGTCACTTTTTTTTTCTATTCACAAGAGCA
Organism: Frankliniella occidentalis; assembly: GCF_000697945.3. NCBI lineage: Eukaryota > Metazoa > Arthropoda > Insecta > Thysanoptera > Thripidae > Frankliniella > Frankliniella occidentalis. The sequence goes on from NW_026267135.1 coordinate 1,617,969, forward strand.
CAATGGCACGCGACATTATGGAATGCAGAATACGCGAATGATGTCGAACTACTGCAAATAATAAGGATTTTACACAAAAGGTAAATGGAACCAATATAAGCATTTTTATTATTCGCAAAATCGGGCGCGGGGCTGTCATGCTGTGAAGTGGTGGGCGGCACTTCAGCGAGAATGCAGCCACCGCTCTAAATAATGAAAGCACCCCAGCCTACCCGGACTGTGGCCACCCCTTCCATTCTCTCTCTCTCTCTCTCGTCCCACACATACCACAAACAGCGCCCCGCCCGATAAACTGCTGCGTCTAGCCACTTATTATGAAAACGCTTTGATGCTCCAACGGCTCTAGTCGTAATTACTCTCGCGTGCCGACCCTTTATATAAAACACGCAAACATTCGGCCACTTCACACGATCAGCTCGTTACTCCGCTCACTCTTACTCTGCAAAAAAAAACCTGCATAAATCTTAAAAAATCTTAAAAAACTCAGATTGTTTTGTTTAAATTATAAAACTATGAACGCAGTATCAAAAATTCGGGGAAACAACTTTTTGGGGGAAAATATGTATATTACGGGGTTTGCTTGAAGGCTATAGCCGTGTTTGTGAATTTGACGTTTAAAACCAGAAAAAAATGCATTGCACCGCTTGCTTCATATAATATATAGGGAGAAAGTTCGACTCACGACCTATTTTAAATTATTTTATTCCCTCTTCAACGTAGGGAAGGGAAGCGGAAATGCCTCCTTCATGGCCGATCATTACGGGCAACGCCTTCTAGCCCATGGCATAAAAGCCCACACCAAGCCAGTCGTTAGCGAGGCAACGGCAACCTGCCCGGAGACGACGTAAAAGGCAGACCCGTGAGTATTTCTAGTCTGCTTGATTATAAAATATCAGAGTCTGTCAGCCGTTTTCAGGTCACAAGAGATCGAGGGAAAACCGTGAGAAAAAAAAGAAACGAGGAATAAAGGGATGGGCCGCAAGGGAAGTATACAGATTTTCTAGAATCTCTTTCCTCGTCCTAATGGTCCCAAGCCGTGTGTCAGAGCGAGGTAGGTCCGGCAGGACAGCTGCTGTGTCGGTACAAACAAGACAAGCTGTTCCAGGTGCTGCTCCAGTTTGGTTGCTCCAGACTGCGATTCCAGTCTCGGCCATAGACGAGCACTCCAGGCGGCTCCAGGCTCCAGGTTCCGGTCTCCAGACTCCAGTTTCCGGGCTCCAGCAGGCGCGCTGCTGCGGCCGCTCGATGACCACTCGACACGGATAAGGCGGGGACCGACTAGACCGGCTTTTATTGGTTTTGTTTGGCAAGTTTTAAGTGGAGGACAGAACGACACCAAAAGACAGCGGCAGCGGAGACAGAGAGTTGGTGGTGGCGGTGGTTGCTGGGTGGAGGGGTTGGTGGGCTTCAAGGGAGCAGGGACGGGGGGCGGGCACTGAAGCAACTGTCTCGAAAAGCGTTTCATGGATTATATAACGAGCACGCTTAGTGCTGCTGGGCGGGCGGATGGGTGGTGTGAGTTTGCGGGTGTTTGAAAAAAAAAGGGAAATGGGCAGGGGAGCGTGCAAAAGCTTTAAACCCCCCTGTGGGGCGCATTTAGCTTTCAATTTAATTGGTGCAACACGTGGTCTGGGCCGTGACACGTAGCGGTTATATACCTCGGTTCAGGTTGAGCCTGCCCACACGCAAAGAGGGCACGAGGAGGAAAGAGTCCTCCCTCTCACTGACAAAGTGAGAATGTTGAAAACGACATAAAAGCCCGTCAGGGGGGAGAAAGGGGAAGAAAGCACAACACGACTAAATCTCAGCAGAAGAAGAAAGAGGGAGGGAGACGCTGGGGTGGGGGGAGAGGGAGAGGGAGAGGGAGAGAGAGAGAGGTGGAAGAGTAGCAGGCGGGGATAATCCTACTGGCCACAAGAGCAGGGCGAGGAAGGAGGGGGGAAGGGAATCGACACAACAGCACAGCACAATGGTGCTCGGCCGACATGAGTCCGCAGGGTGAAAGCTGGTGAAAGTGATTGAGTGGGACAAGGGAGGGTCAGCTCTCTCTCTCTCTCTCTCTCTCTCTCACCAGGCGCGCCACAGACAGATTCATATCTCTGTTTGTCCTCACTCCGCGGCCAGGGCCTCCTCGAGGCTGGTGGGCAAGATGGAGGGGTGTTGACAGAGCGAGGCGCCCACGGAGGGGGAGGGGAGGGATGACCTATTCCTTTGGTGGACACTAGCTAAAGGTCAAGCACAGCAGTGCCATTGAAGCAGCAGCGAGGAACCGCCAACTGTCATCTTGTAACGCACGGTGCGCTAAATGGGGGCAGAGATACCCTGCAACAAACGCAAACAAGCTCACGGCGGCCCAAGTTCAACAGACTAAAAGTGCCAAGAGAAACCAGCGCACACCACATCTGCTTAATTTGTGCCTCAATGAAACGGAGACACATTTTTGTGAACTTCACGACAGCGTACTCGTCATTCACGGCCCGCGATAATTATTTTGCTCAGAAACGTTCCTTTTTGCGCTCAATTTCGCGCCACCTTTCATACTATTATAATGCTGGGCGTCAAAAGGATTAGGGACGCTAAATCGGCAGCAGCCCTATCGAACCTCGAGGTACTAAGGATGATTAATTCCGCTGTCGCGAAAGCCTATCCACTGTTGCTGACACGACGGTGCGGCCGCTATCTCACGGACGGGCACCTGAGGCAGCGCGGGAGGGGTAGTGGGAGGGGGTATTAGGGCCACCACCGCCGAGCCAGATATGTCACTATCGCTCATTTCCATGCAGATTCGCGCTGCCGATTTGAGTCGCGCGTCTCGGCGGAGCAGGAGCAGCAGCAGCATAGAGCCGTGCTGAGGTAAGCTACATCAGCGCGAGCGATACCGTCGCGGCCGCGGCATCGTCAGCAACGCCGGGGGAGGAACAGGAAAGGGGGAGTGGAGAGAGAGGGTGGAGAGAGAGAGAGAGAGGAAGAGAGAGGGAAAGAGCGAGTGAGAGAAAGAGGGAGAGACAGATACGGGGAACGCTTAAGGAGAAAGAGAGGCACAGTCCCCACGTTCCACCCGAGATAGACGCCCGACGGTACAAACGGTGACTCGCCAGGAAGGTGAGGCAGGAGGTCATCGCGGCAGGATGCAGTCGTGGAGGAGAAAGAGAAAAAAAAGAAAAGAGGAAAAGAAGAAGAGCTTTTCGCCCTCATTACCGGTGAGGCCCCGCGGTACACTTTCTCGTTCTCGGTATTATTTTTGTCACGTTGGCGGTGCGAGGGAGGAACAAGAAGGCACGCGGTAGAGCAGAGTAGTGTGGCAACACTGTGCGTCGCGTGCGTATAGGAGACGCCAGACGCACAATCCCAGCAGAGATTTATAACCAAAGTTTTGGTCACACGCGTCGCATCCTCTTGCTCCCACACGTGGCAGCGGCGTGCACCTTCCTCCCAGGCGCCCTGACACGTCAAACGCGTGCAGAGAAAGTGTGCTTTGAAAAAAAACAACAGATCCAGCTGTCGTTGTATAAAAACCGACGTCGTGTATAGGTACTTATAATGTTACAGTTCAAAACTTTCTTTCGCGCCACTCAACCCGCATTTACAAAATTACAGCTTAGAGTCAAAAACGTTTCTGTAGCTAAATCGTTACTTGCTATTTTTTAACGGGGTTAGAAATAGGAGAAGTAGAGGAGTCACACATCACACGGCAGTAGCTGAGAAGCAAGAACCGCTTTAAAACAATCAAGAGCGGATGGGGTTCTTAATCAGTTTTGCTGATTTCCCATACCACCCGCTGAATATATGGGGCACCCGCGCGCTGCAATGCCAGGCAGTGGGGCAGGAGGTGGGAGGGCGAAATAAGAAAGTTTCGGTTCGACAGCAGTAACTGTGTTTTCTGCTGACCTGCGCGGGATCCACTGCGCTGCGCCAGGCCCGGGCGCAGCGCCCGCCGGCCTTGCCCGACTGGATTCGCATCTTTTTACGCCACCCGCCGCAGTTTGGAACTGCGAAGTCCGACATTAAAGTTTGCCAGCAGAAGAATGCCTCCTCCTCCTCCGACGGGCCCGAGACCAGTCCAGCTTGCTGCTGCCTCCAATTTACATGACAATTCCAGGCCGACAAAGATAAATATGAAGTACATGGGCCTCTTACTTTCAACTTGCAAATGGGTGAATTAACCAGCAGTGCACTGGTAAAACAAGTGTGCAATATTTGCACACCAACGTGTGCAAGTTGTGATTTTGCACATTACATGGTGTTTAACTCAAGTTGCACACTTGCGTGGTGTGCAAATTTTAGACGTTTTGTAAACGTTTAAATTCTGCACACTTGGACACACACAGTTCTATGCTGTCAATAGGGAACCACATGGTGTGCAGCTGCTATACGTTTCGGAAGTGTCGAAAGTTTAAACACCAATTGACGTATAACATAGTTAGACACCACAAAGTATCGAGTAAATGCACACTTGAACTTAGACGTCAATTGACGTGCAAAATTAAACACTTGTTTTACCAGTGTGGTGAGCAGCATTTCCCGTCAAGTGTAAAACCTGAAAACAAGTAGCAAAATGTCATAGAGATGTAGCCGCGCAACTTGGGATTCATTGTGGAAAATAGTTGTATAGGTTCTACTGGAAAATTTTCCATGAAGCGTCTCGTAAAATTAAAATTCAAAAACTACAAGCATTTATGCATCGATTCATAGAATAAATCGGCGAGCAACAGATTTTGTAAATTTAATTCACAAAATACATCGTAATTTTACGATGGTATTTTTCGCAAGGTATTGGAACTATAAATATGCAAAAACTTGCGGGACGGCGTATTATAACAAGTAATGTTGTTTTCATTTGAACCCTCTCGAAACTTGTGATAGTCGTCGGCCTATATTGACCCACAACAAAAACCACTTGATATTACTTTGCTGTCCATTAACAAGAAA
>NW_026267135.1:1623764-1624965 GCF_000697945.3 Frankliniella occidentalis
GAGAGAGAGAGACGCCTAGATGTTCCATTCTTATGCGCAACACATGACTATTTATAGGATTCTAATGGCGCTGCCTTATTCATGGCGTGGCACGGCGAGTCGCCTTTGTCGCACTGGCACTGGCCGTGGGGGGCGGCCATGGGGCGGGACCATCGGCTTCAAAGTCATTATCAGGCCTGTATCGCGCAGCCCTAGGGGGGTCATGACGTACACTGCGACAAAGTGGCCGCCGGCTGCAAACGGGTGCGAGGGAAGGAGAGAGAAGAAGGGGCGACCGGCGAACTCGGTCGCTGCCCGCCGCTCTTTACCTTCTCCTCAAAAGCTACTAACTTTGCAAAAGTTACCAAATTTGCAAAAGTTACCAAATTTGCAAAAGTTGCCACATTTGCAAAAGTTACCAAAATTGCACATGTGATAAATTTGCAAGTGTCAAAATTTGCCAAACGAACAAACATTGCAAAATGTCACAAAATTTGCAACAGTAACGAAATTTTTGAAAGTGACACAATTAGCGAGGGTGCCAAAATTAGCAAAAAGACAAAACTAGCAATCAATACAACATTTGAAAAAATTGAGAAAATTTGCAAACTTATGCAAGATTGCTGTAAAAATTTGCAAAGGGAACGGAAATTATTACCTCACGGATTCTTGTAAAAAAAAGATTTTTTTTACAGAGCGTGAGCGTGGAGGCGCGGTGGTGTGGATATCCAGGCTGATCCAGCCGAGCACATAAATCTTCATTAATAAAAGAGACTCACCGGGGGGCGGGGCGTGATGAATATGCGCAACGGATGAATCAATGACCCAAGACTCTTCCGCCCCTTTGCACCTGCTCTCCGCAAGTCCGACACCTCTCTCTCTTTCGCTCTCTCCTCCCCTCCCCCTCTCTTCCGTCCTCTGAACTCTGCCCTCAGGCGGGTAGTGGGCCCTCCCTCACGCTCCCCCTGATTTCCCTCTGCCTTTTCTATTTATTCGTGCCGGACTGCCGCGCCGCTCCCTTGCTTGCTCGCTCCTTCATCCCCCTCTCTCTCTCTCACTCACTTTTTCTCCGATTTTTTCCCATCCCTCTCTTGCTCTCTCGTCTGCGACTCTGACGCCTCGACTCACCCCCACTCGTCTCGCCGTATTTGCACATTGGCCGAAAGAATGGATAGAATAGAGAGCGCCGTGGCGAGGGCGCTGCAGGAGGTCTGAGAGAGGG
>NW_026267135.1:1625035-1627024 GCF_000697945.3 Frankliniella occidentalis
GTCCATTACGGAGGGAAACACCCGTCAAGGCGCCTGCCGCGTCCCGAAACATGGAGAGAGAGAGAGAGAGAGAGAGAGAGAGAGAGAGAGAGAGAAGAGAGAGAGAGAGAGAGAGAGAGAGAGAGAGAGAAACGCCACACACCACCCGTACGCCAATAACGCTACAAAATAAAATACTCAACCAGAAAAAAGTACAGTAGATGAAAGGCAAGAACCATCGAAACCCCTTTGCCCTGCTCCTACTCGGACGTGCAATACTTTGCTGAAAACAAACAAAAAAAAAAAGAAGAGGAAATAAAACGAAAACAGGACGAGAGAGAAATTAGTTACTCGCATGGCGAAAAAAGGGCGCAATACGCGTGGCGTTGCGTACGGTGGGCCGGGCGGGGTAGGTTGGCTCGGGAAGGAGGGGCGTGGTGAGGCGTGGTGGGGCGTGGTGGGCGCGCGCCGAGCAGTGGCTGTAATGGAATAAATTAGGCCTCCTGGACGGGCGGGCGGCCTAGTCGGGCCAGTCCAGACTGTTAAAGCCAAAGCCACTCGGGGCGAGGGACGGGGCGGGGCCGTGTGGAGGGGGAAAAAAAGACAACACAACAAACAAAACAATCCCCCTTGGAGTGACACAGTGACACACAGACTAGTCACATACGGCGGCGACTTTCCCACACATATGCGGAGAGCTCATCTGCCTTCCTGAGAAACCGTTCAGGAAGCCAACGCCCTCATTCGCCGTTACGAACCTGTCCTTTTTCTCCCTCTGTCCTTCAGCGCCTGCTAGGTAGGCAAGACCTGGCCTGCAGTGCATGCGTGTACTGCGGGTCGGCCTACCCCGAGTCTCGCAGGCGCCGGGCTCCCGCAATACACACAAAGAATGCATCTGAGAAAAAAAACATGCGCACTTTCTACATGACCCCTTAGGGCGTCGTGCGCACATTTCAGCGACCAGTTACTTAAAAGGGGGGGGGGGGGAGATTGATTCCGCCGTGCAACAGTTGTTGGTAGTAAGCGCCAATTTACTGACAGCAAAACTCGCGTCTCTCAGTTTGGTTCCGCTTCCTCCCTTGCTCTTGTACACCTGTCCATGCACATGAAAGCCTTGGGAGAACTCCTTTCCTTTTTCCTTTTTTGTTATCAGCGTGCGCAGACTTGCAGAAACTTTTACGGACTGCATTTTGCTCGCACCCCGCATCCCCATACCCTCCCCAGCAGCACAGCCATAGTCCCTTGAACATGAAGAGCTGGATGGACCGGTCCGGAAAAAAGTTGTGCGCGCGACATACACGCACGGCGGCGCAGTTGGTGAAAAAAAAGGAAACACCAACGAGATGTGATTCGTCAAAAAGAGCATGAGCACGTTGTTTACGGCGTTCTATTCTATTCTCTCTCTCTCTCTCTCTCTCTCTCTCTCTCTCTCTCTCTCTCTCTCTCTGTATAGATACAGAAGAGAGGAGGCCCTCTAAAACTTGAGTAAAGTAAAACCATCACGACCTCATCGCAGCCGAGGCTGGAGCAAACTTTTACAAGCGGGACCAGGAATTTAGCGACGGTGACGAGGCGATAGATAGATAGATAGATAGATAGATAGATAGATAGATAGATAGACGGATGGATAGATGCGAAGACACAAAGACGCTCCAGCAGCTAGGCGGGGCGGGGGGACCTCCCACGCCGGCCAGCGTCATCCGAGACTTAGTTTTGATTTAATTACGCGAACAAGCAGCTTAACTAACGCGTGTCGCAGCCCCTCTGGGGCCCCTCTGGGGGGCCACGACGTCGGGGCACGTACGTACAGAGGGGCACAACGTCACGATCTTGAGCGTCAATAGAGGCACGATGATACGGCGGAGGGGGGAAGGGGGCAGATGAAGAGGGCAAGAGACAGGAGGGGTTAGGAGGGAGAGATAAAGGGAGACAGGAAGGGAGAGAGACACAGAGAGAGAGAAAGGGGGAGGGAGAGGGAGAGAGAGAGAGAGAGAGAGAGAGACTGTGAGG
>NW_026267135.1:1627074-1629179 GCF_000697945.3 Frankliniella occidentalis
TCCGCCCGCGCTGAGAGACATGTCCATTACGGAGGGAAACACCCGTCAAGGCGCCTGCCGCGTCCCGAAACATGGAGAGAGAGAGAGAGAGAGAGAGAGAGAGAGAGAGAGAGAGAAGAGAGAGAGAAAGAGAGAGAGAGATAGGGGGGAGACGGAGAGAAATAGACGCACAGGGCAAAAATAAAAATGCAAATTGAGTGGAATTTCTGGCGAAGCCGCATGGATATAATCATGGACAGAGGCGAGGAGTTTGGCCGCCCGGCCGGCGAGCTGCAGGCTCCCTATCGAGCAAAGATAGAGACGCACAGAGGCGTCCCCAGTTTGCATACGCTAACGGATGGCCTCCCTGCCTCTGTCTCTACCCTTCCCGCTCGCTCGCTTTCCCCATCTCTCTCTCCCTCTCTCACTCTCCCCCTCTCTCTCTCATTTATCCCTTTCCCGTACGGCTTAAACTATAAGCTTCACCCTATCTGATGTACCCCCCTCCCTTCTTCCCTTTCATCCTACCTCCACACTCCATCCTCCCTTCCCTTTCCCATCCATTGGGACCGCACTCTCCCTTCCCCCTATATGCGTCGACGGCCAAGTTGGAAAACCAATCTCCTGCCAATAAACATCAACTTGATAATTAATATACAATAATTAATCATCACACGCGAGGTCCGATGAATAAACAACTCGCGCCTCGACGTCTGCACTACCCCCACGCCTGTGAGACAATCCGCTGATTGTTCGTTTTGTAATCTTGCCGGAGTGACTGTGAATCCCCTGTCCGTCGATAAATAAACTGTATACAGAAGAAATTGACGTAGCCGAACGCATGTTTGCACAAATAACTGAAGTTAAAGAAATCGAACGCGTTCAAATTATCACTCTTAGTACACCGCATATCCCCCTAACCACCACCGCCTCGCCATCTCTACCTCGCCCCACTACTAAACGTATCCGTTCACGTAAATCAGACCCGCGCACTTGCTAGCATCTGTCCCCAACAGCCCCCCTCTACCCCTCATTTATCTGGGGAGATCCTCTTTGTCGCTGGGCCAGTAATTCTAGACGGCAAGTCTCTAATTAATAGCTAAACACGCCTGCTGCTCTGCTCGAGTCGACCTCGGGGTATTCCTCCTGCACCACCCTCCCTCCTCCACCCTCCCACAACCACCACCCACCGCCATCCACCACCCATCATGCAGCCATATAGTTGCCATTTAATTTCCGTGCAGACTATTTCGCGCCTTCGTTTGTGATACTCGTGGAGGTGGCGGCGAGGCTCTTCCACTTCACTTGCGACCAAACGCACTAATTATTGAGCCGTTCATGGTTTTAAAACAAAAACTTGAAACACTGTTGTTATGTCAATTGTTGACACAATCAAATGTTTTTATAATTAACAAATTTGACTCTCATTTCAGCAGACACTCACTGCTGTCAATCACTTAATTATCGAGTCTTGTTTGAAGTTGTTTTTTTTTTTGACGATCACGCATACTGCCTCTGAAATATCGCACCAGTTGATTAAATCCCACGACCGATTTGGCTGTAGTTCCGGCCCTGGCAGTTATAAATCAGGGCGGGGGCCCCTCGACGCACACGTGGTGTGGCGGGGCGGGGCGGGGCGGGGTGGGGTGGGGCGTACCCCCCGATGCAGCAGGTAATACGGTAGCAGCTGTTGCCTCACTTTGGCGCACGGAACGCCGCGCTGAAAACACGGTATACCCCGCTGCTGCACGCCGATACGGCCTGGAAATTGCAAAACGGTGTATATATATACAGCCGATCTTCGCTAGCGAGCTGTAAAGCTCGCGCTGCGCAAAGCTGAATTCACTACGAAACAGAACAAATGCCAAAATCGGCTCTAATGTATAAAGAACTAACCACTAGCGAATCTAGGTCTCGGCGAGTGAACCGAAAATAAAAAAATAACGTTTATTGTGTTTTCTTTCGCTAACCCACGAAATTGGGGGTGAGTTCAGAACGTTTTCATAAGTGGTGTGTACTTCTAAGTGAAAAAAAAAAGAGCAATAATTACGGGGCAGTTCCCGCCTCAGACAAAAGGGAGCGCGGGGAGACGAGGAAAATCGCGGAGGTGGTGGTATCCAAAGGCT
>NW_026267135.1:1629605-1630961 GCF_000697945.3 Frankliniella occidentalis
GGGGGGAGGGGCCAGAGGGTCAGGACGGAGCGAGAGGGGGGGCATAGAGGAAAGTGGGAGAGAATGTGGGACGAAAACGTCGTACTCACTTTATCGATTCATGGAAGAGTTTGCGCCAGCACCGCTGTCCTGCAAAACAGGGAAAAAAAATACATTATTATGATGAAATGACTTTAATATGGCAACGCAAGAAATAAATCAGTTGATTTATATTAAACCAGTACTCCAACTCCCGAAAACCATAAAAAGGCTATTGAAAAACCAAGATGATCAGTTTAAAGCCTGAAAAGAAATTTTCAGTTTAGAGCCCTAAAGATACTAAAAATAAGTGCCATGGGCAGGTTTAGTTCCCTTTTTAAAAGGCACGAGACATGTAGCGCCTGCTTTTAAAGTTAGGACTTATAGCACCTTTGGTTTTCCTAAATATACCTCATGTTCTGTCACGATAAAAATGATGACTACAGTTTTTGATGTGCGACCCGCGACCTGACGATGAAGGTAGAAAGAAAATGTTTGAGGAATATGAAAGGGCCCCCGCGGAGGCCGACGCACGTCACCAGGACGACGACGACGACAGGAGCGGTGGAACAAACTTGACAGTCAGTCACGTGACGTCACAGAGACGGGCACAATGACGCGCAGGCTTGGGCCCGGCCGCGCACTTTGCGCAAGAAGACACTATGTCGCGACCGTCCAACTTTTTTCATCTGCAGTTTGTCACCCTGCCAAGCAGCAGCGGGCAAAGGCGGCCAGGCCAAGGCGGCCCGGTCCGGCGAGGGCCGTCATGATGGTCATGGGGAGCAGGCCACACGGTTAAAAAAAATGTCTAAATACTTGAGGAAAATGGGAAAGTTTGTAGGAGCTCCCATGATTTGAGCGGGAGACCCCACTTATGAAATGCCGAAGTAAAATATGAGGTATGTGCATTTGTCTGGCAGCTCGATCCCGTGAGTGCACACTTTTGTCACTCCAAAGTGTGAGGTGTGGGGGCCATTTCTCACACTGTACTTGGCGTGACAGAGGCAGGGCATTTCGCTGAACAGAAAAACTTCTTCAATAATTTAAAAACATTTTAAACTGCCAACCATTAAATACAATACTTCTAAAATAACATTTTTTGAAAAAAAAAAAACAGTTGGAAGAGAGAGAAACAAAATGACGCGGAAATATGATCTCAGTTTTTGTTACATTAATGACAGCGGAATGACAGTGTAGGCGGCAGGCAACAACGCCATAAGCGTTAGGTCACACACCCCTTTGTAATACCACCACCACACCAGCAGCGGTACCGCATGGCATATGGCCGGGCGTCTTCGTGGATGAGGAAAAAGGGAAGAGGGGGTTAGGGGGAGAGAG
>NW_026267135.1:1631011-1638437 GCF_000697945.3 Frankliniella occidentalis
GGGCGCAGGGACGCGGAGGGGCGTCTCTCATTTAAAGTCCGCGCGGGCGACAAACCTTAGGCCCCTGCTGCCCGGGCCGGCGGGCCGCCCCGCCCGTCTGGAAGGAGAGGGCTGAGCCCAGACGTGCCCCGCATGCCTCGCCCCGCATTATTTATAACGAACACTAATTCTGCTGGTGTGTGTGTGTGTGTGCGTGTGGAGGAGGGCAGTGGTGTATAGGTACACAAATTACGGACGGGGTAGTATTTTAACGCGACACCCCAATAATTATTATATTTAGTATTGAGGCCGTTATTCAGACGCGACTTACTTTGTCTCTGGCCCCTTACATAAGCAAATATGAGCGCTGCTTTTTGATGATAAAAATTAAAAGAAATGTTTGTAAATTTGGCGACGATATATTTGTCACAGTGATTCCACTTTATGTGGATCGAGGCCTATATCATTAAGTCTCACACGCGCAGCGGTGGTGTGCGGGGCTCCCGTGGGAGCCCATGGCTGTCAGTGCCCCCCCCCCCCCTCCCCTTCGTGCTGCTGACGGTGTTGATCATGGCCACGACCGCAGCCGTCCCGCGCGGCCCGGGGACCGGCGCACGCCCTTTGACACCCGCTGCTGCGGAAGATGTGGCTGGCAATGGGGGTCGGAGGTTGGAGGTCACACGGCAACACACGAGCGTCGCGTTCAACATCAGCAGACAGAGGAGTAAAACTATTTACGATTGCAAGTTGTAATTTTACAACACTCATAGCATAGAAAATTTTCTAGTAACATCTCCTGTAGGTTTTTTTAAACAGTGAAGGGTTCTACTCAACTAATTAAAGTAATTGTGACAAAACCTCAATAGAAATTTAAATAAACGCAATTCCTCTACGTATGATACAAGGCAAATTAACAATTTAATACGTAATATGTTATCAAATGCTACAACGTCCGAGTGACATGCTATGCTGCGGTGGGAGGGAAGGGCTACAAAGAAAAGCTGGAGACAGGGACGTCATTTGTCTTCCTGAATTTCCCGCCGCACACCTTCCTGCTAATGTGAGGCTGTCTTATCATTTTCCATTTGCCAAGCACGTTATTCGGGTTCAGGTCGGGTTGTCACACTCCCCCCCTACCCCCCCCCACACACACACAACCCAACCGCAGCCCGCTCCAACAACATAAAGGACACACTGTAAAAATATATCTAAAGCTTAAATATTGTTTTTAAAAATGTCATAACTATTAACACAAAATTTAAACCTGTCGATTTTGTAACTTGGGTATAAATGACACGAAATGTCGAAGTGGGTCATAATTGCAAGAACGCTGTACGATTTTCACAATAATGACCATTCGCGTGCTTGTTTTTTTTTTTTTTTTTTTGGTGTGTTTTGATTGTCGTTTCACAGTGCACTTTGCGTCCGCCGGAGCCACCCGTCCCGGGCCACGCTTCGCGTAGGCGAGACGTCTCTCCAACCCCTTTCCCCGAATAGCCCATAGGCCCGCCGCGCCGTCCGCCCGCGCTGAGAGACATGTCCATTACGGAGGGAAACACCCGTCAAGGCGCCTGCCGCGTCCCGAAACATGGAGAGAGAGAGAGAGAGAGAGTAGGGGGAGGGGAGCCTTCGGCCTGCAGCCTTCAAAACTTTCCCTGCCACCCTCCGTCAGTTCTAGCGGGCGTCATAGCGCGATGCTCCGGCAGGGCCCTGAGGCGGCCAGGGCGCCGTCGGAGGCGCGACAGGGCGCGATCTACGGCAAATAGAGCACCGCCGTGTAGTACGGCCGCGCGCAGGGCGAGGAAAACTTGTCACTCGCTCGAGGTCTTTCGTACAACCTGTAGGAGGGGGGTGAAGGTGAACTGGGCCCCGCCGGGCCCACAGGCAGGCGGCGCAGCGGCGCAGGGGAGGTAGAGTACTGTGGGGTGTCGGGTACGGCGGGGCGGGTGTAGAAGTAGGAGTAGAGGTTGGGGTGGAGGTGGGGTTAGGGTGGAGGTAGGATTAGGGTGGAGGTAGGGTAAGGGTGGAGGTGCGGTAAGGGTGAAGGTGGGGTACGGGTGGACGTGGGGTGGAGGTGGAGGTAGGATGAGTTGAGGATGATGGTGAGGTAGAGGTGGAAGTTGGGTGGGAGTGGAGGTGGGGTAGGGGTAGGGGTGGAGGTAGGGTAGGATTGGAGGCAGGGTGAGGTGAGGTAGGGGTGGAGGTAGGGCAGCGGTGGTTTGGGGATGGCGGTGGCGAGGTCCATCTCCGTTTGCTCCGGGGTCACTCGGGTTAAGTGTTACGACGAGGCCCCGCTGGCAGCCAGCACCGCCGCCGCTGATTACCCACCTCTCGGAAGCAATCTCCCGAATACCCACTCCGGATAATCAGGTTGGGCGGGCACGGCGGGCGCGCTTGCAGCGACTGGAGCGCCAGCAGCGAGCGCCAGACCAGGTGGCGGCGGCGCTACTGCAGGCCGACGGGGCGCCGCAGACGTGGTGGAGATGATGGGTCACTGATGTGCGCCGACGGTCCTCGCCCGCCCGCCGACCCTGCCTGGGACCCATCCAACCCTCTCCCTGTCGCTGACTCTCCTCCCTGCTGTCTCCGTCTCTCCCTCTCTCTCTCTTCCTGCCTAACCCAGCCGCGTCGACTCGACTCGCCCAAATTTGCTTAATCGAATTGCAATGCCGAGAGAGATGCGTTTCTGGAACGCGCCTGTGCCCCCCGCCCCACCCGGGGCTTGGGCTGTGCGGCCTTGGAAGGGACAAGAGAGAGAGGGAGGGAGAGGAGGTTGACGGGCGCGGGTGAGCTGGGGGTAGGTATACCTCCGGGCGTGTAACAGTCGGGGGAAGGGGGATAAAAGCCCCAAAGGAAGAGGAGAGGGAGAGAGAGGGAGAGAGAGGGAGAGAAAGGCGTGGCAGCCAAAATGCGGTGGTATCCCGGGCCACAGAGTCCGCGCCCGCCGTCATTCAAATTACGCGGGCTTCGATCGATGGCGCCACCGAGCACACGGGGAGGTGTGTTCCGGGAAAAGTGGATCAGAAATTCCGCACTGCTCGTAAATTAATTCCCTTCCTTTCTAGGAATCCGGATACGTTTGCTGGAGTGCGCCGTTGCAATAACTGCACTCGTCGCAACAACTCTTCGGGATACTGCCGCTTTGATTTCCCAGCTGCTGCACCTGCCCGTCGTATCCTTTTCCCCCGTGCGGTTGCGTCATTCAGACTCCAACCTCCCACAGCCACCACGCCCGCGCACTCGCCCCCCATCTCCGCGCCGTGAACTGTGCGATGGAAAATTAACAAACCCCTGACCTACATGACGTGGAGGTGCAGCAGCAGGCAGGCGGGCGGGCGGGCGGCCCCGATGCAGCTGGGCGCCTTTTCTTATTCATCAGCGATCCTCAGTGCCAGGCGCTGCCCTGCCCCGCCCCGCCCCACAAACTTTTGGGTACGAGAGGCACCAAGAGGGCGAGGACGGCCGAGCAGAGCAGGTCTCACGCCTTTTGTTTAATTAAAGATTGCCGCACGATAGAAGGCGGCCTGGTGTGGCGAGACCGGCGGCCTGGATCAGCCCCCCGGTGGGGAGGAAAAACTTCACCACTTACACCCTCCCCCCCCTCCTCCACCTTCTTCCCTCTACTTGCGCGGGAGCTTGCCCTCTCCCCTCCTCCCCCGCGCGCGACTTTGTCGAGTAGACAAACCCGGCCGCAGCAGCAGCGGAGTTGGGCGCTGGCCGAGTTTCAAATCGGTCCGATTCGGACGGACGACAGACTTGAACAAGGAGAAAGCTAATAGAATACTGCCCTGGTTCAAATGGGGGTTGAGGGGGGCGGGGTGAAGATGGGTCGACACTGCCACCTAATGAAATGAGTTTAGTCTTGTTCGGTCCCAGCTGAGCCCGCCTGGCCTGGTGGGACCTCACCGCGGTGACCCGCGCCGCTCTCGGTCCGTGGTGAGCGCTGGTGAGCCGTGGTGGTCTGCGCCCCCAGGGGGCACCGCAGGGCGGGGGCCGGGGCGCAGGCCCCTCGAGGGAAAGCGCGGGCCGGGGGCGGGTCACGGACGGGGCCCCCCATGTCGGACCCACAAGCATCAGTCTGCTCTCCCTCAGCTGCTCGGCATTGTGACGGGCTGCCACGAGCCGACAGCTGAGCTCGGTGTGCCCGTCAAACCATCACCAAGCACCACCCAGGAAGCTGCGGGGTGGCACCGTGCCACTCACCCTCCTCAACACCCTACCCGCCCTCAGTAACCCAGTCTCGATAATTTCCTCCGGGCACCACTTTGAGAAATGCAAAAGTTATATAGGAAGATATTTCATGACGTGTATGGTAAATCACAAGTAAAATGGGAAGCTGTAGAAACCATCATACCAGGTGACTGATTCGCGGCGCGCATTTTTGTAGTTATACAATACCGCATGCACGCGTGCGCGTGGGTTGCCTACCCGGATGGGGCCATAACGAGCCATGGGCGGCGAGCATAGGCAAACCCGCCCGCACCCGCGCATGCGGTACAGTATAACTACGAAAGTGCGCGGCGTGAATCAGCCACCTGGTGTGGTTACTTCAAAGGACAGCCATAAAGTGATGGTTGAGACAACATTAAAATGGCCGAGGGGTGGATCTCCCCTACCAAGTGTAAAGCCCTAATTCTGCCCGATTGAAACTAATTCAGACCGATTCAATTTAATTAAACACAATTCAGAAATAATTCAACTTATTCAGTCCAATTCAGATTCAATTCAAGCCAATTCAAATTCAATTTTTGAAATTTGTGCACCCAATTCAGGAGTTATCCACCCCTCGAAAATGGCCGTGAGGACTGAAATATGTTTTAGATAACTGTATGATGGTTAATTTTGTAACCATATTATGGTCATTGCTGACAGGTTAACCATATTACGGTTGCCAGAACTCTCCAGAAAATATGTAAAACTACATACACAATGTTTTGATTATAAATTCATTGACGAGGAAGACGGTTCGCCGGAGCGAGGCAGCCCCGGGCGATGTCTACGCTTTGATCTCCACGCCTCGCCGGAGCAGCAGCAACGCGTCTCTAAAGCGTCGTCGACGACGTCTGAGGCGAAGCTAAAGGAGTCGAGCGAGGAGTGGAGGTAGGGGAGAGGAGAGGCAGGCCCGGGCGAGCCCGCCAGCAGCGCGCCAGCGGCCGCACTGCAGAGTGCCAAACTCCAATTTCCTGGCCGGTCCGGTGCGGGTCCGGCCGCCGGCGTTGGCGGTGGCCCCGGGGCGAGGCTGGGGGTGCGCTGGGTGCGGCCCTGGCGACGGGCTGGGAGTAGAGTCGTCGGTGCACCGCAAGGCACTGCGCAAAGGGGCAGTGTCGAAGGAGATGGTCCCAGCAGACGGCAGAGTTGGACCAGCAGCAGACGAGCAGCAGCCTTGTACCTTGCACGTGTCTATGCAGCACGGAAACTCACACTTCCATTTGAAGTCAACGCGGCAACTTTACGTCGCCATTTAGCACTGCTTGCAATTCTTCTCCAACAGTGTGTCGCTTTACTTCAGGTGCGTGCGATTCTTGCAAATGTTTAATCCTAAGAGGTTGCACACCATGCCTCGTGTTCACACACATTACAAACTCACAACCCACGATGCTATGTGAGTTGACCACTCAACTTTCCAAATAAACACTTTGGCTCAAAATTTCCCGTCTGCACAGTAGCTAAGATGCGCGCGTCCGTCAGGCTGCCTTAGGCACACACACACACACACACACGGCTGTCTTGTAGGGGCGTCCGTCCCGCCAGCCCAACCCTCCTCCATATCCCCATCCTCATCCTCCTGGAGAGCGCGGCCCCCTTCGCCCAAGGCGGGCCAGTGGGAAAATACATAAAAACCACCTGGCCTCGCTCTTCTTTTACTGCCTCCGCTCTGTCTCTCCCTCTCCACCCCCTTCTGGGACCCTCAGGGACTCGGAAGGCGATTGGACCTCCGACGCTCCCGTGATTAATTTTTTTCCGCTCGCGCTCTGCTGCGCTGGATGGTCGCCGCCACCGCCGCCGCCGCCCCAGAGATATTTCTCCAGCCGAAGTGCTTGAGGCAGGCTGGAACCGAGCTGGAGTCGGGCTGGAGGCAGACTGGAGTCGGGCTGGAGGCTGGGTGGAGGCTGGGTGGAGTCGGGCTGGAGGCTGGGTGGAGGCTGGGTGGAGGCTGGCTGGAGGCTGGGTGGAGGCTGGCTGGAGGCTGGCTGGAGGCTGGCTGGACGCTGGGTAGAGGTTAGCTTGGGCCTGGCTGGGCTGGGTGAGTGTGACCTATTGTTTGGTGCTTTAATTACACTGGAAAAACAAAGGCACGATCGACTCAGTACCCTTTAGGGGGCTTCTAGGTATTACCGCCCTAAGAGAGGCACGAGCAAAGGCACTAAAACAGAAGCACCTCTTAAGGCTGCAGATAAACTAGAATGCTCTCATGATGGTAAATATTAACGCCTTCCGACCCCTTTACTGTCGTTTGTAAAGGCACTGGAAGTAAGCAAAGCGCCTCAAAAGGGCACTCATTCCTACCTTTGTATCGAGATCTCCTAACTGTATTTCAGGCCCTCCTTTTCCTCCAACAAAAAAAGCTCACACCTCTTAAGTACAAAGCTCGTATGAGATATAAAGCAAAAAATAAATTGTGCTAGTTTGGTGTGCTGATGGGGACGCATTTCCCGCTAAGAGTTACGACACCTGAGGCGGGTCCACAATAAGTATGAAATACGGAGGTGCTACGTCATTTCTGTTGCAAGAGACTCATGTAAGTGGCCGGGCAGTCGAGTATTTTGGCCGCGTTCCAGACAGAGCGCGCAGTGTGACGCAGTCCCGCTGGCCAAAGTGGGCTGGAGAAGGCCTTGACAAAAAGCTAAGGGAGCAGGGCGGAGGCTATGGAGACGAGCTGGACAATATCTTAGGGAGATGGACTAGAGAGGAGTTGAGAAGCTCTGGAAACGACATGGAAAACGTTAAAAAAGGGGCCGCACTCAGAAAATCGTTTGATCCGCGCAACAGAAACGGAAGCCAAGAAAATTTTACTTGCGTAAGACAAATTTTGGTCACCCTGATCACGTGATTTAGTCATGTTAATAAAGGTGTGATCGACCTGATCATATTTTCTTTAGAATTCTTAATCAAATGTTGAGTTGGCTTGAGGGAGTAAATTTTCATTGATTCAACACTTTTTTGGGTTAGTAGGACAAAAACGCTTTTCTCAGTGCGGAGACTGGAGATCGGTTGAGAACCCCTCCTCTGGAGGGTTGGGAGACGAGCTGGACAATAGCTAGAGAAAGAGAGAGAGAGGGTGGAGGATGGAGAGAGGGAGTTTGAGAAGCAGCTGCGGTATGGTGCGAGCCGCAGCCACGACGCACCGCAAGAGGAAGCCATTCGGCAGAGAGCGAACAGTTCGAGTCGCGCGCACCCAATAAATGTATGTTCGGCGCGTGAGGCGTAAAGTCGCAAGTGGCGGGGC
>NW_026267135.1:1638587-1639093 GCF_000697945.3 Frankliniella occidentalis
GCCCAGGCGCGCACTCTGTTTAGGGCGAGAGCAGGGAAAGTCTTTTGGGAGAACAGCCCGTTTAACTCTTGTTCTACACGCCCACGCAGCCCGCGCCGTTGAAATGTTGATGATGCGCGGCGACTGCTCGCGGACACGGAAGAAAAGGAGACAGAAAACTATAATGACAAATTTCGAAGGTCAATAAGTTGTTTTTTTTTTTTTGTTTTTTTTTTTTACCGAGTCCTGGCACCTTACAGGTAACACATGTGACGTGATACAAAAGACTCACAGTTTCCTCCATTTAAGTGTGTGTGTGTGGTTTTTCCTCTCATCTTACATCACAGCCTCAAGGTGCTATTTGTTAATGCCATAACAGTTACAAAAGCCCACCCGAGAAATTTCACGAGTCATTAGAGTTTTTGGTAATTTAGCGTTTCATCGGCGCAACACACGGGTCATTGGCGCTGCGAAAGATTACAAACGCGTTGCTCATCGCGAGGTTGGGCCAGGGAGTGGCCGCAGAG
>NW_026267135.1:1647929-1649385 GCF_000697945.3 Frankliniella occidentalis
GAGGCTCAGGCAGTCAAAAGGGGAGAGGGGTGGGGGGTGAGGCGCGGCGGCACGGAGGGGCATATTGATACTGGCACGATGAGTCCATCACCTCAATTGTCAACCGCCCCCCACGGCCCGAAGGCACGCAGTGCCAGCCCCAGAGAGAGAGAGAGAGCGCTTATAGGGCCCTCTCAGCAGCGACCCCTCCCTTACCCTTCAGTGCCACACAGCCCGGCACTTGGCGTCGTCGCTAAGGTTACCGAGCCCGTCGCGTCTCCTGCGCGGACCATTTCGTCTCACGTTTCCTTTCAGTATGGCTCTCGCCAGGCCGAAGAGAGGGATCGTTTGTCTCCATTGCTCCTCGGGGTTTGATACACCATCACCCCCGCCCCGCCCCGCCGCGGCCGCACGGCCCACGCCTCCCGAATGGGACGGCGACTCACCACTCAGGGGATCGTTTCGTCGGCTGACTCTCCGATTCCTCACAGCAGCGACCCTCACCGGCCGGCCGGGGAGAGCGAAGCGGAGCCCAGGGCCAGCAAAAAGCTAAAAAGTCATACAAAAAAATATTTTTGGCTGAGCCAATCCGCTTTTTGTAGTTTCATTTTCGAGGTGCTTTTGTTTTTTTTTTGTTTTTTTTTTTTTTGCACGATCTTCAGCGGGCTTACAGCAAAAAGGCTGCACCGACCCCGAGAGCAGACTGTTCCCCCCGAAATAAAGCAGAAAAATGAAATTAGAAGGGAAGTAGTTATGGATCGCGGCCAAGCAGCCGTCTGCGCCACGGCACGCCACGGAGGAACGCCTTCGGCACGCCCCGCAACGCCCCGCCCCGCCCCGCCCCGCCCGGGGTAGGCCAAGGCGCACGCCATTTGCAGGGCGAGTAAACGACTTGCCACCCAGACAGGGCCTCAGCAGCCGGGAGCCTTCAGCCAAGGCGAGAAAAATCGGATCCAAGCCCGCACACGAACCCGTGAAGAATGAGAGAGAGAAAGAGGGCGAAAGAGGGCAGGGGGGGGGGAGAGGGTGACAAAATGCGGGAGAGGCCAATTCTCGTACGCGCTGAATAGCCACCGGAAGTGGCAGAGAGGACAAACACAAGGACAGAGGAGGGAGAGTCAGGGAGAGAGAGAGAAGAGAGAGAGGAGAGATAGATAGAGAGAGAGAGAGAGAGAGAGAGAGAGAGAGGCACGACACCCATTATCAAGGCACTCGATAGACCCTCACGCCTCATCGTCGTTGGCCTGTACACACACACACTCGCCGTCAGAGGCTATAAATCGCAAATGGCAACCGTTTTGTCGTCCCGAATAAATTTGCATACGCGACACGACGTCATGGGTCCCGGTGCAGCACGACGACGCCGTCGGTGGCGGGGGTGTGGCGCTGGGACCGTCTCGAGTGGGGCGACACACAAATCGCTACGACGCTCCCCCGTTGTTGTCCCCTGCCCCCCATCCTCTACCCCCCACCCACC
>NW_026267135.1:1650428-1652091 GCF_000697945.3 Frankliniella occidentalis
ATATTATTTCTGCTTCGCGCGCTAATTATTCAAAAAGCGCGCGCGCGCGCCAAACTTTTTTTTCTTTATTTCCGGATAAAGCGGCGCGGAGAGAGCGGCAAATGATGAATTATCCGGTGATTTTATTATGACGGGCGGCCCAATGAATTGATCCCAGGAGGGAAACCCAATTAGGGAGGATGCTCTCTCTCCCTCTCTCTCTCTCCTTCTCATTCCCCAGCATCTTCCAAATGCTTTCTTCTCTCTCACTCCGCAGCTGGGCGCGGGGCCTGGCGGCTGCTGCTGCTG
The DNA here is from genome assembly GCF_000697945.3 of Frankliniella occidentalis. Taxonomy (NCBI): domain Eukaryota; kingdom Metazoa; phylum Arthropoda; class Insecta; order Thysanoptera; family Thripidae; genus Frankliniella; species Frankliniella occidentalis. Next base: position 1,650,717 of record NW_026267135.1, read on the forward strand.
CCTCCGCCGGATCAAAGGCTTGAGGCTTTCGGGAAGGAGGAGAAGGAGACCGACACCAGCCGGACGGACCGGGCGGCGGCAATCCTGAAAGCCTCACGGATAAACACAGCACGTTTGGCAGGCGAGGCAAGACGTCCATGATGATCCGAGATAATTGTAAACTGCGTCCGGGACGATGCCCTTTCCTTTTCTCGCCCACCCACCTGCGTGCGAGTCTGCTCGCCCGCGGGCGCCTGCGGCCGCGAGGGTAGGCCGCACGCTGCACGTCAGGGTCGTGCGGGTCGGCCTACGCCCCGGCCTGCAGGCGCGCAAACACAGCCTCGCCTCCGTCACGTCCACCCTGATCACGACATCAGCAAAGCTCATCGGTACCTTTTCTCAGAGATGAACCTGAACTGTAGCGACAACATCGGGAATGACACTGTTGCCATGGTGACACGGACCGGCCACCTACGTTATTCACAATCCATATTGAAATTGTGTATTGAATGTACACTTCAGAAAGAAACGAACGGCCTTTTACATTGCAAGTAAGTGGAACTACATTAAAACATGGTGAAACATTTAAATATCGGGTGAACGAAACAGCTTTAAAATATTTCAAACATGACACAGACAATTTGAAACAAGTTTCAGTTATTTAGTACGGAGAAGGGGGGGGGTCATTCCAGGAAAGGGGACGGATAGGGGTGGGACAGACCCATAAAATTTTTGCATGTGCAAGCAACAGCACACGCACGATCGGCTGGTGACTCTATCCCCCTCCCCCCACCCAACACGCCCCCCACCCCACCGCACCACATTGCACGGTCGACACTTCGGGCGACAATGTTGCCTGGGCGAGGCCTACACACAAACACAAAATGGGTCATTCGGCCAGGGGGGCCCAGGGGCCTGCTGCATGCGGCCCCCAACTGCAGCAGCAGCAGCAGCCCGCCACGCCCGGCGGACGCAGCCCCGGACTGTGTAGACTACGAGGGGACACTCTGCAGGAAACAGTTGCAGTGTCGGGTGTCGGTCCGGGGAACGGTAGGTGCGGTAAGGCGGCAGTAGGTCGAGTGCAGCGGAAAGAGTCACTCATGTGTGGACGTGAAGTGCGTTTTGCGGTAGACGAGGGGGGAATATCAGGGAAATCACGCGTGCCAGAGAAATACATGCGAAATAGTGCGAAATACGGGCGGACTAGAGCGGAATAGACGCGAAATACCATTCAAATAGTGCGATTTACCTCGAGATAATCCGAAATGTCCGCAAATGTCGTGGGGGGGGGGAAAAACGGCACGAGATAGTTATTTCACGAGCTGTCACGCGCGCTGTGTACCCGAGAGCTTACCCCCTCGGCCACAGAGAGTCAGTCAGCGGAAACTCCACTCCC
>NW_026267135.1:1653024-1656081 GCF_000697945.3 Frankliniella occidentalis
TTGGAGGTTCTCGAGGAGGCATTCTTGGCCTGGAAAAAGCTCCGCACAGACTCTCGCGCCGCTTATTGAATCTACCAGCGGTGCGTGAGGGAGAGAGAGGGAGAGGGAGGGAGGGAGAGAGAGAGAGAGAGAGAGAGAGAGAGAGATGTGCGTGGAGGCGGCTAAATCAAGGTTGGAGAGGGCGCTGCGCCGCGCGGGCCCGCAGGTTGTTGTGGTGTGAAGCGATCCACAGATTTGCGAGAGGCGAGCGGAAGGAAGCGGTCCCTGTGGGGAGGGAGAGGGGAGGGAGGGGAGTGGGAGCGGGAGGGAGGAGGGAAGAGGAGGCGGGAGGTTAAAGTGCACTTTGAATTTGAAATGCGGTATTACGGGCCGTTGTCGGTATAGGATTAGTCGGAGCTCGGCGAGGCGCGAACCGAGCGACCGCGTGCCTCGCCGCCGAGAGGGCGACGGAGGCGGGGCGGGGCGGGGCGAAGAAGCAACTCACCCTCTAGACATGCACTTTCTAAAGTCTCGACTTTCAAGACTGTATTCGGTGACACGAAAAAGACGAAAACAAATATGAAAATTTACAAACGTCATACATTGAAATTTTTTAGCATACCTGCTGTGAAGAAATTCATACATGGCACGTCAACCAAAGTGCCGTATAAAACGATGCGGACGATTTGAGTGTTGGTCGAATAGAAATAGAATGAATTCTACCATCCACAAGCGTGCGTAATACAAATGTTTATATTGGGCATGTTCTCCGTGACTCGTTCCAGGGACGGCTGCATTAGTTGGACAGCAGCAGAGGGCAGAGGGCCCGCGTGGGCGGCGGGGAGAGCGACAGCAACATGGCAACATCCAGGGGCGGCACTCCGATCGACATGTTTGTTTCATTTGGCGTTGGGGCCGCCGGCGGCGGCGGTGTGGTGGGTGGCCTTCCCCGAGAGACGAGCGGCGCTGCCGCCCTCGAGGCCGCCCCCGGGGCCGCCGCCGCCGCCCTCCCGGAGCAGGCGAAGCAACGCTGTGAGGGACAAAAGAGCCGGAATTGTGTTGCGGCGGGTCGCATAAGTCTGCGGGCCAGCCGCCCCCACCGCCCCCCAGCCGCCCCCACCACGGCCTGCGAGAGCGCTTTGAGAAACGAGCCCCTTTTATGTAAGATGCAAATGTTGCCCCGGCGGGGCGGGGCGGGGCGGGGCGGGGCGGGGCCCATTGTACAAGCAGACGAGCGCGCGCGCACTGCCGCCGCCACCACTTCGTGGGCGCGCGGGGCGACTGCAGCGCCGCACTCTCGACGCATGAAATGTAAACTAGCGACGCGCCGCTACGTGTTGCCGGCGCGTAAACACTTAGGGAAGTTGGCCAGCGCGCACACACCCCGCGGCCGCGTAGCGAGCATCCGCGGGTATGTCTCCGTCCGTGCACTCTTAATGTAAGAGACAATTTTTCTGTAACTAGCATACCGGACTTCTCTGTGCGCATAACTTGAGTTCAGATGAAATATTGTAACTTGCTAGTCAGTAAATGTGATTTGCTATCGTTAGAATGTTGTATCTGGGTTAGTTATGCTCACAGTAGTCCGGTGATAGTTACAAAAATTGTCCTTAGACATGTAGAGTGTGGTATACCAGATTTAAACAGGCGTCTAGACGTCCGAACAGAACACACGAAAGAAAATAAACCCGCTAAAAAACAGTTTCTGGCATAACTAACCCTTTGATTCTGGTAGTTTATTATTATAAGTAACCATAGGTGTCCGTTTCGAGGAGCTATCCCAAAAGATGGTGATTTGATATTCCTGACAATTCTTTTTTTTCCTGTTTTTTCTGTTTCTTTTTCTTTTCGAAGCCTTCACGCTCGTACACGTGCACTCACTCATGGGCGGCTACACTGATGACCGGTTGGTGGGTTTTGAACACGGCGCCGAGGCCGAGCAGGCGCAACCGCACGAACGGGTAGGACACTGTGCTAAACTCATTACCGAGAACGTCAGAGTGTTGAAATCCCTCGGCCGGGCTGCCAATAAAAGCAGCGAAATGAGACTGAAACAATGGGGGACGGGCTCGGGCTGGCGACTATTAAGCAAGCTAGCAATATGCCCACATCATCAAGCCCCGCCGGTGGATCCGACGGGGAGCAGCCCCGGACTGTGTAGACTACGAGGGGACACTCTGCACGAAACAGTTGCAGTGTCGGCCGTCGGTCCGGGGCACGGTAGGTGCGGTAAGGCGGCAGTAGGTCGAGTGCAGGGGAAAGAGTCACTCATGTGTGGACGTGGAGACGAGGGTGGAAATCAGGAAAATCACCCGCGAAATAGGTCGTTCGTAGACCTGCCTGAGAAATATATGCGAAATAGTGCGAAATACGGGCGGACTAGAGCGGAATAGATGCGAAATACCATTCAAATAGTGCGATTTACCTCGAGATAATCCGAAATGTCCGTGAATGTCGTGGGGAAAAACCAGTACGAGATAGTTATTTCACGAGCTGTCACGCGCGCTGTGTACCCGAGAGCTTACCCCCTCGGCCACAGAGAGTCAGTCAGCGGAAACTCCACTCCCTAATGGCAATGCGTCGATAGGCTCGACCAGACGGCCGTGCTCATCGCGGACCGAAGCACTGTCAAAAATATACTCGCAAGTTTACAGGAAAGTTTTCCATGATGTGAGTCCGTAAAATTACAACTTGAGGTTGTAAAATTGCAATTCACTTCCTATCGACTTGGAATTAATCGAGGAGCAAAACTGGTCCGCCGTAAATTTACAACATTTTTTTTAAATTCCAAATCACAGAAAATGTCGTAACTTTTACGAGGAATTTTTGCCCAGTGAACGGTGCATAACGACTGCTCCATGGAGTGCAGGGCAGCGGCAAAGGGAGTGGGAGAGGGGGAAACAGGTCACGCCGGGAAAGGGAATATATAACACAATACAATCCAGAGGGACTGTTTCTGGGTGAAACGATTCCTGGGGATAACAACACCGAGACTCTCGGCTGAGACACCTGGCAGAGAGACGGTGTGGTCCTCCCGGCCCCGGCAGGCCCACTTCACCACGCCCATCCGTTGTCTGC
>NW_026267135.1:1660226-1665259 GCF_000697945.3 Frankliniella occidentalis
TCTCTCTCTCTCTCTCTCTCTCACCGCGCTCCTTCCACCCTTCTCACTCTCTACTTCTCTATATCTCTCTTCCCCCTGCTCTCTGTCTCTCTCTCTCATCCTCACGCAACCGGAGCGGGGGCGCGTCGCGTAGAGAAAAAAGGATGGGACTAGTAAGGAGATAAAAGATTCCCCCACGAGCAGCTCGGCAATGCCTCATTTTTGGACATAATTAAAGTTTCAAACCCGGTAAGGGCGTAACGTGATGCCCCCCCCCCTCCCCCCATTTTCTTTCCCCTTCTCCGCCCTCTTCTTTTCCCCTAACGCCCCCGCCGCCTCCCAGACAGTCTCTCTTCCCTTTTTTTCCCCGGCAGCGAGCTGCTAACCTAACCCGAGCATATTTCACTCTGCTCCTTACGTTACGGAAACACACTGAGTGCGCGCAGCAGCAGCGATACGCCGGGGGTGCACACTGGAAATAAGTTTTTTTTTAAATCTATATTTATTTTTTTTCGATAGAGCAAAACTTGTTTGAATCACGATACAAGTTTTGAATGTTTGACAATTGACAAACATATTGAAAATAGCTGTCAGTTGAGTGTATCCCATGTTCACGCCAAAAGCGCAGGCTTGCTTAAAACTGTAACTTAACCTCTCAAAACGTAAAACTGTGAAATTATTCCTTCGCGCCTTAAGACCCGTAGGTGTACGTAGCAGTAACAGCTCCTATCCGTTTGCAGATGCGGTTTCCTCTCCTCCGCATACCTGCACAGCCGTTGGAGATACATGGTACCTCTTCGTTCGACCCAGTTCGACTAGCGAGCAAGAGAGGGAGAGGGGGGGAGGGGGATCTTGTTAAGCTCATGGTAATCGTGCAGGAGACGCGAAAGAAAGGTAAAAAAATAAGGCTTCCAATTCCCTTTGGCTCCCGAACGATAGGGAGAAATAAGAAGAGCAAATACAAAAAAGAGAGTGGATGCAGCTGGAAACGCTATCTCGAACCCTTCCCTCTGGACCGCAGCCGCCGCCCATATGGCTGGCTTGGCTTCGCCAACTGAATCCTTCCCCGCCTGGTCCACAATATCCAATGATTCTCCCCGGTAGTGCAATTATGACCCTTCCCTTCGCACCATTAAAACTCGCTTAGCCTGCATTGGAAGCTATGGGCTGGCATCTCATCTACCCCCCCCCCCCTCCTTCTTTTCCTTCTCTCCAGCAAATCCTTTCGCCGCCGCGCCATCAGCAGCCGGGGCCACCACCAAAGGCCGTCGTCTTTTTCGGGGGAGATCGGCCGTTCGTCGCCTTCATCTTAGCTCTTCTCCCTTTTTCTTCTCCTTCTCGTTTTTCTTCTAAAAAATGAAATTTCTTCTTCATCATCTTCTTCATCTTCTTCTTCTTCATCATCATCTTCATCATCATCTTCTTCATCATGATCCTTATCTTCATCCTTATCTCCATCTTTATCTTCATCTTTATATTCATCTTCTTCGTCTCTCCTCTTCTCCGTCTCATTCGTCCTTCTATACATCTTCCCCCGCTTCTCCTTCTCCTCCATCCTTCTCCACATTCCCCGCATTGCAACGACTAATTCTTGGCCTGGATCCAGGGGTGAGGCGAAGTCGAAGGTCTGGCTTGGCTTTTAGCGTCACAAACCCACCACCGACGCGCCTCGCCAATATCAGAAAACGTTGCCGCAAACACAAACTATGTACAACGGTTTAAGCGATCAACCATTAAAAGTATTCTCTAAAAAATTAACTCTTATTTTCCGGGTAAAATTCTTAACTGAGGTGCAAAGCAAATGCGTGATTTTGAGCCGTGATGTTGTTGTCTTGAATGGCAACTGTTAACTTTACAGAGATGTTACTAGAATCCAGTTCAAAACACGTTTGGAACACCCACCGCTCAGAGCCTCCCTCCAGCACAGCCATATCAGTGCCATCATAGGGTATGTACTCTACGCGTGCACCACTCGAGGGGGCGGCGGCGGGGGTGTTCCAAGAGGAGGAGAAGGTTTGGCTCCGTGCAGCTTCCAGAGCCAGCTTCCGAGAAGCGACGGCGGCGTAAGGAGAGAGCAGAGGGAGGGTGTCGGGGCCAGACTGCGAGGCACGTCGGTGCAGTTCTCCTCCTGCCTGACGGCCCCACGGCCACACACACACACACACATACACAGCCTGTCGATGGTTCGTTCTCACATCCTCCGGGCTGAGCGGCGGACGGGCGGGCGGGCGTGTTTGTCCGGGTGCTATCGCCCTTATCCCCACCACCGCCTCCTCCTCCCCGGCCGCTTTCCTCAACCGACACACCCATCTGGTCGGGGTCGCCGCGTCGTCGTGTGTGAGGACGACGACGCCTCCTCCTCCTCTAGAGCCGTGATGTGAAGCGCGCCGGGGTGGTGCAGGGCGTGGAGGACACACACACACACACACACACACACACACACACACGAGATCATCTGGGGCGACGAGAGGACGGCGGGAGGGGTGGGGAGGAGGCGCTTCTTATCCCGCGCGAGGATCTGCAAGCAGGGCGAAGAGGTGAGGTAGCTGCGCGCGACACACACACGCACACACACGAGAGAGAGAGAGAGAGAGAGAGAGAGAGAGAGAGAGAGAGAGAGAGAGCGCTCTCCCATGACGGACGCAAAGAATCTGGAGCAAATTGAAAGGCAGAGGAGTGGGATGCGAGTGGCGTGGCGTGGCGTGGCGCGCCGTCTTTAGTGCGAGCGGGGAGCACAGCCAGCAAGCAAGCAGCAGGGGTGAACGACGAATATATACGACAGCAGCCCGTCCTAGAAGGGGGGGCAGGTGTGCGATGGGGGGAGTGGGGGAGTGGGAATCAGAGTGGGGTGCAACCAGGCGCGCCAGGGCGAGCAGAGAGGTAGTAGGAGGCGGAGGCGAGAAGGGACTTGACGAGAAACATCATGTTTGCGTCGTCGTCGTGGAACGCACTATTCATGGGGCTGCTGACTGGCGCTGCTGGCGACCGGCGCGGGGGGCAAAGGGAAAGTTGAGCCGCTGCTGGTGCCTTTACCGGCGCGACCAACTGCACAGCGTTGAAATGGTAAGTTCTCTGTGAAGGGCGCGTGGCTCTCGTCCTCGAGGTGCCCTCCAGGGGGCCCTTACATACTTCCTCTTCAGCTCGCGACTTTACTTTGTAAAAAAGGTATTAACCCGGCTGACGCGCTAGACGAGTCACAGAGAAAAGGGTCGGCAGCTTGGCCATCATAGTCCTCGGTCAAGCTTAAAACGTCACACTAAAATCGTCATCGCTGACTTACATCAATAAGAGTAGTGCAGTGAGACGGTTATCGAGTGCCTCTCATTTCCTCAAACTCCGTGCTGCTGCTCCGGACTGACGCCGACCTGGTCCTAACGACCTTCCCGCGGCACCGACATGCATCACTACTTTAAATCCAAGGATGCGAACGTCGTCCCTCAGCCTGGAAGTCTACACACCTGCAGGTGTGTGAAAACTATCCACATCTGCAAGTGTGTGATTTATTTACTCACCAGCAGGAGTTTGAATTTGTTTTTAAACACCTGTGGTCCGTGGATTTTATTCTCACCTGCAGGTGTGTAAATTTTTCACACACCTGCAGGTGTGTGAATTATTCACTCACCTCCAGGTGTGTTAATTTCCCTCAGCTGCAGGTGTGTGAATTTTTCACCCACTTACATGTGCGTAATTTGTTTTTAAACTCGTCTACAGGTGTGTGAATGTATTCACTCGCTTGCTGGTGTGTGACACTCGTACACTTTTCAAGTTGTGCCGAACGACAGGAGCCCAGCAGAGCTCTGCAAGGCGCGGCGGCAGAGCGGCTCACAGTCTCGGCGCAGCCGCCGGCTGGAGGTGATGAATTCAATTTCCGGTCCCGGTCGCGCGTGACGACTTGGAAGGCGCGGCAGGCCAGAGCGGCGAGGGAATTCCTTTTGTGTGACGTCTCTGCGCCCAATTTTTTTTTTTTGTCTTTTTTTTGGGCTGCTGTACTTACCTTTTTCCCTTAAAGCCTCCCCGCAATTCATTTATTCATGCATTCAGTGCGCGTTACGCGGTGTCTGTGTCGCGCAAAAAAGTAACTGCAAAAATGTATATTGTATAAACAATCGCAAAATATTTAAAAAATAAAAAGGGAGGGGGGTGGCCTCGCACTCTGTGCTGTCCGAGATACTATCTGGCGGCTCGTGTCGACTGACGGACGCGCGAGGAGTTGGGGGAAACGAAAAAAAAAAAAACAAGATAGAAACATCGTGTCCAAGACAAGGAAAAAAATATAAGGAAAAAGTGCAGCCCGTTGCTGCTGTGTGCGCGCGGCGCGCTCCTTCCAGCGCGGCTACAAATTGAACCTGGCGCGCGGACGAACACGAGGTCGAATTCCGCCCCGGCCAAAAACACGGCCGCTTAACGGCCCGCCGGGCCGCCCGCGCCGCCACCGCCGCTGCTGCTGTCCGCCCGTTACTCTACCCGCAGCTTATAAATCCTTATCTCGCCTTCATCTTAATTAAAATCCGTTAAGTGGCAACGGTTTGCGCCCCATTGTACATACCTCAACGAATTTAATTAGTTCGCTGTTGGTGCTGCACGCTCGGCAGCGCGCGCAGCAGCAGTTGTTTCGCCACATTCTTTCAATTCTGCACAAAGCGCAGCCTTTTCTCAAAGACCTCGCTGGCTGTTTTGTAAGAGTGATAGAGGGGGGTGGAAGAGGAAGGCGAAGGAGAAAGAGAAAGAGACAGACTCGTACTCTTTACGCAGAACTGGGTAGAACAATTTACAAATGAGAATAAGTAAAACTCTTGCATCATATCTCTCTTTCTACCCCCCCCCCCCCCCCCCTCTCTCTCTCTCTCTCTCTCTCTCTCTCTCTCTCGCCGTTCAGAATCCTCCATGACCGTAGAAGGTGTGCAGCTTTGCTCTAGAGTCGTCGTGCGGACCATACCAGACGTACTACTACTCCGAGAGATGGAACTGTCGAAAGCATCCGATGGTGGGCCCGGAGTGGCCCGTCCCCGGTCCCCGGGACCATGCCGGGGGCAGGGCGAGAGCAGGGCGGGGGC
>NW_026267135.1:1665934-1666687 GCF_000697945.3 Frankliniella occidentalis
GAGGGGGGAGTGGAGGGGGAGAGAGAGAGAGAGAGGCGAGGGGCGCAGACGAACAGGCCAGCCCGCAGCGCACAGCTGTACTGCGGTGTTGCCTATCTGTCGTCTGCAGGCGCTCGCCAGGACGGCCTCTTCTACGCGGTCGTCTTGGTCCCCGGCTTACAGACCTACCGTCTCAAGCACAGTGTACACAGCCAAAATGGGATCCCTGTCCGGGCGCACACAAGGGCTGGGTCTTTGTGCCTTGTGCCTTAGTAGCTTTACAAACATTCCTCATAGCAAATTTTCTCGTATAACCCACAATATTTTTTAGAGTGAGACGTTACGAAAAGTTGACGATTTGCAGCCAGTGTACTCAGCCCTTTCATGTGAACTGCTGGCGGTAAAAGCGATAAGGTAGCCAATTTTACCCCCTTTTTTTTGAAAGGCATTGTTTTATGACTTTCTCAGAGGCACTACTACCAAGTCCCGCGCGATTCTCGTTCGAGATCTCGTTCGCAGCGATGATACGAGACCTACCTAAACTATTTTAATCACCGCGGTACTCAGTGCAGCAGGACTCTCGGCCGCGGCGGCGGAGGAGTTGGTCCGCGACTTGTACAGAAACAATGCCAAAAGTCTGGCTATCCCGTCCCGCGGCGAGAGGACGCGAAAGGAGTCCCGCCCAAACAACCCCCCTCCCCCCCTTCCCCCCCCCTTTTCTTTTCTCCCCCCCCCCCCCCCCCCCCCCCCCCCCTCTCTCTCTCTCTCTCTCTC
>NW_026267135.1:1668908-1670042 GCF_000697945.3 Frankliniella occidentalis
GGGGGGGAGCCACACCGCATGTGCCCTCTGGCGGCAGAACCAGGCTAGAGAGAAAAAGAGAGAGAGAGAGAGAGAGAGACCAGTCACTAACTCCACGTCACTCGCACTGTCCGCTTCATGTAGTTTTCCCGCACCCCACCGCCGTTTGCATGCATACTGCGGCAGCGCATATGACTTTTTAGTGAGTTTTAAAATAAATGAAATACTAAAACCGTTTGGTAAAACTCCCTCTGAAAATAATACCTCACACTTTTTCAGGCGCGGCTTTCATAAAGGGCCTCAAAAGTCGTAGCGCGCAGAGCTTTTCTCTGCACTGCCCGCCCGCCCGACCTACCGGCCGACAGTCGATAACTCTCTGCCCTGACGGCGGTCGTCGGGAAGGTAATTTCCCTCCCGGCGGTTCCCCTTGTTGTTAAAAAATTTATCCAGTGACAAGCACAACGCGATACATCGTCCCGTGGGAGGGCAAAAAGCTCGGGCGGCAACATGTTCCGTGTCGGAGCGTCCGTCCGTCCGTCCGTCCGGACGCCGCAGCGGCTATTGCGGCTCTGGTCAGCAGGCCAGGGCCAGACACCAGTACAACGGCGGCAAATTAGCTCCTCTAGTGGGCGGGACCGGCACAGCAGGGTAGGGGCCGTCAGCAGTATGAAACGAGTCAGCACCGGCGAGTGACTGTAACAGACTGACAGACCAGCACAGAGAGAGAGACTGGCTAACGCAGAGACTTGCATTGGCTAATACTACTGACTGACCAACTGATTACTGACTACTGACTGACCGACTAACTGATTACTGACTAACTGATTACTGACAGACTACTGACTGACTAGCTGACTGAGCGAATGACGTGGATAGGTGGAGGACCGACACGTCCACTGTAAATAGGTCCACAGCAGTTTGGACGTAAATGAAGCGCTTTGCGGAAATACGTCCAATGATTTGGACGTAAATGGACGTCTGCGATTATTACGTCCACAGTGTGGATGTACTTTCGGTCCGTGTGAGGCTGGTGAAAATACCTCCACAAAATCTGGCGCTACTTGTCGTCGCTGTGATTCACATCCTCCTTCAGGAGTGACCAAACCAACCAAAGAATAAACGCATACCCGTATGCCTGTTTTCCATCTACACTGA
>NW_026267135.1:1670982-1671828 GCF_000697945.3 Frankliniella occidentalis
TTTCCCACAGCTGACCCATTCCCCTCCCTCCCTACCGCCACAACCCTCTCATATGTCGGCCGGTCGACCCGGGGACCACCTCGCCCCGTTGCAGCCTGACATGTGGTTTGCGGACGTTGGTCCAAACTGGCCTGTTGGTCCAGAGACGGGTGCTAGTAGGGAGGGAGGGGGCGTGGGTAGGGGGGTGGGGGGTAGTTCCGCTCCCATACTCCCCGCTCGGCTGGCAAGCGTCCGCCGGGACAGCCAGCGACAACCGCGTGACAAGTGCTTCGCGGACAGAGTTCCACTCACTCACCCACTGCCTCATAATGGAAGACTTTTGGGCGGCGCAAACGAGTAGTGGCGGGAGAGTTAGCCATGCGGGCAGCGGTAGTTTATATTTAATTGATTTATATCCACTGGGCATACAAAGCTAGGACGGAATAAGTGTTAATACCTTTACAAAGGCCTTGCCAAGGGCATTCAAACTTTACACCCCTAGGAAGGTATCATAACCACCCGAAAGCTGTTGAATGTAATGCCTTTGGAGATTTTTGGGGCCTTTGGCAAAAGCATTAAAATTCAACACTCCTTTTTCTAGCTAAATTAATTCACACAGAAGTGAATATTATTTACGCGAACTTCTTTTTGGCGGCGTAGCCGCGGCCCGAAGGCGCGTGGGTAGGACAATGCGGTGGAGGTGCTCGGGGAAGGAGTAGTGCGGGTGTGTCGATGGCAGAGGGGAGTTGAAAAAGGTTGGGGGGAGGGGAGGTTTTGGGGGGCGCGCGCGCGGGAAGGAGGCAAGGAAAAGGGAAAATGAAGTGAATGGATAAAAAAAACGGTTCTCAAACACGCGAAGGAAGAGGC
>NW_026267135.1:1671878-1680191 GCF_000697945.3 Frankliniella occidentalis
GAGAGAGAGAGAGAGAGAGACCGGGTAGGAAGGGGCAGTAATGAAACGTCGAGGGTCTCCGAGGAAGAGGCGCCCCCTTTGGCTCCGGACCGCTGGATGAGGAAGTCACTCTGAAAAATTTCCTCGTAAAGTTACGACTTTTTCTTTATAATTTGGAATTAGAAAATAATGTTGTAAATTTACGGCATACTATTTTTGCTCCTCGATTAATTCCAATTCGGCATGAAGTGATTGTAATTTTACAACTTCTAGTTGTAATTTTACGGACTCACATCATGGGAAATTTTCCTGCCAACTTACGAGTATTTTTCACAATGTCAGCGCTTGCAGCACGGTCAAAAAGAAAAGAAAAGAAATTAAAAGAATACACAATCTTATAGGTGCGTGGGGCCCAGACAGTTTTATTTTAACGCCAGTTATTTACCTCCTTAAGTTATTTTTTCTTGCCGCTTCGCACTTTATTGTTTGCATATATTTTTTGCAGTAGTAAAACTTGTAAATTCTGCACTGGAACAACATTTTTGGGGTTCCACTTCTCCCTATCTTGTGTAAATATATACATTCTAATTACTAATTTTAGCAGACGACAGCAATAAAGTATAGCAGCAACGGTCCGAACGCCCCCGTCAGTTGCAACAGCCCCCCCAACCCCCGTGTTCAAATACGCCGTGTAGTAACGGTTAATCACGTGCACACCGCGTCACTTCCACATCGCATATTTACGATTAATGCAATTTCACGCTGCTGCTGCCACGCTGCCCCCTCCTGCCCGTGGTGAGTGTGGGAGAGACAGCACCACGGGGGATTCAGGGGGGGGGGTGGAGGGGGAGGGAGAGGAGAAGGAAGTCGGGGCGCCTCTGCCTTTGTCCTCGTGGTCCGGCTGTGTGACAGAGGGCTCATGGCCCAGACAAGATCGCGCCCCGCCCCACCCCGCCACACCCCGCCCCATCTACTGCTGCACTCACATCAGTCTGATGGTCACACAACCACGAGGGGCCTGCACTTCCCTACATGGGGCAGTATTCTTTTTTCCGAACGGGAAGCGGCGAGGGGATAGGGGTGAGAGAGGGAGGGAGAGAAGGAGAGAGAAGGAGAGAGAGAGAGAGAGGGGGGGGGGGAGAGAGACGTTGGTGAGGGGAGGACTCTCAGAGCAGTTCATTACCAAAGAGCACCTCCTAACCGGGCGGGAGGCGGGACCCCTGCGGACAGACCACGGACAACGCCGGCAGGTACAGGCGGGTTTAAGAGTTTCGTCAGGCGGCCCACGCCGAATCAACGCAATAAGGGGAGACTCTCGACTCCCAGTTCCAGTAAACACAACCGCGGCAGATGACGACGGCAAGACAAAGTGTGTGACACGTGTGTCTTACTCTTGTTGTAGTGCAACAATCCCACCGTCACTGATGACTTTTTTTGTCAGGCTTTACGGGTGTATTTATGTGACAAGGTCACCGACGCAGCGTCAAGCAGTTGCAAATTCAAACTGACAAGTCACCAATTCAATGTTTAAGATTACAAAAAGGCAAGTAAAATTACAAATTGAATCAATTGACTTATATGTTGATTGACAAATGACAAAAAAACTGTACATTTACGTCTATACAAATTAACGACGGCGTTCGTAAATGTGTAGTTTCACATTAGAAATTCAAAATAAATTATGAAAAGGGGTCTAAATTTGCAAAGTTAATTTGCACTCGTGGTTCTAGAGAGATGCCTTCGGCTATGGTCCATCGACCACGCGTGGAGCTGTGCAATCAGATCAGCCTACACACGAGACCGGCGTAGGTATCTCGGAGGGTACAAAGGCCGCCAGCAGCGCCCACCTAGTCAGCTCGCCAGCGCGCGCCAGCGTGTGTCTGGCCCAACTCACAAAAGGTGACAAGGGCAGGACGAGGGGAGCTCCGGACCCGCCAGGCGGGCCCCGCCCCGAGGGCAGAGCGGGCGGGACGGGGCCAACATGTCACCTCTGAACACCTGTCTGCGCCCAGCTTCTCTCCTTTTGCCCACTAATGAAATTGACGAACACGTGTGTGCTTGGAGATACAACAATCACGGTACATTCGTCATTTTAAAACGCACCTCAATAACATCGTCGTTGTTCATAAAAGGATTAATTTTTTTCGGAAGATGAAAACAAACCGAACAAATATAGGGTAACTATTTATATTTAAAAAAAAAAAATGAAAAGATTTTTTTAAGGGCAAAGCTAAGAGTTGTTTTTTTTCATTTAGTCTTCAAAAAATTTCCAGAAGTACTTTTTTGAAAAAACAAAACTCTTATCAAGACTAGTTGCCGCGCAGGAGGAGACCCGAGGCATCATCAAATTTTCAACACATTAAACGCCAGCGCCTGACGGGAGTCAAGGGGCCGAGGGGCTCAGGTCACGTCGCACAGCTTCCCCTACGAGGAAACCTGGGGCCAGCAGCTCCGTGTGTCGGAGGCGTCAAATCCCGCGAGCAGAGATCACACGTCAGTCAACATGTCGGGCACTCAAAAGCGACGCGCAGGACACATAATCGCACGAGCTAACATCGGCACCGGGTGCCCGAAATCGCACATTTTCCATGTTGCGCATACGCGGAATTAGACAAATATACTTCTAACTGCGAAAAATATCTTCGCAAAATCACAGAAAATTTTATGTTTACGATCTACAAAATATGGTGTAAATTTACGACAGCTCATTCTTGATCTGCTCATCAATGAATTTTTAGTTGATACTTTAGTACTATTGTAGTTTTACTATATTCAATTGAAGTTTTATAACAACACATCATGGAAATTTTCCCTATAACGCTTACAAGTATTTTTTGTTAGACGACCAATGTGGACAAAACGGCTCACAAAAATGTCCATACACACCGTATCAAGGCCTTTCATAAGGAACATAATTGTCGGGCTTAACGGCGTATAACCTTCAGTCGCTTCAGTCCCGCACCGTCGTCCTTCTCACTCCAAGTAGAAGTGTGGAGCCGACAAACAAGGTCGCGCGAGCTCGCTCTTGAGGGGAGCCGCAGCGAGACGAGGCGTCGCGCCGACGTCTTCCCTTACCGACTCTTTACCTCCTGATCCGCACCCCTCCACTCACTCCCTCTCTCTCTCTGCCTTCCTCCTTGATCCCCCGCCCCCCTTCCACTCTGAACCCGTCCCTCCCTTCCTCCTCTACACCGGATCCCCCTCTACTACTCTCCCCTTTCGCACAGCAAAGAGACAATAGACAGAAAGAGAGACACAGAGAGAGAGAGAGAGAGAGAGAGAGAGAGAGAGAGAGAGAGAGAGAGAGACAGAGAGAGAGAGAGAGAGAGAGAGAGAGAGAGAGAGAGAGAGAGAGAGAAGAGAGAGAGAAGAGAGAGAGAAGAGAGAGAGAATGGAGGGCGCCGCCGTAACAAGAGCCCCACAAGGGGCTGCGATATGAAAATACGACAAAAAAAAACACTTGGCACAATAATGGAGAAAGACGTGGGAGGGGTAGGAGGGGTAGAGAGAGGGAGAGGGAGAGGGAGGGAGAGGGAGGGAGAGGGAGAGGGAGAGGGGGAGAGAGTGGGGGAGCGCGACTACAAGCAGAGGAATGCGTATCTCTGAGAGGCGTGGGGAAGGGCGCTATTGGCGTATCGCGGCGTGGGAGTGAACTGCGCGGGCTGCTCGGAGTCAAGGGTATGAAGGCAACTTTCAGGGATATGAACGGTTCGCTGGAGTCACTGGAATCAGTGCCCCTCTCCCCCCCAACTCTGGCCCTTTTACACCCCACACTGTTAACTGTGGTTGGCGTGCTTCAAAGAACGCCAATGTTTCCCTATGTGTTTTTGCAGTAGCCACCAAACCGTTCGTCATACGCCACAGCCTGGAACGAAGGTGTACTGTAATGATGGTGAACACGGTAAAAAATAAGTTCCTTTCAAGACCCAGTCGTGGTATTGAACAAGTGGTAGGTGTCGTATCGGACACCAGGTGGCATAGTTGAATGGGAAGGGCCTCGACAGGTGATGAAGGTCACGTAAGCTCGGAGGCCGGACTATGGAGCCACCTGCTGCCTTCTGCTGGAGCCCCCTGCAGACGTTCAGCAGAGTTTCCTGGACACTTTCTCTGGAGACGCGTCCAGTCGTCCAGGAGGGTAGACAGACGGCAGCAGCAGCAGGGGTCTTCCTCGGGCCACTGAGCGTCGCGCACGAAAGGATGTTTGGAATTCGTCATGATAAACCGGAGAGGAACTCCAGGGCGGCGGCGGCGGCGGCGGCAAGGCCGCGCGCCTGCCAGCCTGCTCCTCCGCCCACCACTGCTCCGCCCACCACCACCTTGCAAGGAATTCTAATTTCGTTCCGACATGCCGTGTCGTCGCCGCGAGTCGCCGGGCAAGTTCGCCGTCACCGCCACCGCTGTGCCTTCTCGTCAGGCTCAGGTGAACAAGCAACCCTCCGCCGCAAATCTCCGCTCGGAGGCTGGGCGGGGGTGTCCTCTCCTCGGTTCACATACCCCAAACACAGTGTGGGTATAATCGAAACGGGAAAATTTCCCCCAGCCCAGCCGGCCGGCTCCCAGCAGACAACCGCGCCCACCCCTGCGCACCACTTTAAGAAAATTGTACAACCACAAAAGAATATTATGGTTAACCTTTCATTTTATTACAACCGTACCATCATGGATTCTTTGCCAGCATCAGCACGTGTTTTTGTTGAATGATATTTTAAAAATAGTTATAAAACTTTCATGATGAAGCTTTACGTGTTACATGTTACATCTTTCCGTAGTTTGAGCAGCTGCTTTATCGTCGTAAATTTAAATCACAAACTGACATCACACTCCATGCAAAAAAGAACCCAGTTTAGTTTTGCACCTACTTTTGACGTTACGCAATAATACAGAAACGCGTCGCATTTCATACAGCCACCGGTATGGCCGGACAGGGCCTCCTGTGCGCTGTGGAAACGAAATTATGCTGCTGCGAGATGACACTCGGCGGCAGCCTATCCACGACACAATCAACGAGAAAATGGTCGAAAATAATTCAGTATGGGGGAGGGAGGGGCCGGAGGCACGGACTCGCCAGCATAAACAAAACAGAAGAGATTATATAAGGAGGGCGGGAGCGGGAGCCTTTAATAAGCGCCTCGAGGGGGTCTTGGCGGAGGAGGAGGTGGCGACGAGGCGCAAAGACGCCAACCTAAGCGCACCGGCGGCCCGTCCTGGGCCTGCCAAGGGATTCATGACATCGTCTGACTTAATGCCTTCCCGAGGAAGAGAGGAAAAAAAGAGAAAAATAGAGAAGATAGGCCTGCCCTCACTGTTAAAAGACCTTGCAAAGTCTTTGCTTTGTAGAGCTGCGAAAGAGAAACGAATTCTTCGTATTTAAAAAGCAATAACTTCTCAGTTGAAAAGCAGTGCTTCGCAACTGCGAAGTACTGCTTTCTAATTCCAAAGCAATTAATCTCCGCACCGCAGTCTACAAATCATACGAACATAAAGCGATTGGAAAGCAGTTCTTTGCAAGAATTCAACAGTGTGCCGTGAAAAACTACTTACGACGACTTGCGAAAAGTCAAACCAATGATTGATAAAAACCTACTGCCAAAAAAACATTTTTCGACGATTCAATCTTTAGCACTCCTCAACATTTCAACAGAGGGTTGAACAGAGGTTTAGAAGCATGTTCTGTGGCTATTTTTTCCCCCGAAAATTGTGCAAGTAAATGCCTTCTTAGAAACATTAGTCTTAGGGCATTTAAGACTACGAAGAAGATGAATAAATTTCCGGAGGGGTTGCAAGCGTGTTCGGTCGCCCAGTAGGAGAAGGGGGCAGGGAGGGTGAGGAAGAAGGGGGTTTAAAATTGGCGAGTCGTCCTCGTCCCTCCCGCACGAGCCAGCCCGGGCCGTGAGGGAACTTGTTGCACATTAAATAACGGGCGACGCGAAACCATTTCTCTTCATCTGACTGGCCAGGAGGAACCCGCCGCGCGCCGAGCGGCTACTACGCAGCGCCCGCGAGCATCCAGACTTGCTTGTTGTTGTTGTTGTTGTTGTTGGAGTGCTGTTAATTTTCCTAATTCCTCCATTCCCAGTCCTGGCGCGCGTACCCGCGGGGGCTCGGTGGAGCACACACCTTGCCCTTCTCCTGCTACCCTCATCCCCCCGCAGCGTTGTCGTGCCCCCCAAATCCACCCCCTCCACCTCCACCTCCCCGCGTCCAGGGTCGGTCAACCGACCGCGAAGAGACTTTTAATACCCTCTGAAAGTGCCGACCGTTATTTCCGGAAAGAAAGAAAAAATAATAAGAAGAGAAAACCGTAGAAGGCAAGAGAACGCGCTCCAACGGAGTACTGGGCCGAGGAGGAAAGAAAAAGAACAAACAGAGAGCATTTAAAGAAAATTATCTGCTTGCTGCCATGACAAACGAAAACAGCGCAGTATCAAGTTAAAGATAATAATAATTTACCTCCCTCCTCCCTAATACGTTTTTTTACACGGACTCTATTGGCGTATGAATGATTCTACGCGATCAAACACACAGTGTTACTGTATCTCCATTCTGTAAATGATTATCATCGCTTTCGCGCGGTTCGTTAGCAATAATTGACGGTATCGTGAAGCTGCCGGTCATAGCCCTACTTTCACCGCAGCGGGCCGAAGGAGCCCTATAGAGGGGCCGAAGGTCCGGGTGGGGCAAAGAATGGAAGTAATAATAGCAAAGAGCTTATCAAGACCTGGTCATAATCTTAAATTGTGCGGAGAGAGAGAGAGAGAGAGAGAGAGAGAGAGAGAGAGAGAGAGAGAGAGAGGTTAATTACGCAAGAACCGCGCGGCAGACTGGCAGGACGGCGGCGACGCTCTAAGGCATCTCCCTCTCTCTCTCTCTCTCTCCCTCTCACACTCTTTGCGCCCAGTCCGTGCAGCTGATATTAAAAACCGTTTCCCCCTCACTCACCTGGCGATGTCTGCCGCCGGCGGCCTGCGGCGGTGGCGGCGGCGCTCTGCGGCACCTGGAACACAGAGAGAGTCTGCCGTCAGCCGTGTCCTGCTCACATCAAAGACCGTCAGGGCCGAGGCCAACCCCGGGCCGACCCCCGACCCAACCCGGCCGGTCCAACCCCCGACCCTTTATTACGGCTGCTCCAACACGGGAATTATATGAAGTTCTTTCTTCGTCTCCTCACCGACCCACCGCAATGTTTCCCACCAACAAAAAAACAAAATAAACACACACACGCACACACACACACACACGGGTGCGCGGCGACCTGGAGAAAGAATACCGATGCCCCACCAGAGCAGCAGCAAGCAGGGTCTAATTCTCTCCTCGCCGCACAAACACTTTACTGCTGGACCTTCCATTTGCATGTAAATGACTGTACCGTTCCGACAGCGGGTATGTCTCTCTCTCTCTCTCTCTCTCTCTCTCTCTCTCTCTCTCTCTCTCTCTCTCGTGTGGTGGTTGGTATAAGGGAGCCCGCCCGCACGGCCTAACCACAGGCCGACACTACCATACCCCGCACAGCACACGAACGTATCATCGGGACCCGCAATGCTAAACTTGGGCAAATAATCACGCGGTCAATGACGGCGCGGCCGACAATACCCGCGGCTCAGGGGTGGCGGTAGGCGTAGGGTGAGGCGTCGCTCAGTGTCGGTCAAGAGAAGCTCAATGCGCTGGGGTTGTTGAAAGCCCTGGAAAGTTTCAGGAAAACTCCCTTAAAAACGGAAAATTTCCGGGAAAAAGAGGATAATTTCCCAGACTTTGGAAGTTTTTCGATATTTTCCGAAAATTTTCCGAAAATTTTTGGAAATTTCCCACCCTAAATGCGACTTCATACAACGCTGTCTGAGCGGAATACTGTATACATTTCAATAAAAAATAAAAAGCGGCTAATAAGTTAATAATAACCGTTGTGGCCAGGCAATACTTTTCGATGCGACCAGGTCTGGAGATGGTGCTGACCGCCAACCCAAGGGAAGAGAGGAGGGTGGGGGGGTCACCCTCATGTGTGCTCGCGGTCCGAACAGCAGGAGGGGTGGGTGGGTGTGCCACCTGCAGCCACCTGCCAGAGGAGGGGTTGGAGGGAGGCGAGGAGGAGGACAGGTCGCGCGCCCAGCCAGGGCGGTGCAAGCCAGTTTACATACTAAAGGAAGGGACCCGCCCTGCTCCTCCCTCCGGAGCGCCTCTGTCTAGTGCATATCAGCCGGGGGAGGGGGTGGTAGCCGCACCTTCCTCCCCTCTCACCCTCCCACCTCCTCCTCCCACTGGCCGCAGCCATGTAGCCTCCGTAATTAAAAGATAGGAGGGCCCGGTCGAGCCTCCCACCCACTCACCTCTGAAGGCCCG
>NW_026267135.1:1684686-1687035 GCF_000697945.3 Frankliniella occidentalis
AGGAAGGGGTTGAGGAGGGCGGCGGGGGGCGTGGTGGGGCCAGACAACCCCCCCGGCGAGCTGACCGTGTCTCACAATAGCTGACGAGAGCAACAACAGAGGGAGAGAAAAAAAAGCATTCATATTACTTTTTGAAGCCTGCAAATGCATTTCCTCACCCACTACAGCAACACGACGCACACACATACATACACACACACACGCACACACACACGCGCACGCACATCCAGCACCACGCACAATTCCCCACAACAACACCACCACCACCACCATCACACACGGGGGTAAATTATTTTCTTTTCTTGTCGCATACTTTCCCCTCTCTTTTCCCAAGCTTTTTCTTTCTTTCTCTCCCGCCCCAGGCCCCGCGGGAGCACAATAACGCACGCACTCTTCCCCCCTACATAATAGCGTTTCTTGCTAGGTGTTCTGACCCCCCTGTCTCCCCCCCCCCCTCCTTCCCCCACCTCTTCTCTCGAGCATTGCGCGCGACACCACAACCCTTGCCACACACAAGGGGCCTACCTCAAGGGGTCGAGAGCACTGGAGGCAGGCGGGGGATAGGGCTGCTGCCGGCTGCTGCAACAGCAGCGGCGAGGTAGTAGTACTTTGTACTCTCATGAAGAGAAGAAAGAACACATTCAGTTTTGCTACTCTTTCTCTCTATTCCGTTATGGGGGGAGCGGGCAAAAGGAAAGTTGGGTAAGGATAGATGAAAGCGGACTCCGCTAAACACATGACTAGGATCGTGTGTGAAAGTCCAAACACTTGAGTAAGTGCGAGACAAAAATGACATTCAAAATAATGTGTGACAGCTCGAAGTACATGCACTAGAACAGAGCAGAAATGACATGATAGACGCGCAAGAACTCGTAAGAAGAAAAAAACATAAAAATTGGAATATCGTTTGTTTCCTTTATTTTTTTCCACCATGTCATCACAGACTACTTGTTTTTCCCGATTTACCAGTGTGAGTATGAGGCTGACACAAAAATAATTGATGACGTATGGTGGTATGGTGGTTGTTAAAAAAAAGGGTTAGCCATGATTTACTCATTTTCTAAGGCAGTTTTTGTTTTTGTTTTACAGGGAAGGGAAGGAGCCGCCCGTGCGGGCTGCGTGCGCGTGCTCCTCAAAGCAGGGCGATATAGGGTGTGAGAGGATGGCATAGGAGAGAGGGGGGGGGGGGTAGCTCCGCCCAGAACGGCCCACCCCCACGGCGCGCGCAAAACTGTTGCTGTGTGCAAAACAAACGCAATCGGATAAAGCGGCTCTTCGGCTGATCGAGATTACACCCCTGGCGACGCGACCTTGCGGGCCGCATCCGAAAAGAAATGGCGGAGAAAACATTTATTCCCCGCGCAGTCTGGGGAGGGAGGGAGGGAGGGAGGGGGGAGCGGCCGAGTGTGAGGGTAGGCCCGGCAGGGCTGTGCGCCACGCCACGCTTCTGATCCTCGCCCAGCCATTCATACAAAATCGCTTAGGGGAGATAAAGTGAACAGAAAAACGAAGGGAGGAAGAGAAACAGAGAGAGAGAGAGAGAGAGAGAGAGAGAGAGAGAGAGAGAGAAAGAGCGACGCACCGATTGTAGCGAAGAGAGAGAGGGAGGAAAGAGAAAACGAGGGTGGTGAGGAGGGATGCATAGAGAAAGGGCGAGTGAGAGAGCGAGACGTGTGGTAGAGTTAGAGAAGAGCGAGCGAAGGGGAGAGAGAGGAGGGGAGGGCAGGGGATGTTGTCGGAGGCGTTACCGTTGCGGTACGAACTCATAAAGCTAGTGCAGTTTTATGGCGCATGGCGTTTAGTGTCGCCCTTCCCTGGCGACTCTTTAAATACCCCCCCCCCCCCTTCCCCTCCCCTTCCGAAACCAGCTATACTTCATCCCCCAGCTCCACCCCCACGAAAACTCCCACGCGGCTCACTCGCCCAAACTCGACGGCGTGCGAAGATTCAAATTTTAATTCAGCCCGCGCCAGGCAGCCAGAGAGAGAGGCAGGCCAGCAGCCCGCCGCCCGCCGCCGCCACCGCAGAGAAGAGAAGACGACTTTTATATTTATTAGCACTCCAAAGACGCTCGCGCGCGAAGCGAACAGCGCCTGCCTCCAGTGAGCTTGAGGGGATGGACGGCTGGGAGGGGTTGGGGGAGCATTGGGAGGGGGTTCGACCCCCGCCCGAGTTGTAACGTGTGCGAAGGAAGCTGGTGATCAGTCACTGCCACCCGACAGTGTTTTGTCTCTCTCATTACCAGAGGGGGGGGTTCTGGCCGCGCCGCGACTCGAGTCACAGATTCAATTTGCCGCCTCGAAGCGTCGTCCCCACTTCTTTCATTCAATTCCAAAATCACTGTTAATA
>NW_026267135.1:1687165-1687511 GCF_000697945.3 Frankliniella occidentalis
CCCACCCCTCTCTCGGTCGAATCTCCTCTATTTCTCGGCGCGTTTACTCGCCCGCTTGCACCCCCCGCATCTCTCCCATAGCCGAGCTTGTCTCACAACAACAAGAGGGCGGGCGGATGGATGAAAGAAGGCTCGAGTCTCGAGCACTTTACCCCGTTGCACAAGGAAGAATGCTCGGACCTACAGACGTTTTGGTCCAAACCATTTCTTCCAACTACTTTTCTTTTCTTATTCTTTATCATTTTTTAATTTTTTTAAACGAACCCGTTTCTACCACGCGCCGCGCGCGGGGGGGCCAGAGCGTCATGTTGCCGCGACCACCTGTTGGAGTGCAATTCCACATTAC
>NW_026267135.1:1688696-1692221 GCF_000697945.3 Frankliniella occidentalis
ACCTCCCCCCGGGCGAAGAGCAGCATCGTAACACACACGGCTTTGCACAAAACCTTTCCAATTTTATTTGCAATATCCGTATTTTGTAAAACAATTTCATCACACTTACTATTTTTACTGAGTTAGATTGTACAAAATCTTTGTTACGGGCTTGTGAAAGATTCTAACTGATGAGAACTAATCTTTTGACCGGATATTTTCCCACTTGCCTATTGATCTATTCATTTTGTAATAAAAGCACTGTTCAAACTAACATTGATGTTGGTTTCATTGATGACACACAGAAACTTGTGTGCATCGTAGTGATTTCTACCAAACCGACATGTCCAAACCCGTAAAATAATAAATGAAGAAACACCATAATTTTTGGACAGTAATTAAGATAATGGTTATTGAACCAACAACTTGTGGTCACTTATCTTCATTACATTAAAGTGGACTAGCATAACTAGGCTTGTAATTTATTGAGGTTCTTTTACAAACGACCATGATGGAGCAGCAGCACGGTGCTCTGCACAGGTGTACAGCTCGAGTGCAGCTAAAGTATGTACTTCTCCAACAACGAAAACAAAATCCGGAAAAAAAATCCTACTCACCTTTTCAAGCGAAACATATCCATGACGGTCCTGGACTTGAACTACACACTACACCACATCAATGTCCATGTTGAATGGACGAATGAATGGGTAACCATAACCTCCCAGTCAGAGTCAAAGTCATACATGGCGACTACGCCCACATGAGGATATGCACTATCGTTCTCTTCGAATACACTGCTCTGATTATTATTCATAAAATTTCACTCACAGCTTCTAATATATTATCCTTTTTTCAATTCAAACAATAAACACTTCGCGATTCTCACTTTGCACTTTCGGTCGACGGTCGTTTCACGTTTCAACTAACTTTTTCCAACTTGGGTAGGGTTGCCAACCTTTGCCCATTCAAACGGTGGCTGTTAACCCTGTCCACTTGCGACTTGTTTTAATTTGTGCCGACCAAAACTGAGTTTCTCTCACACTTGATTTGTGCCACCTAAAATACGGCTGAGGGACCTTTTTAATATTATGATTAAAAAGGCTCAAGACCAGAAACGAACACTCGCGACGCCAGAGGCTGTGGAGTGGAATCCCTCCCGGTCAGGAGGCTTTGGCATTCCCTGCCAATCAGCAGCCCGGGCATTCCCTCAGAATCACAGTAAATCTAGAGACGGGGAGAGGAAATCCAGCAGATGAAAATCCTTCTGACCTAACAACTTCTTTCTAGTACGAACGACTTAAAAGGTCATGTGGCTTCGCCATTTAAGGCCCTGTTATACAGAATTGTAGTGGTTTTATCAGTGCAGTCGTACCGGGTCGGGTGTCCGTAAGAATACGCGGCAGCTCGATGGGTTGCCTACGCACTAGCGTGCAGGCGCGGAGGGCGAGGGGGGACCCTGTGGAGATGCGCACCATCCAGCGAATTCCGAACAGACTATAGAGGCGCCGTTTGGGACCAAATTATTTTTCAAAGAATGTGAAAAAGAGGGAGTACCCACCCCAGTTGTTTAGGCGCAATTTTAAAGAAATTGGCCCTGTAAAAGATCTCATTGTTTTATTTAAAATTCAATCTGTCAATAGTCAAAGCCCAAATGAACATTTTCGCAACCTACTCCGACGTCATTTTTGTGTCTTGGGTTGTCAAGCCTTTCCACCAGCATCAAAATCTTGTCCAGTGGGGTTGCACTGCTTCTGTGACTCCCTTGTCTTCTATGCTTGTGAAGTATAGTAAAGTATTGTGTGCGAAGCCAATAAATTCCGAATCGTGTATCCGGTACTGAGAGTGCAATGTAACGGCTAAAGTACGGCTCCTCCGGGCGATGGTTAGGCAAAGTGGTTCGAGCAGCGGCAGAGAGCAGCAGAGGGGGAAGTTAGCGAGAGAAATAATGAAAAGAGAGTGTGAACGAAGAGTCATTGCGAGAGAAACCCAAAGAGAGTGGAAGTGGGGAGGGGTGTGTGAGCGAGAGAGAGGGAGAGAGAGAGAAATCAAGAGAGGGTGTGCGACGAAGAGAGTGTGACGGCGCGCGCGCGGGAGAGAAGAGAGATCGCGAGAGCGAAAGCTAAACTCGCGCGAGCGACGCGAGGAGGACGGCCCTAATCACCTTAACTCCGGCTGCGCCCCGCCCCGCGTACATTGTTTCCCCGGGGGAAGGGGAGTGGGGAGGGGGGTGACTTTCGAAGGGGTGGCATCGCATCGCGAGGGGTGGTGGTGGTGGTTTGTCTTCCAGACTAACCTCACCACACGCCGACGAGCAGAGAGGAGAGCAGGGCGTGTGACATTATTTATAAAGCCACCCCGGCGTTCTCGCACCCCCACCCCCCACCCCTCCTCCACCACAGTGTATCCCCGCGCAGGTGGCTCAGGGGAGCGAACAGAGGGGAGAAGAGGGAAACCCGCCGTCGGCGGGGAAGGTTTCTTATTAGCGACACTTTACGGCATAATTAGCTGCGCGCAGAGTTCTCTGGGCGCCCCAAAGCGGGCGCGGGCCCGGATGCTGCTCCACCCGACGCCACGCCACGCCCCGCCACGCCCCGCCACGCCACGCCACGCCACGCCACGCCACGCCCCGCCACGCCACGCCACGCCACGCCACGCCACGCCACGCCACGCCACGCCACGCCTCATTCCGCATTGATGAAAACGTGTCAGGAGCCGTCCATGCTAAGCCTTGGCCTGCAGTCAAAGCAGCAGAATGGAGAGAGAGTGGGAAAGGAGAGGGGCTTAAAGGAGAGACTGGAGAGGGGGGTGGGTGGGGGGTGCGGACGGACCATAAGCTCGGGTCCAGCCAGCCAGCCTCTCATGGACGAGGGAGACTGTCTAAAGATTCATCCCGAGCGGGCAGACGCGCTGCCACACCACCGCCTCTCTGGTGTTTCATCTCTTGTGCTGGCTGGAGCCGTAGCGCGGGTTTGTCCAAACGTCTCTTGTTTGCCGCCCGGGGAGGGATGGACGGGGGTGCGGCTCTTCGGGCGAAATGTTTTACTCGATACGTGACCAGCCCCCATACCGGCCTGCTGGAGCTGCAGAGACAGGTGCCCGGACCCTTGTTGGCTGCCCTTCGGCACTCCAGGCTGTTAGGCTGTCTGTCAGCCCGCCTCCAGGAGGTCATGACCTCTTGCCCGACCTCCACCTCCACCACAACGTACGCCCTGCCAAGCCTAGTCATCCTGGTGATGTGCTCAGGCCTCAAAAGACCTCTAAGCTGGCACGGCTGCTCGCCCAGGAGGCCCACACTGTGGCCTTCCACCTCACCCCGGGCCTCCACCACAACGCACTTGCCGAGCACAAAGGAGGACTGCAGGTGGGCTTCACCTCCAGGAGTGCCGCCTGTGGCCTCACCGTCGTCCTCGGCTTCTTGGCCTCCACCCCACAGCTCTGCCGAGCCCAAAGGAGGACTGCAGGTGGCCGGCTGTGGCCTCACCGCGTCCTCGCCTTCCTGGCCTCCACCATAGAGCTCTGCCGAGCCCAAAGGAGGACTGCAGGTGG
>NW_026267135.1:1692271-1693905 GCF_000697945.3 Frankliniella occidentalis
CCCCCCCCGACCACGGCCTCCACCACAATGACGGCCGATTTGGTCCGATAATGGAGCCTGGAGCCCTCGGCCGCCTAGGCCTCGGCCCGCACCTCTCTCGCCCTTGTTGTTTAGCGAGCGGGGCGTTCTAAACGAGGCGTACCGGGGCGGGGCGGGGAAGTGTGCCGAACTCGGTAATGAAGGCGAGAAGAGAGGAGGGGAGGGACGGAGAGAGAGAGAGAGAGAGAGAGAGAGCGAGCGAGCGGAGCAGGTGACGCGGCGCGTCTCCAACTACAACACCATGACGCCCGAGCCCAGTTGCGAGGGTACGAGGGTGTCCCGCCCCGCTCCGCGTGGTGGCTTTCACTGCGTGTACCCCCCCCCCCCCCCCAACACACACAAACACGCATTCACACGGAGTTAACTTCATGGAACACACACACACACGTGCAAATGCGAGCCGATGCATGAGCGCCCCTGCCAATGAGAGGGTAGGCAGCCCCACCTACACCCGAGCGCTCACGAAGTCCACTCCGCGGGCGCCGTGTGCCTGCGTCTGCCCTCTCGCGCTGTCTCTCCCTTTCCCTTTCTCCCCTCTCCATCTTTCTCGGTCCCTCGCTGTGCGTACGCTCTCAATCCTTTGCAATCCCGGGGTCCACAATCGCCGCTCTGATCCACCCCCCCCCCCCTCCTTCCTGTGAGAACGGGGCGCGCGCGCGATTTTAAAACCCCCGCCAGCCGTTCTCAGGCGCCTGCGGAGTGCCAGAGAGAGAGAGAGAGAGAGAGAGAGGGGGGGTAAGCGCTCACAGAGAAACAACATGGCCAAATAAACGAAAGAATGGGAGGGAAGCTTGCAGCTCTCGTGCTCCCGTCCCGTCCCCGCGCCGGTCGGGCTCGGGCTCCGGCAGCACAGCGCTCCTCCTCCGGTTCGCCTGCCTCCGGTCGCCCGGAAAAGGATTTCGCCCGGAGTCGCTCCCCCGGGATCACACGTCCGTGCCTCGCGCCGCGGTGTCAAGCTCCAGACAGTCCGCCAACTGATCCCCTGGATCGGGATCGAAAATTGGGAAAAGAGTTTGGCCGTACGGTACGTCTGGTCTGGCCCGGGCTCGCAGCCCCGCCGCGCTTCGGCTCGTGGGAAGGAAAGTTTCCCTTGACGCCATCCAAGTGGTTGAGAACTCGGCAGCCGGGCGGGGCGGGGCGGGGAGCGCAACCACGCGACGCCACACCTCGGCCCCTCACCACCCCTACCTGATACAGCGTGGTACTGGCGGGGCGGGGCGGGGAAGGCCGCCCGACAGGTAAACGACGGGGATGGGATAGCGGGCCGCCGCTGGAAATGCAGGACGCGGGCGGGTTTGTGTTGTTGTGTGTGCGGTGGTGGTGGTGATGGTGGTGGTGTCCCAGATCTGTGACGTCAATAACCCCCACACAAATAGAGTGCAAACTCATTTAACATTCGCGCACGCCCCCACGGCCCATTGCCACACACGCACACACACACACACACACACACACACACACACACACACACACACACGCACGCGCGCGCGCGCTGTCTCATATGTACCCCGCGTACACTTTAACCCTCCTCCTAGCTGCTCTGGATGCACTTTAAACGACCCTCGCCCTTCTTCTTTCCCTATAGCCCCCCCCCC
>NW_026267135.1:1698900-1701140 GCF_000697945.3 Frankliniella occidentalis
CCTCTCCCCTTGTCCGGCCGAAAGCCCAAACGCAACTTTCTCAACAGTCTGCCGCGCTCCTTGCAAGTCTGTATAACCAGCCCAGCCACCCCCCCTATCTCTGTGCCAGAGAGAAGATTTCGCAGCAGCAGGCGGGCGACGGCGGGCACACCGTCTGTGGCGCGAGAGAGACGCCCGCCCGGTGTCCGCGCGGCCCCTCGCGGGTGCGAGCGAGACGGAGCGCGCGCCCCAACTCATCCCCCCCTCCCCCGTATAACTCGCGACGGAGATGTGTAAACGCAAACACCAAACTTGTTACAGCAGAGTGGCTTACGACAGTTTTCTACTTGGCGATGCACACTGGCTGCTCTGTCTCTCTCGCACGGTTGGCTCCTCCTCCTCCTCCTCCTCCTCTCTCTCCGCGAACAACCCCACTCTCTCACTGTCACTCTCTCTTACTCTTCAAATGAGTTGGGAAGAGCACAAGCTTGCGAAGAAGAAGGAGGGCTCTCCAAGCGCTTTTGGCGCGAAAAGCCTGCTTGCTGGATTCAGAAGCAGGGAGAGGAGGGAGGGAGAGAGGGAGGGGGGGGGGATTGGGAGGGGAGGGTGTTGAGAGAATGAGAGGCCCCGCGGCGCGACAGACGGGCACATAAGTGGGCAGCGAGACAAGTCGCCGACAGACGGCGGCCGACGCCGTCCTCGAGGAAGGCCGCGACAAACAAGTGCGCGCGCGCGACCCTCTGCGACGGGAGCCTTTCCCCCTTCAGGAGACACAACAACTCACGCGGTGACGTCAGAGGGCGTACTGTACTTTGCGTCGCTCTCAAGTTGTCGCACGACTCTCTTTAGCAGGCCCGGCGCCGCGACGAAACAGGAAGTAATGCCACGTTGATTAAGTAGTGAGAAGGCGCCGGATTCATTTTGACTGCAAAATTATTAAAACTGAAAAAATGTGGGCCCTACCCACCCCGCTTTGACACGGGGACCCGCCTGCTTAACTTCGGAGTTCGGGATGGGATCCGGTGTTTTCAGGCACCCAGCTGAGGGCCAGGTTTCTTGACTATCTCGCTCACACCGGAGTTTACAGCCATCGACTAGGTTCCCACCAGTCCGCTTGACCGGGAATGGGGGGTAGGGCGGAGGGAGTTAGAAAGAGAGGAGACGGGCGTACGGTGGTTAGCCTGTACTGCACCCAGATGCTATCCGAGCGGAAAGCTTCCGAGTCGTGGAATCCCTTCAATGAGCCAGATTCTAAGGACTTATCAATTCCACACGGGTTACCACTCCCGCTGTGGCTGGGATGGCTCTTACCCGGCACGCTTTCGCCGAGGGTCGAACCTTTGCCCCTAATGGGACCCCAGTGCCGAGTCATCGTCACCCCCGGGCCAGTGGGACAGCGTTAACCACCAGACCGTTCGTTCATCCACGTAGGTGCCCCGTTGAAATGACGGGTTTAAGTTCAACTCCAAGAGTTCGAACGGTTCAGAAAAATGTAGCTAGGATCGGAGATTCGAACCTCTGACGTGCGGCGCACGGGGCCGACTCTCTACCGGCTCGGCTACGACGCCACAGTGCGAGCGACCGGACGAGCTAGGCTCAAGGCACGAGTCAGCGCAGTAGCTTGAGCGGGAGAAGAACCGGTTCCATCACCACACCCTCTCACCTGACGCTTCGAGTCCGGCCTCCTGGCTCTTTGACATCGCTGCAATGTTTGAACTGTGAATCGGGGGTTCTAATACTCGTCCTCGAAGTAGTAATTTTTGGGTTTAAATTTTTTTGGTTAACTCATGCCGTCCGAGAGATAACTGTCGTCGTCGTCGGCCTTTGGAACTTTTAGGGAAATCTCGGAGCGGGGTGAGGTGGGCCCTCTGAGCCGGCGGCGTTCGCTTGTCGTTGCCCCAGGTACGGGGGCAGCGGGTCACCCGCGCATCTACCACGCACCCCCTGAGGCCCCCCCCCCCTCCCCTCTCCCCGACCTGGGCCGTGGCTCCTCTCCTCTTTAGTGCGCCGGTGGTTAGTGCCAGCGCGAGGAGGACAACTTTGCAGCTCAGCGCGGCCGGGGCCGCCGGGGCGCGGGGTGCTGCTGGCATGTGCGAGAGCAGGGGGGGTTGCGCAGCCAGACACCCCCGACACCAAAAGGCACACAAGGGGGGCCCGGGTGGCGAGATCTTCTTACCCCAGACGCCCCATGACGCGCACACGGGCAGCAGCCGCCTGGAGTTCCCCGCGGCCGCGGAAAAACAGCGGAGCAACACCCTCCC
>NW_026267135.1:1701514-1704733 GCF_000697945.3 Frankliniella occidentalis
GGGGGGAGGGGAAACGGGGGGTGAGGTGGTTGGGTGCGGGGCGTGTAATCTTTTTTTGCCGCGCCTGGCCTGCTCTGGTGTTGGCTTTGGACGCCGCGTGACCCGATCCCGAGGGGGAAACGACTGTTAAAATTTGTGTCAGCCGGATTACGGATTACCCGGATTACCTCCGGAGTGTCTTCCGGATTACGTTGCTTTTTCTCCAGGATTACCCCGGATTACCCCAAAATTTTCCTGGATTACCCCAAAATTTGCCCGGATTACCCCGTTTTTTTTTAGAATTTTCTCGGATTACCCCTGCTGGATTACCTAACGGCTGTCAGCCGGATTACCTTAGTCGTTTCCCCCTCGCCCGATCCTGAGACTGACGGCAGCCCGCACGGGCAGAGGAGGGTACATATTACCGAGGCACAAAAGCCGGGGAGGAGGGTTGGTCGAGGACACCGTGAAGCCCACTGCTATGACCACCGGGGTCATAACGGTCAGTCACGAGAGGAAGTGAAAATCAATGGTATTGCTATCTATGTACCAGCGTGGCTGATTAACCCCGCGCACTCCTGTAGTTATACTCCACCGCACGCAGGAGTGCGGGCGGGGGGCGGGCTTGCCTATCTACTCTGACCAAGGCGCTGCAAGCGGACCGGGTGAGTAGGCAACCCGCCCGCGCGTAGAAATGCGGTACAGCATAACTACAGAAGTGCGCGTTATGGTTGTATCAGCCACCTGGTACTTCGTCTAAGAGTTTTGCGAGTTTAGAACGACGTCGACCTGCGCCTAAACTGAACGTACTCACTCGTACAAAAGCCATACGCTGGTAAAAATCACTTCCATCATCGTATGTTGATGTCCGTGTGTCCCCGCCCTGTCGTTGTGCTGACGACGCGTCCCGATATGAACCGAACTGAACGCAGCCGGCGCCAGTTGTACGGCATCGCGGGCCGTGGCGCCCGGGCCGCCGACAGGATGCCACCAGTGTAATCCCCTCTCTCTCTCTAGGGGGCCGTCCGAAAACGAGCAGCATCACTCACTCGGTCACCCGGTCTCCCGGTCACTCAGTCACGCACGCAGTCACTTAGTCATCCTTAGTCACTCCACTCAGGACTCCAGAACACACAAAGTCGCTAACGTTTAGTCACTCAATCACAGTCACTCAGTCACACATTTTTAGTCGTCACTCTAGTCCGTCACTCAGTCACGCATGCACTGACTGAGCCTCAGTCACTTAGTCATACTCCGTCACTCTTCTCAGTCACTCCAGATCGGTCCGTTATACCAGGTGGCTGATTCACGCCGCGCACTTTCGTAGCTACTGTACCGCATGCACGAGTGCGGGCGGGTTTGCCTATGCTCGCTGCCCACGGCTCCTTATAGCCCCGTGCGAGTAGGCGACCCGCCCGCACGGGTGCATGCGGTACAGTATAACTACGAAAGTGCGCGGCGTGAATCAGCCACCTGGTATGATCACTCCGTCACGCACGCACCCGCTCAGCGACTTTAGACAGTCACTCCAGTCACTCGGTCGCACTCACCGGCTCGGATGTCGCCGCCGTCTCGACCGCTGTTGAGGAGACTCAGCTGAGACGATATCCACACGCACTGCTCGGGCATTCCCCGTCGTCGGCTCGGACCATATCCCGAGGAGCCTCGTGCTCCGGCACGGTCCGCGAGGTGCAAGAGCCAGACAGACACGCGGCAAACTTTCGAAACACGACGACGCGAAAACACAGTAAACGGCACACGACGAACGTGGGTGCGCGCGGGGAGCCTGGACGGGGTCCTGGTTGGCGGAAGGGCCTTGCGAGAGGAAAGACGCGGCCGTGGCGCGGTGGCTGCGCGGGGCGCGGGGCTGCGGGGTCCTGCAGGGGCCGTGTGGGCGGGCTGCCGGCTCGCCGCAGACTGAGCGCCATGGGGCCACGCGCCCCGCCGGCCGGCGAGCGCCGCGCTCACCCCCTCTCTCCCTCTCCATCTCTCTCTCTCCCTCTCCCACTCTCTCTCTCTCTGTCCCACCTACCGTGCGGGGTAGGGCAGTGACGGCAGAGCGAGAGAGAGAGAGAGAGAGAGAGGTAGAAAGGGGCAGAGGCGGAAGAGAGGCCAGTTCGAACGCGGCGCCCAGCGTCCCGCGCTTTCAAGGGGTGGCCCCTGGCCCCTGGCGCTCGAACGCGGAACTAGCGAGCGCTCGGCCCCGTGGGGAAAGAGGGTGGGGCAGGGCAGGGTGCGGCGGGGTGGGGTGCAGCGGGGAGGGTAGTAGTAGTAGTACGTAGGAAAATGTAGGAAGCTCTGTCAACGTGTCACAAACAAACCCGCTCGGCACAAGGACACGGGCAGAGGGTGCGAGAACAAGGCTAAATTGCAGCCCGGGCGCAACTGATTGCAGCCAGTTAATTAAACGAACTTCCCCCGCCCGTCCCGTCCCGCCCGGCGCGACCCGCCCGACATGTGTGTGTATGCGCGCGCGCGCGAGCTCGAGCTGCGCGCCGACAGCGACTGTCCCAGTATTCGTTATAACACTGTACACAAACGGCGAACTTGGTCGACGTACGGGCGCAAGCGTGACATCACACGTGTAAACGTAAGAGAGGGGCGAGCTTCACAGCCGCGCAGGTTACAAAGGAACTTTGTACACCCGGAAACACCTTGGATTATTTTTCTAAGCATACTTGGTCCTGATGGCTAACTCACGCCGCGCGCCGCGCACTTTCAGGTCATACTGTACCGCATGCACGGGTGCGGGCGGGCTTGCCTATCCTCGCTGCCCACGGCGCCTTCTGGCTCCGTTCGAGTAGGCGACAGTGCGACGCTTTGGGCCACAGCGAACCTCTCACCTCACTAAAGAAACCCCAAAAAGGTAATCGCCATCTTTTGATATGTTGTTCGCAGCACTTCAAAACGCACAAATAGGTATATGTTGTGTGAACAAAAAAAAAAATTCTTCACACTTACAAATTCTTTTAGCAGTCAGCGACAGCGTAGAATCGATCGTTCCCTGGAGCGTCAGCCCGAATCTCGCCTCTACGGCTCAGTCGGTAGCGCGCCCGCTCGGAGCGCGGGAGATCGGCGGTTCGAATCCCCGTCGGTCTGAAATTTTTCTCAGGCCACCAAATTTCAAATGGACCTCAAACCCGTCATTTCACCTCGCCCCTCTTGTGGTGTTCCGATGTCGTAGTGGTTACCATTGTTGGTGGCACTGCGTCATAGGTGTCAATTAAGTGTCGGCTCTGG
>NW_026267135.1:1705616-1711832 GCF_000697945.3 Frankliniella occidentalis
CGGGGCGGGGCGGTTAACGAGTCGAGGGCAGGGGGTTGTGATGAGGCCCTGACGGTAAAAGTCACACACTGCGGGCGCAATCGGTTGCGTCGTAATGATGCCTTTATTTGGCCCAGCTGCATCGCCAGAAATGACGCAACAATTCGAAGTGGTTTTCACTTCAATCGCCGCACCCCCTCCCTGAACCACAGGAAAGCTGCTCCCGTTGCAGCCAGTACAGTCCCGTGTGCGAGGACGACCTGAGCCCGGGCCGGGCGCGGACCCGCCGACCCACCGGTCCGAGCAGCACAGGGGGCATAGCGAGGGAGATAAGGGTAAGCGGATTGGATCAGACCAGAGAGAGTCGTGGGGTGAGGGGGTGGGGGGCTTGCAACCCCCTCCCACTCTCTCCACCGCCTACCCCCGGGGGTCTGTCACAGGTGTGATAGCACGGCCCGGGGGAGACGAGGGCGCCGCGGGCCAGACTGGGATCAGCTGGAGGGAGGGCGCCTCGGCCCCCGCCCCGCCCCGCCCCGCCCCGCCACGACAGCCGTCTCCAGCAGCAGGCGGTACAGCAGCAGAGCAGCGGGGACGACATGCATAACGGCAAGACGGGAGGCGGAACAGCAAAAAATAAAAATGAAACACGAAAAAGGTAAAGAAACCAAAGCTATGACGGGTGACACTGTACAGCTCCAATAGACGTGTTTCACGCGGAAGAGAGGTCCTCGGACCAGCGCGGCTGCAAGTCTGCGCCATATTCAACTTCAACTTCAAAAAGGGTTATCACGACTGCTTGTTCATAGCGAACTGGAGCCACCCATAACTCGGGTCACGCAGTAGGGAAAATTTAGGGCTGTTCCAGGTAGCACACGAATCGTTCAGGGAACCTGAATAATAACGTTCTGGGAATGCTCGTGGATGGTCTAGTGCTACAAGGGCTTCAGTGAGGGTTTTAAACGACGTCGCGCACAGTATATTCCGGCGCGCACCTTGCACAGGATAACCGCGACGCGCGGTGAGTGGTTGCCCCCCCCCCCATCCCCCCCGGGGACCCCAAGGGGGAGGCAGCGGGGGAAGTACCATTGTCATCTCTGTGCGCAGATATAGATAGCGGTCGAACGATGAATGGTGATGGGTGGGCTGGTGCCAGGAGCAGGAGAGGGGGGGGGGGGGGTGCGGCCAGGAACCGAACTGGCGGCGCCCGTGTCCCGTTCCGTCGTAGTCCAGCATGACGTCCCGCAGGAAGACGCATCGCATCGGCTTATCGCTTATCCCCTCCCCCCCACCTCCACTCGGGCCGCCCCTGACAGCCGCAGCATCCAGCCGCCTCCTGCAGCCTGGACCAGCACCGCCTGCAACGGCAACGGCTGAATAAAATCTTCCCCGACAGCCTCTCTCTAGGGGCTGCTCCGAAAGCTCCAAAACACACCATCCCGTACTGGCTGCGGCCCGGCCCCGGGGCGGAAGAAAAACAGACATTCAGACGAGTATCCTTTTTTTTTTTTTTTTTTTTTTTTTTTTTTTTTTTTTTTTTTGCGAGAAGGGTGAGTGGCGTGGACGTAAAGGGTGCAAGTTGTCGTAAATTTGTAAGAAGGACACGGCATGAACTAGAGTCAATTATTTGCATTTATTCTTTCTTTGAAAATACATACATGCATTTTTTAAAATTATTTTTGCATGGTATTGTTTGCAATTGAACCCCAAGAGTCAGAAATTTGAGCACAGAAATATCCATTTGTTGCAATTTTACTTACATTCATAAAATGCAACAAAATTGAATTTAGGTGCATTTACAATTTCATCACAAATTCATCCTTAAAACTACCCACTTTACAAAGTCTTCAGTTTGAAATACACAAATCTTTTTTTTATAGAGATATATAAAAAAAACGTCAACGTACTAAAATAGTTTTCCTTGGACTTAAAAACTAGTTGCATATTTACATTTAATAAATTTAGAACTAATTTTTCCGTCAGGTCATTTGCCATGTCAGTGTAACATATGTTAATTTGCTACTGGGTTCACTGATAGTAATGATATTTTCTTTTAAAAGAACCATTGTTGTGATGGTATTTTGCTAACCGGGCAGCTTTTTTTAAAGCAGCGGCCTCCCTGCGCTGCTGCTCCTCGGCGGCCGCGGCCGCGGCCAGAACCTCCTGCAACACAACACGACCGCCCCCATCAGTCAGTACACACCGCTCACCGCTCACTCCCCCCGCCCAGCTGAGCTGAGGGCATCCCCCGCAACACTCACCGCCTCCTCGAGGGTTGGCACCGGAGCCCACCCGATGAATACGCCCCAGTCGAGGACGTCGTCGACCTGCTCCGCGGCGACGGCCTCGTCACGGCGGCCAGTCGAGGCCATAATTTCTCCCATAATGTTTTCCCAAACGTCGTCTTCTTCGTCCTGGAGACGTGGACAAGCAGCTCGAGCATGCTACGGACAAAAAATACAATTTTGAAAAGGTCAGTTTTTGTTGTTTTTGTTGTTGTTTTTTTTTTTTGTTTTTTTTGTTTACGTTCACTCAAAGTTTTGTAGCATTATCGAACAGAGATGTCCCAACAGGGACAGAGAAAGTGACACACTCACTGTGAGGGTGTCCAGGAGGTCGTCGTCGAGGTTGGTCGGCGTCCACGCCGAGACGCCCGGGACGATGCCGCGGGACTCCCACTTGCCGTTGCACACCTCCACCTCCTCCCAGGGCTCCTCCGGGCCCCCGGACAACGACGTCGACGACGACGACGGGAGGGAGACGGAGTCCCCCGAGTCGCTGTGATCGAAATAACACACGGGGTGAAAATGACGCAAAAGTACTGTTTCTCGGACGCACGTGACAGTCGCGACCGTCGCCGGCACCGCACCTGCTGTACCCAGACGAGCTCTGGGGGGTCTCCGCCTCCTCGTCGGACAGGGTCGTGGTGCTGCCGGCCTCCACCCTCGGCTCCAGCCGGCCCAGCCCCACCGTCACGGTGGTGGCGGTCGCCCACAAACTGGCCAACATTTGACGCGACGCCATCCCCTGTAGAAGCAGGAGGCGGGTGTAAACAACTTGCAGGTTTGAACAACTGAACTGGTTGCAACAGCCCCCCCCCCCCCACCTTTCTTTCACTTAATTTTCCCCAGTATGCAAATTATGAAAACCGCATTTATGTGGGAAACGCAGAATCAAAATTTCAGAAAATATAGAGTCGTCGCAACATTACTTCAGTCTTTGGGTTTATCTTACCGCTGCCGAACCCCGCACCTGACATCGGAAGTAATGCGGCGACGACTAGTATTCGGTGTACTACTTACTGACTGGTGATACTTCTTTCTCACTTATTGTATTTGACAACTGTTTTAGATAAACACAATAAAACCGATGCAGGTGCCTGCTTGTCTTCATTCGACTCTTGATACACCTGCTGCTGCACTGAGGGCGAGCGCGAGCGACACCAATCGAGCAAACCTCGGCCGGCCGGACACCAGGGCCACCAGGGGGAGCCACCGACGGACGTCTGCGAAAAGGCACGACCACAGCCGAGCGGCGGGTGAGGTTGTTCGGGAGCGCGACAAGGAGAGGCCCATGGGATGAGGGAAGGGTTGGGAATTTGGCGAAATGAAGGAAAACTGTGGTCATAAGCGGGGGCCGTCTTTCCAGGGCTGTTCTCTCCAGTCGCTTCAGGGCAATGCGTTCAGTGCTGAGTTGTAACAGCGAGTCCTCTGCTGCACCACCGGTAGCGCAGCAGCGCAGCAGCGCAGCAGCCGACTCTCCGGCACGCAGGTCCATCATCCTCCATCGCGACTCCTCAGTCCTTCCCCCCCTCGCCCAGGCTCCCCTGGACCCGCCCCTGCCCGCCCGGGCCGCCGCCGGAGCTGCTGGAGGGCACGCAGGGCCTGCGCAGAGGACGGCCCCGGCGCGGTGCAGTGCGGCGTTGCCACGCCGAGGGCGGCGGTGGGCGGAGCTTGCGGCCCGCTGTATGCGCCGCCGGGTCCTCCACGGCCATTTCTTGCTTCTTTTCAAGTTATTCTCCCGAGAACGCTGCGGCCGCGGCGGCTCCGGCTCAGGCGTCTTGGCCTCGGCTGTGCTCGACTCGGACGGGCCGGGCGGCATGGCCCCCTTCTGGAACTCCTGGAACATGGCATCGAGGCGCGAGCGACGCACACCGAGGGGAAAGTCTGGAGCACAGCAGCGTCTCGTCGACGGAAAGCCATGAGAGCCGTGAGCGCTCCAGGCTCCGCGTCCTGCCTCGCCCGGCGCTGAACGATCTTTACAGCCTCCAGGACCATGATGGCGTGCGGGAGAAGCACCTGTTCACTGCACTGAAAAGCGAACCACTCTCCCGCGCCCGAGGCACACAATCGCTCAGGTCGCTGCTCACACTTCCCCTGCCGCTGCCGCTCCAGACTGTTACTCTGTATGGGCAGCGGCGCCCTGGCCGTCAATGGACCCGGACCCGGGGGAGGCACCTCGGCGTCAGCGTGACCCGGGAGGAGGGGGCCACAATGGCGCTGTTGTTTGTGCGGGCTGGGGAGGGATTACAGAGGTAGTCGGGGGGCTCAGGTCCGGCGAGGTGAGTGGTGGGCGTGAGCGCGCGCGCGCGGCTGGCGGCGCCCGCAGACCCCGCAAGGGGCCCTCACCCCTCCTCCAGCTCCCCCCCCCCCCGTCACCCATTTCTGGCTCTGGCTCGGACTGATTACGTCGAGAGGTCTCGGGCAGGGCGAGGCTGGCGGTGGGCGCACCGCGGCCGCCCTCCGGCCCTCCGAGGGTGGACACGGACAGTGCTAGCGGGGAGCGCTCTTTTCGCGGTCCTCCAGGATGCGCCCCTCGACCTCGATGGGCTCCGACGTGCCGGCGGCGCGGCCTTGTTCCCCACGTCCCCCGCGAGCCTATGGAGCGTATGGAGGGTATGGTGCGAGCGAGAGAGATAGGGATGGGGGCTTCACCTTTCTCTCTCGCTCTCCGTGAACCCTCCCTTCCTCTCTGCTCCGCGCCCGCTCAACGTCGGCCTTCTCCCATGTGTACGACTTTGTATGTGCACCGCGCACCACCTGTTCAGGGTACTATTTCTTCTTGGTCGCCGCAAAGCCGATCGCCGCCGCGCTTGTGTCAGCAACAGGCTGCCGTGCTTGTCTGGCGGCGGGGTGCGCTGGGGGGGGGGGGCCTCCGTAGTGATACGGTAGCGGTGCCTGTCGTCATGTCATCGCTCCTCTTCAGATCCTCGAGATGTCCAGTACTCGGAAGCACCACCGGCGGCTTATCATCAAGGCGACCCGACACCCGCCCGCGCCTCCCGCACCACCACCACCGGGCGGGCCTGGCCGGCAAGACAGGGGGGCGCCTCGCCGTCGTCGCCAGACGCCGGCCGCCGGCCTCACAATGACGAGGACGACGACGGCCCGGGCCGCGCCCGCACGCCCGGGTGGCCCCGGGGGCCCCGCCGCCGCCGCCGGTCACTTTGTATGGGTCTGTGATGGGCAGCGGCCTGTTGTTGTTGCCCGCTGACGGGCGGGTCGTAAACCGAGCACGCGCGACCCTGTCAGTGCGGGGCGGGGGCCCGGTCAGCCCGTCAGCAACACGTGCTGGCGGACCCGGGGCCACCGGGGGTCAGGACCACCCTATTCATCGCCGTCCTCCTCCGGGGGCTTTGTGCGCGCCGGCGGCGGGGGCGACACATGGCCCGAGTGCGCCGCCGCCGCCGACCTGGCGCCGCAGAGCAGGTGGTCGTGTTGTTGTTGTGCTGCACGGCGGCCGGCGGCGCCTCCGTGGAGCGTTGACCCTCGACCTCTCCGCCGTCGACGAGGTGCTCAACACCTGTTCGATCCTCATCTTGGGCGTCGCTCCGGAACCACATCTCGATGTCGTGGTAGTGCAAGGTCAGAGAGGCCCTCCCTTGCGCGCGACTCGCCGGCACGGGCCGCACCGCGGCGGCCAGAGTCAGGCTCATCCGCCACGCCCACCTCTGACCCCGAGTCGTCTTGGTCCAGGATCACGACGACGACATGGGATACCCCCCCCCCCTCCTACTCCGAATTCACCCCTTCCCCACGCTCGCCGCGCCATGTCGTCTTCGTGTCCGTGTCCTGCCTCATGACCTCGCTCATGACAGCAAAAGCCGCGCAACGCCGCCATCCTGGCCACCCTGGCCGGCGCCGAGGGGTGCTCCACTCGACACAAAAATCAGGAAAAGATCAGACCAAATCAGAAAAAATCACAAAAAATAGAGAAAATTAATTAATTTTCTCTACTTCT
>NW_026267135.1:1715165-1727691 GCF_000697945.3 Frankliniella occidentalis
AGACTAAGATAACAATAAATACATTCTCATTTACGAATTTTAAAAGAACGAACCTTCTGGAAGTATCTGTTCTTCTTCTCTTCCCTCTTCAGTGCTGCCCGCGCATGAATGATAGCCTCCTCTTGAATTTGCAACTGCCTTAGAACTTCCTGGAAAGAGAAGAGATGGTATCAGTACAGATCAGTAACATCCCTGAAATTCAAAGTCAAGGTGAATATAAATAGC
This sequence comes from Frankliniella occidentalis, assembly GCF_000697945.3. NCBI lineage: Eukaryota > Metazoa > Arthropoda > Insecta > Thysanoptera > Thripidae > Frankliniella > Frankliniella occidentalis. Next base: position 1,715,391 of record NW_026267135.1, read on the forward strand.
TTAAAGATTGCATACCGCTTCCTCCTCATTGGGCATGGGCTCCCAAGAATCGAAAATCCCCCACTCTGCATCATCGGAGGACGTGCTGCTGCTTTTTGAAGAACTCCACCGCACAGATGAAGCCTGAAAGAGAGACAGGGTAAAACATTACTTGTTTGCTTTCAGAATCTGGAAGCCAAGGTTACAATTATTTCTTGAAATAGAATACTAAGGACTGAGCATCAAAAGAATTTTTGCTTGAGTAAAAATTGCCATTGGCTGTGCTGCCATTATGTAAAAATGTATTTTCTAAACATATCTTGAAGTACTATTTTCCTAATAAGCTTTTGTAAACCCAGACTTTAAATCCATTTCTTATGGCAAGGCAAAACAAATTTAAAAAAAATAAGAAACCATATTTTTGAATCATACTTTTAGATCTCATTGAAAAACTGGAAAAGAGAGAAAGTGCCAGTCTAGATGCAAATAATTTGTTCTGAGTCAAGCCAAACTTTACGAACAAACAGAAAAAGAAGTCAAAAAATTATTGAATGCAAACGCAACAGAAAAATATTGGGAAAAATATTTGTCAATGAGGCAAGGGGCTAAGATGATACTGATTTGAAAAAAAAATCTTACAACTTCAGCAGCCAACATGGTTTTCTAAAATACAATCTTTGGTCAATGGGAACTTCTTGAACTCAGCTATGGGCATGAAATGCACACCATGAAAAAAAAAGGAACTTGCTATCAAATCAAAGGGTCCCAATTCCACTCACCATTTTCACTAGTTCATCGTCCTCTGTTGAGGGCGACCAGATGTTGAAATTCGCCCAAGGCGACAGGGCGGCGCAGGTCGTCGACGGGTACACGGTGCGGACGTTCCACGGGTCCACCGGGTCCGCCGCGGCGCCGTCGCTGCTCTCGCTGTGCGATCGCCTGGAACGAGAAAAACAGGTGTCTGTCACAATGCCGCCAGGGTGAGCACCTCAGCCAGACGTCAGGCCGGCTGCCTACCCGCGTAGCTCGCGGGGGTCAGAGAGGGAAGGGGCTCATACTCACGAGTGACCGCTGCTGAAGCCGCTGTCGTCGGCGTCCTCGTCGGTGTCCGAGGACAAGGGGGTCGTGGTGGCGGCGGCGGTCGTAGCGCTGGGGCCGAGCAAGTCGCTCTCCTCCTCGGAGTCCAACCACGAGAGGAAGTCGGTGGCGTCAGGGCTGGGCATGGCCCGCTCCTCCGCGGTCTCCAGGCAGGACAGGAGGGCGGCGATGGCGTCCTCGTCGGTGTCCGAGGACACGGGGGTGATGGCCGCGGCGACGGCGGCGGTGGCGGCGCCCGGGCCGAACAAGTCGCTCTGCTCCTCGGAGTCCAACCACGAGAAGCAGCTGGCGGCGGCGTCACAGCTGGGCATGTCCTCGCCCCCCCGGCAGAACTCGACGTCGGTGCCGCCGGCGTCCATCTTGAGCAGGTGCACGTCGGCGTCCCACCAAGGCAAGAGGTTGACGACGGCAGAGAGGAGCTCGTCCTTCACTGTGGTGCAGAGAGACAAACAGAGACATGAGCAAGGCGGCCAGGAGCTTGGGCAGCACTGCGGAGGGGACTCGCGTCGCGACACAAGGGGAGCAGCAAAATGTTGTCACAATTTTAACAGGGTAACTAGCAGCACGGAAATGTTTAAAATCTACCACGCCCGATGCAAAAAAAGTTCACGCTCACTGAGAGGACCCGTTTGAGGACGACTGGCATGGCATGGCATTCCCTCCCCCCCCCCCTGCTCCGCTGTGGAATCGGCCCAGGAAACTTCAATGCAAGAGTGCAGACTGCAAACATTCTCATTACCCCCTCCCCCCTCTTCTCCAACCAATAAATTATTCAAGGACTTACCGTGGAGAGCAGCCATTGCAGGTGCGGGGAGCGCCGGACGACGGGCAGGGCTCTGTTGCAGGCTCAGGCCGACGTGCAGGGCTGTTGCAGGCGCAGGGCGGCGAGCAGGGCGGTTGCAGGGCAGTTGCAGGGGCGCTGCAGGCGCAGGCAGTCCGACGCGGAGGGCCGCTGCAGGGCTGTTTGCAGTCCACGCAGGGGCGATGGCAGGCAGGACCGGTCCGGTGCAGTGCAGCTATGAGTTGCAGGGCGCAGGCAGGCGGTGCTAGACCAGAGCGAGGGAGCGATGCGAGTGCGGCAGAGGCTCGACACGAAGTGACACCCTGAGGTCCGGGCCGAGGGCTTCCAGCATCAGTGGCAGCGCGCCGTCCCCGCGCGAGGGGGCAGGCGGGGAGGGGAGGGCAGGCGGTCCGGGCGGGTGCGGTGGTGGAGGGGGGAGCTCGCCATCTCCCCTCGCCGCTTGGCTCCACCCACCGCGCCGCGGCCGGAGGGGCCCCCTCCCCTCCGCCACCATCGCTCTCCAGCCGGGCTCCAGCCAGCACCGTACAGTCCGCTCCAGAGCCGTCGCGCAGCCGCTGGAGCAGGAGAAAAGGCGAGCTAGAGTGTGCTTGTAAGCCCTTCCGTGGTATTGGCAAGGCTGTTCGCCTTCTTTCTTCCCAACTTCTAGATCGAGAGCCGGCCAGGGCACGCCTGCGGGGTTCACGTGCACTGCGAACACCCAACGACGCGGCGCTGCCAAACGGACGCGGCAAGGCGTCTGGCCGGCGTGCCCAGGCGTGCCTCCAGCGAGTATGCATGTACCGAAACACATGGACCGTTTGAACGCCAGCCCCCAAAAAGAAGAGGCTTCAGACGGGACTGGACCGCGCCGTGGGCGGCGCCGCCGTGCTTGTGCTCACAAGCAGCAGAGGATGACTTTGACTTTGACACACAAGCAGCAGAACGCCTTTGACACACTCTACGCATGCCACGCGCGGCACCAACACCGACAACGCGTTGCTATTTTCGTAGCGCTGAAAATAATTTGACCTCACTGGTGACTGATTGGCTGATTACCCCCCCCCCCCAACACACTCTTCTGTAGATATGAAGAGCCGCATTCGCACGTACAGGTGAGTTGCCTACTCCGTAAGACGCCTGACGCCGTGAACAGGGGAGGTAGGCAAGCCCGCCCGCGCCCGTGCGTGCGGTACAGTATAACCACGGGAGTGCGCGGTAGTATGCTGATCGGACTCAACACTCTCACGCCCTCTGTCATTTGGGTCCATTGTCGTTTGCCATTGTCAACAACTTCCGGGTCCGGGCTTTGAGGTCCCCGCCGTCCTTCACCGTCCCGCTTCTTGACCTTATCCTGGACTTTCCCCTCGCCTGGTCCCCGCCGGTACGCACATCGCGTGATCTTCACTCGCTCCCCCCAACACACGGCTTGGCACCTTCTCTGCTAATCCCCCTCCGTGGCGCCCGCTACCGACCGCCGCCCCTTTGTTTTAGGAAGCGGAGGCCGGGCCGCGGGCCGGTCCGTCCGAGCACCCCGTCGTGCTACCTGATCCGATCACTCCCACGGCGGGTCAGACAGAGGTGACGGTATGACTTGGCGGCCAAGGGCGAAGCCGAAAGGGCTCCCGGCATTGCCAGAGGCACGGCTTGCGGCTTCACTGCAGGGGCGGATCCAGACCCGTGTCCCTGTGGAGACGGGAAGCAGCGTGTTGCCTACTTGCAGGCGCGAGGCAGCCTACCTTGTGCCTACCCAACTAGCGTTTTGTTAAGGACCCGGTGGGTTGTTCAGCCCCCCCCCCTCACCCCCTGGATTCGTACCCGCGGCTCCCTTCGGCCCGGCCTCGCGGGCGGGGACGGGGACCTCAACGCACCGCGCATATGGAGGTCGCCGGCGGTGGCCCGGCTGACGGCTGATGACGGGAACAGGACACCGATGACAAAATGATCACCAAACTACTTGGCCCACGGCCTACACTGGGCCCTGAACAAATGCCGACTGCCAGAGTCAAGTGGTTGCCGACTGACTGCTGCGGACGGCGAGTGTGGTCACCCTAGCTTCCTCTCCGCAATGGGCGGCATGCCTCCGGCCCGACTCCTCAGCTCCGGCGGCGGCGCGGTTCCCCCCCGCTCCAGGACGAGCGGCCCGGCTTTCTCGGAAGCGAGCGTCGTCGGCTCGTAGGCGGAGGGGTGCACTGGCGCACCACCGCACCGCAGCGCCGACAAACACGTGATGCGATGTGCAATAAACCCATCTGGCCCCGTCCATGTCATTGACAATGCCAGCTCGGCGTCCTATGTTGTAAACACCAACGAGTGCAGCGTCGTCGTGCCTCCACCCACAACGCGGACCGCCACCGCCGCGGTGACGCCGCCGAAGTGTCAAAGGCCACCGCCGAGGCCGAGGTGCAAGCCACGTCTAGCTGCCAATCCAGCCCGCGATGCTCTCAGCTACATGCTGCTGCTGCATCAGATAGCCTTGCGATTTGGAAATTCGACGCGATTTCGACTCATCACATACGTCACACACGGCCCCACGGTCCTCCCGGCCTCCGAGCGAGCGCGGGGGTGGGGGTGGCGGGGCGGGGGTGGCGGGGTGGTCGCTAGGCGGGCGAGTTACGGGCAGCAACAGGCGACAAGCAAATTCAAGTTCAAGCCCCTCGGCTGCAGTTGTTAAGACACGTTACGCCAATTTCGTGGAATACGGCGCAATCAGCTGCAGCGAAATACACCCTTTCCCACCAAATTTGCGTGTCTTAAACTTGCCGAGGCGCTTGCTTTGGCCGCTAGGTTGCCAGTTGCCAGCCGCAACTCGCCCACCTAGCGACCGCCCCGCCCCGCCACCCCTCGCGCTCGCCTTGAGGCAGGGGAGGACCGTGGGACCCTGTGAGGTGTGGTGATGACGTGGGATCGCGGGTGGCGCGCCGGCCGGGCGGGGCGGGGCGGGGCGCAGCGCGCGGAGAGACACAGATCTGTCAGTCGACGTTCGGAGCTCAGAGTGTGTGCACGCATCCATCCCCCTGCCGTGACTCCGCCGCCGCGCTCGCGCTCACCCCCGCGCGCACCCCCGCGCGCACCCCCGCGCCTCCCCGTGTGAGCAGCGCCCCGTGTGAGCTGCAACCAGCGCAGCTTGTCCAGGATAGGCCTCTCGCGTCCCCGTCGACCATACCATGATGCAGCCCACCTGGGCCAGAGGTGAGTCCCCGCCCTGGTCGTGACCGAGGTCAACCACCCCCTGCCTGCTCCCGACCCCAGCCAGAAATGGAAGTCGATCGGCGTCGAATCGGCTGATATTGTCACTCAAATCGAGTGTTCAAACCGACATCGGATCGACGTATCGACGCACTTTCCATTTCCGGTTGGGGACGCTCTGTATCCTTAACGGCGCCCTGCTGATTCCAGACGCCAACCGGCGGAGGGCCATCGTTGTGAACCGAGGCGCCCGCGGCAACCCGGACGGGATGGCGATGACGTCGCAGTGGAGGCCGCTGTCGCCGCCCATGAGGCCGTCGACGCCCCCGAAGCACTTCATGTCCTCGCCGCCACCCTCGGCATCCTGGGCGTGCCGGGAGCTGCTGGACTCGCCAGGGGTCGCGTACTCCCCGTCGACGTCCTCCCCTCTGCTGCTCCACGCTGGTCTGCCCGCCCCGCACGGGCCGCAGCAATGGGGTCAGGATCCTGGCGCGTCGTCAAGGTACTACCGGACCTCGACGTCGTCCTCCGTGCAATCCCAGGAGTCCTCGCCGCCCTCGGCGTCCACGGCAGCCCCTCTGTCGCCGTCCTGGCACACCGCCGGACACCTGTGGTCGCCGCCGCACCCGCCGCCCGTCGCCAGTCCGATGAGGGCCTTCCCCCAGGGCGTGCATCACGAGGGTCGCGACCTCCCCGCGTTCGGCGAGAGGACTGCAGCAGCGGCCGTGGAGGAGGCCATGGACATGGGGGCCTTGGGCACGAGCACCTACCCGTCGCCATCCGCTGCCGGATCAGAACCGACCAGCGCAACAATGTGAGTGATGTTTAACTTTTTAAACTAGAGTAATTTGCATTTTATTTCTTCAATGGCAAGTCCGACTTATACATTTTACTAATTTTTTTGCCAGAGATAACTTGGTGGCTCTGACGCAGTTATTGTGCCTGACCGATGGTCCGAGAAGTGAACCGAGATTGCTGCCGTCAAATTATAATAATAATAGAAACCATTTTTGGGGTCAGAGGAGACCATTGAAAAATCAAAGTAAGTTCCCAGATTTCATGTAAAACAATCAAACTGAAACTGTGACTCACTGTTTGTAAACTACATTGGAACTTCGTCTGTTTTCAGTTGCTTTCTGTGCCTTTTGTAAGGGTAATGGAGAATTGCCCTCCCTATATAATGATCACCGCCTGCATGCGAAACAGCCAGATGGCACAATGCGTGTGGAGTGCCCAGTGCTCCAAAGACTGAAGTACTACCCGTTCCACATGTTCCAGAAAACAATGTCTTCAATTTTTGCATCATATGACAATAATGCCTTTATTTTTGTTCAGGTGTGAAATATGTGGGGCGACAGGGGCATATGCTCATACCAGGTCCCACTGCCCCTACAACAGGCAACCATCGGTGGCAGTTCTGTTAAAGAAAACACCTCGCCGATGTGATGGCTCATTGCGCTCCTACAGAAAGTAGCCATTGTTTCATTTTGATTTTTGATGTTTATAGTTTTTCTTATCATGTTTAAAATTTGGAAGATGAATGTCTCTTCCTTAAATTAAGTTTGTGCCATCATAGTTTTAAAATTACCTTTTTACACTTGTTTAAAGATCTATGTTTTATGTTAACTAAATAATTTGAATGCTTTAATAATTCTCGTTAATGGTCATTATTGTGTTGACAGAAAATATGACATTTTTCTTCTGTTTCAATTTTTGTATATTGGCTTATTGTTTAATTTCAGCTATCATGTTATTGTTCAGCCTTGCATATTGAGGAAAATTTATTCGTAGACTAGCCAGATTCTCCTGACCTAAGAAGCAATGTGCTATTGGACATCAATTGTATATTTTAATTTTCAATGATCATTCTGCTTGTGCTAGCAGAAAATATGACACTTTTTCAACAGTTTCTATTTTTCCTATTGCGGTTTGTTCAATCAATTTCACCAATCATGTTATGTTTATCCCCTTGTGTTTTGAGGAAACTGAATTTGTCGACTTGCCATATCTTATCCTGACCAAAGAAACAAAGTGTTTTCGACATTCAGTGAGTTATATATAGATTTATACAGATTATGTTAACTAATGTAATTTTGAATTGAATGCTTTAGTCGTCACTTATTGTCATTCTTAAGCTTATATGACATTTCAGTGAAATCATGTTATGTTATTCATTATCCTGCCTTGTTTTTTGAGTTTTTGAAGAAAATATATCTTTGTTTCGTTGTGGATTGGCCGTAGCTTTTCCCGACCAAAGAAGCAAGTGTTTGATTTTCGCTCTTCTTTCACCTGATGAATCACCAACCTTAACATGCTAGAAGTAACTCGCATTCAAATGTTAACACTAGCAAAAAGTTCTCAAAATCTACCGGGCACTAAAATTTGGAGAAGAGGCGATTCTATCAAACATAAGAACACTGTAAGATCCAATGAATTAGATTTTTTTAAAGTATAAAAGACGCTGATTTTGTTCCTGGTTCGGATGGTAGCACTTGAACACACTCAAACGAACAGTTGACAGTTCACTAACCGAGCGGAGATATACGTCACAACAACAATTATATTTACATCATTTTTGCTGCTGAGTTGATAAACTGTGAGTATCAGGGATCAGGAAAGGTTTTTTGATAGTTCTGTCGTGTGTCAGTTAATAAATCTACCTGCGCCATCCCCTCATAGCCTTTATTCGATAACCTAACCTGTCAGTTGGTGCAAAATTCATTCAGATGATCTGTCTAGATCTAGAACATATGTCATCACAAATGTCTCGTCATCAGTTAATAGAAGGAAATTCAGTTTTAATTTCAATGGTTTCAAATGTGTGTATTGCATTGGCAATGATTGACGGCTGACATGTTTCAACAATGATTTTTGGCATACTTCTGTTAAAATAGTTTAGGTATTTTTTCTCAGCAGGACCAATCTTATTAATCTATCTATAAGAGATCCTTTCTCATCGTGGCACTTTGATTAAGGAAAAAATTGACATCAGGTTCTGATAACGTGATCAATCTAGCTTACAGACGTGTAGTGTACTCAAGTTCATGTCAATATGCGAACTTCATATAACTTTCCTTGAAGTTGAAGAAGTATTCCACTCAAATTATTTTAGTATCCTTCTGATGCTGGTTAAGGCACAGTCCCTTTTCTATTTGCTTAAATTTGAGTACTGGTTCCTGTCCTTAATTCTGGTAGATGCAAACAGGTGTATTTCAGTTAGCAAACTATCAGCTGGTTACTGAATGTCTGCATTTTAATTACTGCTGATGCCGGCGCTTTGTTTTTATCAATTTTATTTTTGACAATTATATGAATTTCAGGATGTCCAGCCAGTGACGGCCTTTGATTATTTTCTTCAGTCACATTCATGCAGAGGGATCAATCCAAAATGAGAAGAGCACATGCAGGTTTGTTGTTTTCACAAATTTTGTTTTCTATAGTACTTGTCATAAATCATGATCTGTAATTCTCACTAGGAAATTACTATGAGCCTCTGCCTACTCAGTACGAGGCAGGGAACAACGTGGAGGAGGAAAATGAGAAAATGACGGACCAGCTGAAGGACAAAATTCATGTTTTAAAATCGGTCAGTAAAACACCCTTTAAATCATACCCTGTCAATTTTGATTCTTTCCTCTTCTCTTTGATTACAATTTTTGTTTGTTTTCACAGCTTTCCATTGATATCGGGGCAGAAGTGAGGTACCAAGACAAACTTCTGAGGGATATGGTAGGTTATAGAATTATTTTTTTATTGTTTAATTTGCTTAGTTTGTGATTTATCTATCCTTTATGGGTATTCTCCATCATTCTCCGTTTCATACAAAGTTTTATAATTTGCAGGATGAAGACTTCGAGAAGACTGGTGGATTTCTAGGGAATACCATGAACCGAGTTCTACGGTTAGCGAAAGGTGGACACAACTACTACATTGTTTATCTTTTCTTATTTTCAATTGTGGTGTTTTTCATTTTGTGGATAACTTTAAAGTTCCGCTGATAAAAAAAATTTAAGTACTGCATCTTCAAAGTTTTCCCATGACTGAAGTGAACTGCTCACCGAAAAAAGGTGAAGCATTTGAAAGTTTGTCTCTCAACAGCAGATTAGACGACGTGAAAAAATTATCTGTTTTGTCTAAAATTATCCAACTGCATTTCGATCTTAATCTATACTACATCTCTTTTGAACTTCTGTGATAGTGAAGGATTGCCAGGTGTTGTGAATTCAGATTCTATTGTTTTATATATTCCAAATTTCTCTCATATTTTGAGGTTGGTGATTGGAATCATTATTGTATACTGTAAATATTGGCCAGTTATATCTGTATGATGTTGTTGTCATACAGTTTTAAACTTCTACATTGTGTGAATTGGTGATGTTAGTTACCATATATTTTATTTTGTAACAGTTTGTTCACAGAGATTGTACAGAAGCATTCTAGGTGTTCACAGTACTTCATTGTGTCAGTTTCTGTGTGTTTATAAATCTTCAAAAATCTTTATTACTGTTTGATTTTGACTACGATTGCGATTTACTTTTTAATTATTTTCATCCAAGTGAAAGTACATGTGTAAAACGAGGACTTTGTATCAGTATTTGTTGGATTTTGTTTTGCTGTCTGACGTGATCACATAGTAATGCTGTTCTCAATGGCCTTTTTTTTTTTTTGCTTTGTTTAGTTATTGATTATCTATCTATATACTTCTAGATTTAATTGTTTCTTGTTAGTCTACAAAATACAAAATAAATTAATGTACAAACATGGACCGTGTCTTTACAAATACCTAGAGTAGTAACAGTGATGTCGTAGATGACTTTTGTTCTCGGATTGTAGAACAAACAAACAAATGAAGTACATTGACTCAGTAGAACACGTCGTCTGGCTTGTGGCTGGCATTGTGGCGATGGTGGTGGGTGCCGTTGGACTCCTCCAGGACGGCGGCCAGGTGCGCGGTCGTCAGGGGCGGCGGCGACCCGGGGGGCTCGGCGCGCGGCCTGGGCAGGGTGTGCACGGGGATGCCCGGCGAGGTCAGCGGCACGGCGGCCACGCTCTCGAGCTGCGCCCCTAGGTCGCAGCCGAGCGCCAGCTCCTGTGGGGCACGCAACACGACGGTGTGCAAGGGGCAAAGGTCAATTTAAAAATAGCCAAAAATCAGAAAAATCGAGATAAAAACCGGGAGTTTCGGTGTTGGCTCGAATTTCTCTGGACGTACCGTGTACGCGCCCAGGACGGCGCCGAGCAGCAGGCCGACGACAATGTCCTGCCAGTGGTTGGACCTGGAGTCCAGGGCCTGCGAGGCGAGCAGCAGGGCGGGCTGCACGGCCAGCACCAGGGCCAGCGCGCGCAGCACGTACACGCCGCCGACGCGCAGCAGGCGCAGCGACCTCTCGGCGCGGAGGGCCACCACGGCGCCCGCGTACGCCAGCACGCTGCAGCGGTAGCTGGGGAAGGACAGGCGGGCGTCGCGCTCCTGCGGGGGGAAGGGAAGGACCGAACGTGAGGGACGAATGACGTCGAAACGATGCCGCCCCCTGGATGTCGCGACGTCCGGCGCGCCGACGCATTCCGCCGTCGTGGACTTGCCTCCCAGCCCATGGACGAGTCCTCGATGACGCCGGGCGTGCAGTAGCGCAGGAAGCCGTAGCCGTAAGTGTTGTCGGCCAGGAAGTAGGGCCTCGGGCGCGAGACCAGCACCCTCAGCAGGTCCGTGAGCAGCGAGGTGACGCACAGCCCGATCAGGAACACCACTGCGCTCAAGAGGGTGAGGTAAAAGGATTGTGACCTAGGTGGTCGCGTTGACCTCGTTCGAGACCTCGTTCCTCCGGGTCTTAACTCTTTCGCTACTTACGTACGGATTTAGCGAATCTCTTGGAGAAGAACGCGCCGGTCGACGCGCCCGTCCGCCGGACTTGCCGGTGTAGCGCGACCGCCACCGTCGCCTCCAGGACGCCGACCAGCACGATGGGGCCGACGATGGTGAGGACGTCGACGGCGTACGGCGGCACGTAGATGGCGGGCTCCCGATGGGGCTGCTTGTACGCGTCGTCCTGGCACAGCCCGCCGACACCCTGCAGCTGCGGCCGGATCAGGTACACGTCGCCGAACCTGTCGTCGAGAGCGATGATAGGAGGCCGTCAAAGGGTAGGCGAAGGGGGATGGGGAGGATCTGGGCCTATCGCCTCGATTGTGGTGCTCTGGGTGATGGGCCGTCAATGTCAGTGTGCCGGGCCGGCGCATAGAAATCAATAAGTGATCGGGCAACAAACGCTGTTCGCTTTTCGTGCCGCTTAATCTTTTATCGAATATAACACGGGGCAGGACCTCTTGGAGTGGGTGCGGGTGGGTGGTGTGCGGGGGCAGGGGCTGGTGCCGCACCTGAACAGCGCGGCCGCCACCCCGAGGAACACGAGCACGATGAAGTCGATGCAGTGCGTCAGGATGAGGACCCAGGTCTTGACCGTCGGCCGCGCGCCGCCGCCGCCGCCGTGCCTGCCGAGCGTCGCGGAGGCCATGCGCGTCGTCGCCGACCCCGCCTCGGAGGGCTCCAGGATGGCGTCCCTCCAGTGGCCGTGGGACGCCACCGAGGTCGCCGCCGACGGCATCTGTGGGGTGCGAAGGAGCGGGGTTTGTGAAAGGGGTGAGTCGAGGCGCCACCGCGCGGGCGGTCAGCGCTCACGACTGCTCCGCCGCGCGGGTCGCGGCCGCGCCGACCCCATTCACACTGACCGTGGTGTCCAGGTGCCCAGCAGCGCCGCGTCCACGCGCCCCGACGTCGTGCTGGCCGTCGTCGGCTCGGGTCGATAGCGACGGCGGCGTCGCGGAGCGCAACTAGCTAGTGCGAATGCCGCGAACAGGGCGGCCCCCCCGCGGTGGTAAGGGGGCGAGGGGGGGGGGGGGGGGGGCACGCGAGGAACCACCGCGCGCGCGCGGGCCAACGGGCGTATCAGCGGTCTGAGAATTAGCCGTGTCGTTATCTGTGAGGGCGCACCGGTGTGCAGTGCGGGGAGAGATAGATAGCGCGGGGAGATTCGGTCCTGGTTTGGTTTTGGAGTTGTTCCGCGCGCGCGCGCGACCATCTGACCATCTGATATGAATCACTGAACTTTATCACAACTTTGTTTATTATACGACATAGACAAGAGATAATTACATAGATCATCATCCACAGTACGTAATTAAGGTATAAAACGGAAATTTCATCAGACTTTCAATAACATATACAATATATATCACTTTTTTCGGGGATATAAATATAAT
>NW_026267135.1:1727741-1729198 GCF_000697945.3 Frankliniella occidentalis
ACCCCCTCGCCACCCCCTCGCCCCCCTCACGCGGAGCTCGACTGAGACGTGAGGGGCACCGCTGGGCTCTGACGCACTGCCGCCGCCCTCACTCGGCACTCGCGTCCGTGCTCTCGAGCTGTCCACATCCAGGCCACGTCATGAACCCGCAAGGTGAGTGAGTGAGCGAGTGTCGTGGCCGTCGTGGCCGCCGCGACCCGCGACCCTCGTCGACGCGGTCCTTATTGACTCGCCTGTCGGCCCCGGCCTCGGGGGTGGCAAGCCCCGTCATGGGGGTGTCATTGAGTAGGAGCTTAACTCTGTCAGTCCGATGAGTATGGACGAGTCCCATAGCCGCTCATGGCAACCCCATACCCCCGCTTTGTTCTTCGGAACCCTCTTCTGGACCTGCTGCAAGGCCGCGCGCACTGGCTGCACATCCGCGAGTCTTTACAACTCTTTTACGCGTGGATTAGACTCGCTCTGCGCGCATCCCAGTGGATTTCGATACAGTATTCCGTTGAGTGCGTGTGCGAGTGGATTTCACTTTTCGTCAGACTGACTCATTGATCTTACAATCGGCTGTCCTTCGCGCCGCGCGGCGCTGTGGAACTGTTTGGACTCAAAGTATAACTTGTGCGTTCGGGCCGCGAGCTCCCCGACCCGAAGGCCAGCCGATTCAACAACCCGAACCGTGGCCCGATTGGTCCGGTCCACCGGGTCCACCCCCGCCCCCGCCCCCGCTCTCATTTCGACTAATTATGTCTACCCTATCCACCAAATTGTCGGGTTTGACAAGTTATGACACGTGAACTATCGTGCCATAGGAAAATGAGCAATGGACAGCCTCAGCGATATTGGAATCGACATAGATTCGATATCGTCGTTTCTACCTTCCAGCCTGTCGTTCAACCACCCTTCTGTGCTTGCTTCCAGGATCTGGCCGTGCGTTCGTGACGCTGCCGCCGACAGACGCGTCATCACAGATGTTCGCAAGCTTCCCAGAGAGCATGTTCAGGGCCTTGATGAACTCGGCCCGCCTGGTGGCGCCGACGGCCCTCTCGCCGGCGTCCTCGTCCTCGGCCCCGGCAGCGTCGTCCCAGCAGCAGCGAGTGGTGCCGGTACTCGTGCTGGTCCCCACGACCGCGGCGTCGTCGGCGTCCTCGTCGTCGGCGTCCTGGCAGCAGCAGACGGGGGGAGCGCTCGCCCGGCTGCTCTTCTCCGCGGAGGCGGGGGCCGTGGGGGCCGCGGGGGCAGGCCTGCAGTGGGGCGCAACTACTGCTCCTCCAGCACCCCCAGCCCCAGCGGCGCTCCCGGCGGCTCTCCCGGCGGCGCTCCCGGCGACGCGCCCTAGCAACATGGACGCCGAGGACCTCCCCGTGTCCTTGCCGTCCTTCGGGGAGAGGACGGCGGCGGCTAAGAAGATGCTGTGCGCGGCGCCCGGAGGCCCAGTGTGAGTACTGGTTCATCTACCCTCT
>NW_026267135.1:1729354-1730542 GCF_000697945.3 Frankliniella occidentalis
CCTCTCTCCACCCTCTTCCCCCATGGGCGCATGATATTTTTCTGTTGGAGCTTGTTTTGAAATTCATTCCAACATCAGTCATAGATAAATGCGCTTGCAAATACATTTGGTCACTGAGCAAAATTGAAGGGAGGGGAAGTAATCTGCTGCTGCAGCTAATATCTAAATTTGTTATTCCAATTCCCTTTTCTTGTCTCCTTGTAGGTTTTCTCGGTCCATGTCTCTACCAGCAGCAACTGGGGCTGGACCTGTCTCACGTCGACCATCCTCTCTCCCTTTTTTGGTAAGTTTGATCATGTTGAAGAATGAATTATAATGGGTTGTAGTCTGGTTCAAAAGTTAAGTTGTTTTTATCTCTGTTTAGGACATTGATTTCAATATCAATTTAATTGAGAAAAGAAAAAATTCTGTCAGAAACAAAAAAAGTATGTAAAAATTTTTGAAAGTTTTTCTTTTGAGGGCTGATTTTGTGCAGTTGAAATTTTTCTTTCAAATCATGTATCTTTATAATTACAGAAATTTGTGGCTTCTGTAAAAAGAATGGAGAGTCGGCGGAAATTTATGAGTCGCATTCGCTAAATGTGTACAATGGATGTGAGACAGTCATATCTTGTCCAGTATTAAGGAGACTCAAGTAAGTTGTTAGGCTTCAATTAGAGTATTTTTAAACGAAATTTTTTTATCCACTATAATGAATGAAAGTTTTTTCCTCAGATGCGACAAATGTGGCGCCACTGGTGACCATGCCCATACGAGGACACATTGTCCGTTGTTAAGGGAAAAGCTACCAGTAGCTGTAATACTAAAACAGACCCGTCGAAAGTGTGATGGGTCTTTGAGGCAATGCTTTTAATTTTGGTATTGAGTGTATTATGCTGTCAATGGTGTAAATTAATATTTCTGTTTGATTGTGTGTTCTCTAATTTTTAATCTCAGGTATTCAGCTTCAGCTGTCAATTGTGTTTTATAAATTTATAATGTATTAGGTGACATTTTTTGTGTCTTTTGATCTTCCTATTATTCGTAACCAGATTGTATGTAAGTACCCAAGGCATGTGCCTTCATAATGAATTTAAGTTAAAATCATGTATCATGTTAGTGAAGATGCCTTAGAATTTATATTTTGCAAATACGTACATGAAATATATATCGATTGAATAAACTCAGACAAAACTGAAGTAAAAGTAA
>NW_026267135.1:1733782-1739488 GCF_000697945.3 Frankliniella occidentalis
CTTATAAAACAGATCCAGTATCGCACAATACATATATATAAGTATAACATGATAACTTAACGACTATCTCCTCACACTCTTACATCGAAATCGACTCTCCTAAAAATTACAACAATAACTGGTATTTTTGAAAGGAAAGGGAAGTAGCTGCCAAATAATTGGACGTTGCGCTAACGTTCACCGCGAGCGCGCACGACCACGCCGCGGCGGTCCGCCTCGCGCCTAGCCGCCGCTCAGAGGGGGGATGACGGCCAGCTCATCGCCGTCACGAACCCGCACCTGGTCGCCCGGCATGACGTAGTCGTGGTTGAGGGCGAGGATAAAGGCGCCGGACATGGCGCCCAGCGAGAAGGCCTCGGTGACGCGGCGCAGCAGGTGGTCGACGTCCGTGCGCGCGGGCACGCCCGTTAGCACCCCCTCGGCCGTGCCCGCCAGCTCGCGGGCCCCCGCGAACAGCAGCACCCGCAGGCTCACCGCCGCCGCCCCGCGCTCCCCCTGCTGCTGTTGCTGCTGCTGCTGCACCACCACCTCCACCTCCTGCTGCTGCTGCGGCGCCCTGCCACAAAAAATCACACATAATGACGCGCTTTGCCTTGAGTGACACAATAAATCCGCGCGAGAGAGATAAGAGTTGAGTGGTTGTTGTCGCGTCCTGTCGCCGGGACATGTTGGCCAGGGTTTACTGGGCTTGCGCAGCGCGTGACCACGACGGCTTGGGAGGGGCCCGCGGGGCGCCGGGTAGGCAATCGAGCGCCGCGGAGCCGGATGGGTTGCCTACCTCCGCAGGCTGCAGGCGAGTCCTGCGCGGTGGCGGGGGGCACTACTAGGCGATCGTGTCCGATCGAAAGGGGGGCGAGGCTCTGACGAAATCAAGAGACGGAGACGAGAAAACTTGAATGACGAGCCGCGCGTGAAAGAGGGGAATGACCCACGTCAACAGATTTCAACCTGTGTCCTGGGAGTTCTTGGTAATCAGGTTAGCCGGTGGGTTGGAGTTTGGTCCACGGCGGGACAAGCCGGATTCGGATTGGAATACGACAAAATCCACACGCTCCGGGCGCCCTTGGGAAATATTAAATGGCACTGGCGAGTAAAAGACTTACATCCGATGATTTTTATCTTGGTAAATCCAGCCGCCCGGTGTGAAAACAAACAGGCAAACGGTGGCGTGTCCTTCGATGACTTACGTAAGAGGCTGGGCGCGCGGCGGGAGCAGTGCGCTCAACTGCCCTCAACCCGTTTACCCCATCAAGGCATGTCGTCTGCTAGCAGACGCCACAAACAACAACAAACTTCACTTCATCCGGGAGATAAAAGAAGATCGCTGGCGTGCGCATAACGCGCGTATTCGCACCAACCACAACACGGTCCGGACAGGCAGCAGCCGCTCTCGCTCTGGATTAGCTCTCAAATTCGTGAGTTTCTCAAAATTCTGGTCATTATTGACGGTGAAGCGTGAAAAAAAATCGGTCAAATTGTTGTCTGAAAACTCTTATGCCATGGTACTCGGTGCGGCTGTCTTGAGCTGTCCGTATCCGCTGTTATTTGACTCGATTGTGATCATATGTGCGGACGAAGGGGACAGGGTCTTGTAACCTTTGACTCCCGACTTTTCGTCCGGCAAAGCCTACAAAGGCGTGTGGTTGCTCAATCAGCGTTGTGGTCTTAATCAGTCTGTAGGAGTTTTTACTCTATTACTCTGTTCATATTTAAGTTTTTGCCTTTATCGAATTTCTACGCATCCGGCCAAATTACCGGTTTTTGACTAATTCTTTTCCTGATACTTTTATTCAGCAATTTGCTGTGGTATGTTTAGGATAGTTACCAAATTGTTCTACCATTCAACTACTTGTCCACGCTGTACACCAGTTCCCCGTCATATTTTATAAACATTTCCTGATAATCATTAAATTTTTATTCATTTTAGATTATCTTAACCAGATTTGCTTGTTTCTGTTTTACAGCAAGCCATCATGGCAGGACTTCTGAAATCAGCTTTCCATCTGTCACACACAGCTCAGTGTCTGTCTGGGCTGAAAAAGGTGTGTATATAAATTGCTGGTTTGTTTATTGCCATGCTTGTCTTTAACGCAAATTGCTCTGATGTGTAAACTTTTGTTGTAGGTGAATGCTATGCAGGTTCGGTTCTTAAACTTATTGGAGTACCAGAGCAAAGTGTTGATGGAAAACCATGGAGTCAATATTCAGAAATTTAAGATGGTTAGAAATGCAGATGACGCCAAAACTCTATCTAAAGACTTGGGTGAGTAAAACAGAACAGTTTGTGACATAATTTCCAACCCTATTTGCTCAATTTTATTTAACTTTCTGTGTCTTTTTATTTTCTTAGCGGTTGATGAATATGTAGTGAAGGCACAGATTCTTGCCGGCGGTCGAGGTAAAGGTCACTTCAGCAATGGGTTTAAGGGAGGTGTCCACATTACTAAAGAGTGAGTTTCCTATCTCTGTACTGTCACCTGGAAAGACCTATTGCTATCATCCTTATGTTTGTCTGCCTCTGTTTACAGTGCAAATCAAATCTGGCCTCTGGCTGAAAAAATGGTTGGTCACAAGCTAATTACCAAGCAAACGCCTCCTAGTGGAATCATGGTGAACTCTGTTATGGTGGCCGAATCCATTGTTATCAAGCGAGAAACTTATTTTTGCATTTTAATGGACAGGTATTCCTATTTGATGAGTGTAGTACTTCTTTTCTCAATATTTTCCTGGTTCTTATGTCTTAACATTTGCTTTGTAGGGCACATAATGGACCAGTGCTAATAGCATCCCCAGCTGGAGGCATGGACATTGAGGAGGTTGCAGTTTCCAGCCCACATCTTGTGAAGACTATTCCTATTGATATTATTGAAGGAGTGACTGATGACATGGCATTGACTGTTGCTGAATTTCTGGAGTTTCATGGAACCTCACGTCAGAAGGTAAAATATTTAATCTCCATTTCCTCAGGTTCAGATTCCAAAAATTTTAAATCCATATTTTAATCATGTTTCTACTAATTTTGCTTCTTCTTATAAAAATTTATTTATAGTGTGCAGAGCAGGTTAAGGCTTTGTGGAGCCTCTTTACCGGGGTTGATGCTGTGCAGTTAGAGATCAACCCGCTGGCTGAAACAGACACAGGCGATGTGGTGTCTGTAGACGCCAAGATACAGTTCGATGACAACGCTCAATTTAGACAGAAAGATGTCTTTGCCATGGATGATACCACTGAGTCTGATCCTAGGGAGGTGGAGGCTGCCAAGTACAACTTAAATTACATTGGCATGTCTGGAGACATTGGTTGCTTGGGTATGTCAAATTAAGCATTGAGAAAATGTAATATGTGGGCTAACCCATTGAACGATTTAACTTACCAGTATAATCTTATTTGCTCTATCTGAATTTTACAGTAAATGGGGCAGGTTTAGCCATGGCAACAATGGATCTTATCCATCTGCATGGGGGACAACCTGCCAATTTCCTTGATGTTGGAGGCAGCGTCAATGAAACACAAGTGAAACAGGCCTTTGACATTATTTCCTCAGGTATGCCATAGTAAAGTTTAATTTTAATTTTTTTTTTGTGTTACATTTATTTGTACGTGGAATGACATATTTTTAATGATCTATATTACAGATCCTAATGTGAAAGCTATCCTTGTTAATGTATTTGGTGGTATTGTGAACTGTGCAACTATTGCTACTGGAGTAGTTAATGCTACTCGTGCCTCTGGTCTAAAGTTACCTCTGGTTGTCCGCTTGGAAGGTATTTAGATGTCATTATTTATTTATTTTAATTTTTTATTTATTTTAATTTTTGAATTCTGACTGCTTGGCTATTTGATAGTGTTCAAGTACTGAATTAAGTTTATTCCTGAGTGCTTTTTCTCTTATTTGGTTATTCAAGCCATTTTGATAAACCTATTCTTGATCATGAGTTGTAATTTTAATATCATTGTTAATTTATTTTTAGGTACTAATGTTGATGCTGCCAAAAAAATTCTTCAAGACTCTGGACTGCCCATCATCCAAGCTAAGGATTTGGACCATGCTGCAATGACTGCTGTTGATCAAGCCTCCTTGAAAGCTAAAGCACAAGCCTGCTGAAAAGAAGAAGGAAGCAGACCTTTGTGATGCCACTTCCAGCTTCTTTGTATTGTGATGCATTTTCTTATCCTTGATGATTACTAAACAAGTCATTCTCATACATGTCGCGTTCATATTATTAGTATAATTCTTAAATCAGTGACTATATAATCTATTATACTACCTGCACCTAGGGGACACAGTAGACTTTTAAAAGAGTCACTACAATTTTTCTGGTTACGCTTAGATGAGTGCCTTTCACATCAATCGTTTTGCTTGCCTGATTGTCTCACATTTTGTATAGCATATGAATAGTTCTGAAGACTGAATTCATCCTGATAGCGCCATCGGTTTAGATTTGACATAGTACAAGTGACAATACTAGTATCAGGTGTCAAATATGTGATCAAATTAAATTAAGGTTTTGTTTTGTAGGCTATTAAGCTTACAAATATTGTAGCCATAAATTTATTATACCTCGTTACATTTGTATAGTTGTTTTTTTGGTTTTTTTGTCTCTTTTAAGGAACAGTTTATACAATTTTATCAATGATAAAATGGGCATAATTATGAACCACTGATGCAAAGAAAGAGATTTCTGCCTTCTTGGTTTGAATATGGGAGAAGAAAATCTCTTGTGTATTTATTCTCAAACCTAGTAATATAGAAATGTATTAGAAAACTGTTTAACTTCTTCTTTGCATTCTTATCATCAATTTTAATCAGACTGAGTTCATTCTTATTTCATTGTTCATTTGTATCTATTGTTTCACAATGTTATCATTATTACGAGTCCACATATTCATTTCTGGAGGAAAGGTGCCAAATACATTCCCTCGGGGAAGGAGTGCATTTATATATGAGACCTCATTGAGGATTGAGTCTTATTCCGTTTGGGAGAGTGTTTAGTGCCTTCACTGTATTTCACTGGTTAGGAGTCTTTCTCTGTACTGTCTTCAAATTCTTTTCATTTTTTAAAAAACTTTTTTAGTCCATAGTTTTGGCAGTGCTCAATTAGATTTATTTAGTGTAGAAAGAAATGAGTAGTGGTTGTATTTCGGCTGTGCCAATGTTTTCCCAAGTTGTCAAAAAATGTGGCGTGTGGGGCTGATTTAAACATCAGAAATCTGTTCAGCCCTTACTATTTGGTTGTGAAATAAAATGAAATAAAACAAAATATGCAAAATGACTTAGTCGCCAATGTATTTCAATAACCTTTAGATAATCGCCTTTGACGAGCTAGAGGTCACGGCTGAATGCCCAATCACATCAGTGTTCATGAAAGAGGCCCAATTAATTCGGTAGTCGTTAGCATGCCCGCGGTCTCCACTCCCCCGACGGTTAGGCCACCGTGCGGCCTCGTGCCCTGTTTGGGACCGTACATAAATGGAGTTCTTTTAAAAAAAATAAAAAATGAATGGGTTGGGGTACTTTCTTTTCACGCCCCTGAAAATTAAGTTTGCGCTGATCATGGAGGCTCTTTTATCGCCATCGCCATGATAAAGTTTCAAATCGGGGGGAAAAGGTTCACTGGGGATAATTGATTCTGCCTAGTTGCTAGCAAAATAAGCGGTGGGAAAAGTACCCCACGCCATAAACTGTCGTAAATCTTGACCCCCCCC
>NW_026267135.1:1744555-1770172 GCF_000697945.3 Frankliniella occidentalis
ATCCCATATTTGTAATATTTGTATCCCCCCCCCCAAAAAAAGGCACGTAGTATTTGAACAACCACGTAGCTGTAAATAGTTTGGCCCTCTTTGGTGGCAGTTTCTCCATAGTGATCACAATAATGATTATTCTTCCAGGGAATTCTCGTGTTTTCTGTGATATCCGCGGCCCCTTTGACGTACAACCGCACATACCACTACCCTACTTGGGCTCTGGTCCTCGGATGGACCCTGGCCTTAGTGTCTATGGTGACCATACCAATTTACTTCTTCTTCCACTTGTTCTCCAGGCCTGGAAGCACTTTAAAAGAGGCATGTATATATGTAATACTGACTTGATTTTTTTTCTTTTTCTATCATCTGGTTTGTGTACTTAACAGTGACACTTCTTTGCAGAAATGGAGAGAAGCTATCAAATCAAAATATGACATACCAAAATGATAAAGGTTGACAAATTTACACAAGATGTTCATGTGTTCAGTAAGTGTTACAAATAATATTACAAAATATGTATATATTAACAAATATAAAAGTTTATTTTCCAAAATTACAAGTAAAGAGTAAAATACTACCCCACAAGTAGGATACTGTTGGCATGTAGGTGCAACAATAAAATATAATTGTTGATCTTAAGAAATATCACATTAGCTAAACAACAAAACTGGCAAGACAGCCATTTCTGCATTCGAGCTTCTTTGAAACAACACTTCATGTAAAGTTTAAAAGCAGTCAAGACGTTTAAGCACATTATGGTAACTTTTGGTTGAGTTTAACCAGCAAGTACGAGCAACAGCATGAGTAATACTGAGTTCAAAGTCGCACTAAAATGATGATTTCTAAGATGGACAAGAGATCAGAGTCCAATCTCCACCTTAAAATTTACAGGAAGTGGAATAAAACATCTAAATGAAACATCTAAAAAGTTCACATAAATGCAAAAAGACAAAAATGAAGTTTACATAAATGATGATGAACTGCAGAAAATTGACAAATTGGAATGTGATATGTATGTAAAATTAAAAATGTAAAAAATAGCACCCTATAAGCAGGTTTAGATTCCTCAAATGGAGTCTCACATAAAGTATTGGTATAATTTTTATACACTGATCCCACATAAACCCAACCCCCTCTAAAAATAGAAAATTCATTATCTCAACAAATTTACATGACACCTGTTTGAGCAATATTATGACCATTATCAAAATGAGTGCAGATAGATTAATCCACTCAAACTGAGAAGCAGTGACTGATCTGGTCAGTCTTTACAGCTTTGACCTGAACTCGTCAATCCGAGAGGCAGCCTTCTTCTGTAACTCTGTTAGTTTCATTGCAAGTCCCATGTTGCCCTGTATTTTAATTTTGCCCTGGAAAAAGGCTTTCTGGGGATTCAACTTTCCAGTGATTAGGTCAGGAACATCTTTGTCATCCATTATGAATGTCACATCTGCTTTGGCTGCAACCAGAACATCAAATGTTAGACAAAGTAGACTGTACTACAAACATCTGTACAAATTCATGGGATTAATGGGAACATACCTTTGCTGTTGAAGTCAACACTGCCCTTCCCAGTTTTGGCGTTGATCAGCCAGAAGCCTTCAGCTCCACCCGGACCATTCTTCACCTTAAATCCATAAGTACCACGGAATTTCTCAATAAGGTTATCTTTGTCATCTGCCATAGCCAACTCCAAAGCTTTGAAGAGGATTGATGCTTTAAAATCATCGGGGTTAGCACTAGCTGAAACAGTGTTGAGACCCACAGCAGACCTGTCGAAAAAATAAAACAAAAATAACTAAATTGATCGGCAAAATATTCTTGAAAACTTACCCAAATAAAATAATTTAACTCACCTGGCATAGTGAGGGAATCCCAATCTATACAAAGCGACAATGACAGCTCCACCAAGACCAATGTTGTGCTGTAGACCTAGTTTAGCACCAGGCACCTGTCTCTTTTCAGCCAGGCCTCGCACCTGCCAGCATAGTTCAGAGCACTGAGCAATTCCTACAGAAACAAAATGGTTACAAAAAAGGAAATAATTTTATGCACATTTCTAAATTTAGGTACAGGAGAACTTACCTGTGGCTCCAAGAGGATGGCCCTTTGATATAAGACCACCACTGGGATTCACTACAAATTTGCCCCCATAAGTATTACCACCAGCATCAATTAGTTCCCCAGCCTTGCCAGGTGGACATAGACCAAGAGCTTCATAGGTGATAAGTTCATTGGCTGAGAAGCAGTCATGAAGTTCAACAACATCAACATCTTGAGGCTTCAGGTTGGTTTTCACAAAAAGACGGTCAGCTGCATTCTTTGTCATGTCATATCCAACCTAAAAGAAAAAATTATTAAAAGTCACATACAAAGATTTATGTGTTTCAATTTTGTTTAATTTAGTTTTAACATCAACGATCAATGAAAAAATTAAGTGAGAGGACTTACTATCTTCATACAGCTATTGTCTTTGAAAGTTGAGGGAAGATCTGTTGACATTTCCATTCCCACAATCTCAACAGCTTGTGCTTCTAGACCATGACGATGGACAAAATCTTCTGAGCAAAGAATTGCTGCAGCAGCACCATCAGAAGTTGGGCAGCACTGCAATTTTGTCAGTGGACCAAAAATTTGAGGAGACTGCATTATCTGATCCAGTGTGTATGCATCTTGGAACTGGGAGTAGCTGAAAAATACACAAGGTACAATTAATTACTAAATTAACATATACATAGAGTAATTGAGATTCCTACTTGGATACCCACGGGTTGTTGACAGAGTGCTTGTGGTTTTTGTAAGCAATTTTAGCAAAGTGCTCAGGTTTAGTGCCATACTTTGCCATGTGTTCTTTGCCAGCATTTCCAAAAAGTTGGGCTGTAATAGGGCTACCATCCATCCCAGCGATGTCTGCCATGACTTCAACGTGTTTGTCCATTGGATTAGTGCGATCGAAAAACTGAAAAAAGTTAAAGGCAATGATCAGAATTTAGACGCATAAGTTAGTTAGTTATCCCCAACATTTTACTACCTTGGAGCTCAGAGAACCACGTTCCATCTTTTCAAAACCAAGAGCTAAGACACACTCGCCAGATCCCGCCTCTACAATTTGTTTGGCTAGAAGCAAAGCAGTGGATCCTGTCGAGCAGTTGTTATTCACGTTGTAGACAGGCATTCCCGTCATTCCCACCTCATACAGGGCTCGCTGGCCACAAGTTGAGTCGCCTGCCAAAAGAAAAATATTCGACTATATTGCCAGAGTGCGTCATAAAAATTAAAAACATAATACAATGTCTCTCCATGAATAAAATGACAATTACCATACACATATCCAACACAAGCTTGATTAATATCCTCTACACGCAGTCTGGCATCATCCAAAGCTTTAGTGACAGCCTCCTTGGCCATCTGGGGATAATCGAAATCTTCCCTTCTTCCTGGTTTCTCAAACTGTAAAAGACAAGAACGAATTGTTTATCAAAATCACAAATGACGGAGAAAAAAAACACTACCGATAATCGCCGGTCAAAGTACAAGCAGCTCCCTGGGACATTCTGCAAGTCATCAAGAAAAACGACTGGTATGTTTCTACAATATTAAATGATGCATCAGTAGGGAAGATAGCGTAAGCGCAATGAAAATTATTGAAATAGGTTGTCATTCAAATACGGCACAGTGACAGGTACAAGAAAGGGGGGCGTGCGAATCCATAACAAACATCGTAGGCATCAGCAGGGCAGCAGCAGAAAGATGTCACCGGTTAAGTTTCCACGATAAACGTCATGTGAATGACAAACGTTAGTTGTTGACGATCGAAAGGTGAGGAAGAAAAACATACCTTTGTCATGCCGACACCAACGACAAATACTCGTTTAGGACTCATTTTCTTCACCGTTATTTCCACCAACACCCTATGTGACCTCCAACCAACACGACAGACAGCCAACTGCAGCTGAGACGTGTGAACTACATTCCAGGTTTACTTCACTTGTCTCGTCGTTCAGCTTTTCTATATTCATACGCGGCACCCTTTTAACTTACTGCAAATTACATCGTTGTTGCGCGATAAAAATTATTTAACTCATTAATTTCTAGTTTGAAACCACTTTTCTTTGTCTTCTGCCCTGCCGTATGATTATTTTCGGAGAAAGTTTATGTCCTACATTCTCTCAAAACGCGGAAGCATACAGCGTTAGTAGAGTGTACAGTGGGTTTCGTATCAATGTTTGGCGCGTCTCTCCGTGGAGAAAAATGTGAAAAAAGCTAGTTTTGTGCGTGTTCTTGCGTTGTACGTTGATACATATTTCTATTGAAGGATACCGTGAACAAAAGTGAAGTGAGTGAATAGCAAATCGAGTGAAATCTACGTTGTGTTTGTATACAAAGTGATCAGTGAGCAGTGACGGCTCGAAGAAATCCATCCCTGGTCGCAAAATTAAAAAAATGTAGTAGAATCAAGTGTTTGCTGTGCTTGTGAGACGTTTCCAAGCGATCTGTGGATGTGATAACCAATAATTTGGTGAAGTGGGTAACTTTTTTGAACGAGTGATGCTGAATTTTCCGGGAAAGAGAATGAGATCCCGGGTTGTTCGGCTGGCTGTACACTTTTGAAATGGCTGCTCTGGTGGTGAAGTCAGGAAGTAACACCAGCATCTGTGGCAGCGAAAATACATCTGCCGGTAAGTTTTGCGACACGGAATTGTGCTTTGTGGAACATTTATGTGTAGGTAGGGCTTTGCTGGTCAGTCTGCTGCTGTGTTTGTTTGCTAAATATCCGTAAAATTAGAACAGCGCGTTAAAAAGTGGGCGAAGTGAAGGTGTTTGAGAGCTGAACGCTAGATGGCGCTCATGTTGTCCACAGCCTCAAAATGGGAGTCATTGACATAATGAATGTACAGGTTACGATGATTACACGCATTTAAAAAATGTTAGTTCTTCATAATAATTTTTCCCTTGTATTTCAAATTGTTGTGCAGTGTCAGGGGATATTCTGCGATTTGGTGGCTCTTGTTTTGTAATGTGGGGAAGAGTTTGCCGCGAAGACAAGTACTGGCCTAAATTAGGGAGCTAACGGATCTTTTTCTTTACCGTGCAAACATTTAATTGCATTGGCGTTTTAGTGAGCCGCAGTCGTCGATCGTACGCTGGGACGTGTTTTTTTCCTCCTTTACGCCAGCTCACGGGGCACTAACTTGACCGCTGCTTTCAAAAAAAGCCCCAAAACATTGCAAGGTGTACAGCCCAGCTTATGGCTCACATATCTCTCAGTGTGAGTTCCCCCTGGAAAACACTTGGATTAGCCGCCCAATAACAATATGTGAAGGAATCCTTTACGTACATCTGTAATATCTCGCTCATCACCAACTCTTTCTCATCGCCCGCGCGTCCACAGAAGTGAAAGCCCTTTTCCAATGTTATTCCTCTACCAACTCTTCTGCTAGTATTTTATGAACAGGTTGTGTTCAAACACAATTAGTTTCGATACCTTTCGTCTTTTTTTCTCATTTTTTAAATTTTAACTTCAATGCACAATTTTGATGGGAAGGTATTGCAGTTTTAGATATCATAACCTCACTCAAGACCTACTTTTTCAGGTTACATACAATTTTCTCTAAATATTTTGTTCTGAGTGTCTATGATCATTTTCTAAATACCTACATGGTAATTTCTGGGAAAAGATAGTCCAGCCAACATATATTTCAAGTCAAGTTCATGCTTAGTGTACATCAATGATTCAATTTTGCTCCAACATCACATCAAAACATACATCAGCTGTTTGCAGAGATAAAATTTCTCTAACAGCAAAGGTTGGAGAACAACCCTCATAGTTTTCTTGGACCTTTAATTTCATAATATTTCTCAAACTATTCACTATTCAGCAGATATTTTTTGTATCAATTTATTTATTTAAAATTTTCCTTCAATTTGCTTTGAATTTTATTTCTGTTTTGTGTTTCAGGGGATGGTGACTGATGTGGGTGGTTGGCCATTTACCAGCAATTCAAGATGAATGGTGAAATACCTAGTGTTCCTATCACCACATTGGCTGGCATCGCAAGCCTTACTGACTGTGAGTTCTAATCCCTTCTCTGCTCTGAGAAATGGGAGATTCCTTTTTGTAATCTATTTATTATTTGTTATTTTTTTCTTCAGTGTTGCCTGAGATGCCCTTGCCCTCTCCGCTACCTCTGAGCAACAAGTCTTTATTGTTTCATCCGAGAGTAGCTGAAGAGGCCCAGAATCTCCTCAGTGTGCGTGATGAATCACTAGTTCCACAATTAATTCAATCATTAAGTCAAACTTCTTCCCAACACATGTAAGTTACATTACAATATTATTGATTCTGTGTTTTATGTTTGTTTTGTGATAGATGTTTGTAGTTGTCATGTTGACAACAAATCTAATATTTCATTCTGAGTAGTAGTGTATATTTTTCTTCTTGTAACATATCCCCCTGTGTGGTTGATACTTTTTTTTCTATCCAAAATCTCAGATGTACCTAACTTGCAGGCTGTAAAAATATTGTTGCCTGTTGTCATTCTGATTTCCTCAATCATTATTATATACTAAATGTGTTTTATTTTGAAAATCCTGAGAACTTAAATATTTGTTGCACTGAGGTATTGGACATGTTTCAATTTTGAAGGAGAGCACAACATTTTGCTTTATGACAATTCCACCACCATTGAAGTTGGCTAAATTTTTAATAATTTTATAAGGGGTGAATGGAAAACTTCTGTGGTATTCGATTTGTAGTGCTTTGTAGCATAATCAGTTTTTTTTTCCTTTTTTCATTTTTGCCATTGTAAAGGCTTTTGGTGTATTATATGCTTTTCTATTACAAACAATGCTGAGAAAACCTGCACCCTCTCCTTTCCAAGAATACTCCATTAGTCCCAAAAGTTTGTAGTTTTCTTCACTCTTTCTTTTAATTTACAAATATCAATTCCTTACAAGGCTGAATTGGTAGCCCACTCCTCGTTTCTAGCCCAATTTAATTTTAATCTTTGTTTACAAACTGGGGAGTATTCTTGTTTTGCATCATTATTGCATGAGCCTCCTTCCAGAAATTGTTTCAGACTTAAATCATAAATACATGACCATCAAGATTGATGTAAAAAGTTTTCTTCTGTGTGGAAAGACAAATATCACTTACATTTTGAATACTGTCTGCCTTGTCTCTTGTCTGCTTCTTGTCAATCTTGTCCTAAAGTATTTGGATTTTATTCTGCCTGTTTTCAGAGAACTAAAGGATCACTATGCTGGTACAGAACCTCCAGTTGAACAACAGCAAAATATTCCCGAACTTTTGAAGGCAATTCTTCACAGGAATCCCAATGTTTTCAAGGGACCACCGGGTTGGTTATTAATTTGATATCTCTTGTTTTCTTGTATGGAGTATTAGAGTTCCTATTATTTAACTTGAAGGAGGCATTGATTTTATTTTGGCTAAATAATTGTGCATGTTTGTGGTGCTTTTTTCTGAAGTGATAACTTTGTTGCTTTCTATGATGTTTGAACTTTGGGCTTAGTATCAGAAAGGATTAATGCTGTTTTGTGGGACCACTGAAGACTTGGAAGGAAAAAATCTAATCCAATTAATAAATGCAACATCCCACTTGTTACTGCATATTCTGTGCAATATTCTTTTCTCTTGCTTTCTCTCTTCTCATCCTGTGACAAAACTGGACACTAAGGCATGCTTGCTTTTAGGACAATAAGCTTGCTGAGCTGTTTTTCAATCTGTTTTCTTCATATGTGGTCTGTGTCGTCTAATTGTCCAGTAGTCTGAGGTTTAAATGATTGTCTACTTCTGTGGTTCTCACTTCATCATTGTTCTCTTTTTTTGTTTCAAACTTTCAATTTAAACTCGATTTATTTACTTATGGGAGCTTTACTTATCTGTAGTGTATTGTTAACTAATTTTGCTTAACATTTTTTATGGGGTACACTAAGTTTCTGCACTACATTTATTGATGTTTTTCTTTTTTCAGCTAATGTGTCTGTCCCACCATGGAATCAAAACTTCAACTGTAACGATTCATCACCAGCAAGTTACAGTCAAGGATCTCCAAATTTATCATATTCCAGTCCTGCACCTGGATATCTCCCTCAAGATCCAGTTCCTGGACCGGTCCCTGGACCAGTGCCGGTTCCAATACCTCCACCGGATCCAGGCCCCCAGCAAAGAGTGTCAGTCATAACTGAACAGTACAAAACTCCCTCAGTGATAAACAATTGTGAACCTGTTGACAAGAGCAGTGTTGTGTTAGTGAAGGAGGAGCCTGTAGTTACACAAGCTCCTCCACGTAGTGGTGGTGTTCAAGGTGATCTTCCCAATAGCACTCAAGAGTCCTCAAGCATTCCTCGCACGAACGCTATGCACATTGCAGGTCAGTGTTCACTTTTTATCAAATTTTCCATTCATTGAATATTTCTCCATATTCATGTATTGAACGTTGTAGGCTCTTCTCCAGCTCAAGCAAGTACAGCACCAGTTACACAGGAGCAAGAGAAATCTAAATTGTTATCTGGAAGACAAAGCCGAAGAACAACTTCTGTGAACCTTGATGCCAAAGCCACCGGTGAAGCATCATCTTCTATATCTGCTACAGTACAAATACCAGAAATCATGAAATTGAAAGAGATGAAGGAACCAGTTGTAAGACTCAACAGGTTATCGGAAGAGGTAATATATCTATTTTATAGATGTCAAAATCGTAAAGCCTTAAATTTTTCTATACATTCAAAATTCTTCCAAAATTAGGACCAGGCTTTAATGCAGAAAAGCCTTAAAGCCTATGCTGAGAAAAACCCGTCTCTTGCTAATAAATTAGGGATAGTAGCGACCCCTTCATCAAACCACCGTTCTGCTCATAACTCCACATCCTATAAGGAGGACTCAGGGTCAGACAGTGATGAGCCTTTGCAGAAGAGCAAATATTTCAAATCAAGAGATAGGGAGAGGGAAGTAAAACGGCAGAAAGGTAAGTTAATTTCACACCAACACTATTTGGTTTTATTCAATCTTATCTATTCAGTGTACTCATACTTGTATACTTTTTTAAAGATAAAGATGACCGTAAGAAAGCTCGTGCAAATATCTCTGATGATGATGACTATGTGCCTGATGATGATTCAACTCCCCAGTCAGGTCGCAAAAGGCGTCATGGTAACTCAAACGAAAGTGGGAACCAAGTTGATGGTATGAAATTTAATCTAATCTTACTTAAGCAGTCTCAGTTTTTTAAGTGTGCACTGTGGTCGTGTTTTGTTATCTTGGATCTTGCTTTAAATTTCTTTTGTGATGTAATTTTGAACAGATTTTGTGCCAAAGACAAAACTTCGTAAAGTTGAAAGAAAAGTGGCCTCAGCTGCTGAAAAACTCAGTGTGGAAGAACTTATGGAAACAAATACGTACCAAAGGTTTATCAGATCCATTGAGTTGATATTTGATAACACTGAAGACTTGGATCTCAACACTGAGATGGGTATGTAAAGCCTTACTCTGGACCTATTCATGACCCTTGCTTTTCATTATTGTCTGTTCTTTAATTTACTTATGGCCACCCTCAGATGATAACATGGATGTTCCTGCTGAGGCTCTTATACCCAAGTATCAACTGCAAGAACTTTGCAGTGAAGCTGCGAAGCTCAAAAATCTAAGTGCAATGGAAGCCATTCCAGCTGACAGACTTGTACGTTTATTAAATGTGCTTGAAAAGAATATTAGGGATGGTGTACGAGTTTGTCCCCTTGCTGACCCGGTAAGTCTATCTTCTGCACTGCCTAGTTTCCTGTTTGCATTCTGTTTGGTTTTTAATAACAAAACATGTAAACTTTGGAACTTTTACCTCCTTAGGATGAAGATGAAGAGGAGAGCAAACTGTGGCTTGAGCTAGCCATGGAACGAGTTATGCGAGCAGTTGATGCATCCCTCACATCTATGTACATCCTCACATCTCCAAATATGCCCAAAAGAATTTACCTAGAGGACGTAATTGATCGTGTAGTTGTGTTCTGCAAGTTCCAACTGGTCAACACTATTTATCCTTCTTTTGATCCTGTGTATCGGGTTGAAACCAAAGCCAAAGCTAAATCAAGTTCAAAAGATGGTATGTACTTTCCATCTTTTCTGTACGTTTAGTGCGTAATATTTATCAGTGACACTATAGTTTTGGCTCAATCCTCCCACAGATCATTCAGGTAGTGGTCGCAAGAAGCGTCAGTCACACGGAGGAGTTGTTAAGGATAAAAGCATACAAACTCTATACAACAAGATTCATGAGTTGGTAGGCCTGTTAAGTGAGCTTTTGAACATTCAAGTCCTTACTGATACTGCTGTTCTTCATGCCTCTACACTTGGTGTTGCACCATTTTTTGTGGAAGGTGTCAATGAATTACAACTTTCTGCCTTGCGTCTTGTAACATCTGTAAGTATCTTTGTCAAGTTTTTATTTCACCTCTGCAACATTTTATTTTACTTCTATAATATAATTTTTTCCAGATTTTTACTAAATATGATAAACACAGAAGACTTCTTTTGGATGACATCCTTGCTTCCATTGCTCGTTTGCCCAGTAGCAAGCG
This sequence comes from Frankliniella occidentalis, assembly GCF_000697945.3. Taxonomy (NCBI): domain Eukaryota; kingdom Metazoa; phylum Arthropoda; class Insecta; order Thysanoptera; family Thripidae; genus Frankliniella; species Frankliniella occidentalis. The sequence goes on from NW_026267135.1 coordinate 1,755,140, forward strand.
TAGCCTCCGTACCTATCGGTTGAGCTCAGATGAGCACATTCAAATGCTCACTGCCTTAGTTCTGCAGTTAATTCAGTGTGTAGTCGTACTACCTGAAAAACTTCAAGATCAGCTCAACTTGAAGGTAAAGGAAGAATTACAGGCCAAGTCAAAGCAAGGTCAAGTTAAAGAGGAGGAGAAGAAAGAAGAAATTGTCAGTAATGTAAGCAGGAGCTCTTTTTGTTTGTTTTTGCTTACTTTTCATAGTTTGAAGATGCTAGTGGACTAAACCTAAAAACATCCATTACAGCTTGATCGTGATGTTCTAATTGTTGGAAAGTACGACACTGCCATGCGGACAGCTGCAAATTTTCTTTCCGTGTTTTTGAACAAATGTGGTAATAAATCAGAAGAGATTGATTATCGACCTCTCTTTGAGAACTTTGTTCAAGACCTTCTGACCACTGTAAATAAACCTGAGTGGCCAGCTGCTGAACTATTGCTCAGTTTACTGGGAACTCTTTTGGTATGTTAAAATGTAACATTTTATGTGTCTACTAACCATTTCAGGGGATAAATGTTGAATTTAATCTGTATTGTTTTTGCAGGTCAATAATTTTGTCAATAAAGGAACTGATATGGCCCTCAGAGTTGCATCCCTAGATTATTTAGGAGTTGTAGCTGCGAGATTGAGGAAAGATGCTGTGCAATCCCAGTTGAAGGTTGACCATATTGACCAAATTATACGTGAAATAAAGGCTGAAGAGTCTAAAGAGGAAGAGAATAGCGTTAAATCAGTTAAGCAGGTAAGTTAACTTATGCATCCAACAATGTTTGTCTCGAGTTCGTTTTGTATTTTATCGCTCACCTACTTACCTAGTCATTTATTCTATTTCAGGGTAAAGAGGACAATTTGGATGAAGAGGAAGAACGTACTCAGTTCCTCCAAAGAGTTCTTCTTGATTACCTTGCTGTTAATGGACACAATGATCAAGCTTTAATATTTGCGCGTCACTTCTATCTTGCCCAATGGTATAAGGATACATCAATAGATAAGAAGAAATCTCCTAGCAAGTCTCCTAGTAAAAAGAAAAACAGACGGAAGAAAAGGAAAGATGCAAGTAGTGAAGAAGAAAGTGATCCTACATCAGATGATGATGATGATGACAAGGAAGATGCAAGACTAAACGACAATGTTCTTAACAACTCTGAGAAGTTTCGTATAATTGAGCTCCGTAAAAATTTCCTTGTTGGTAAGATTCGTCCGTTCCAAGACTATGTTTCCTCAGGAAGTCGGCAACAAGTTATGCAAACTTATCTTGACTACACCAGTGCTGAGCTCATAACTCGTTTCTTAGCATCAAAAAGACCATTTTCTCATAGTTTTGATGTCTATCTAAAACAGGTAAATAAGTACTAGAATTCTCTCTCCAGTTCTTGTTTGACTGTACATATTTGAAAGAAAAATTCAAATCTGATCGCAATTTTTTATTTTATTTTTGCAGATTCTCAGGGTGCTAACTGAAAGCTCAATAGCTATTCGAACAAAAGCTATGAAATGTTTGACAATGGTTGTGGAGGCAGACCCTGGTGTTCTTGGCCGGCTTGATATGCAATTAGGTGTGAGACATTCCTTCCTTGACCACTCAACGTCAGTCAGAGAAGCTGCTGTTGACCTTGTTGGAAAATTTGTTCTTAGCAGACCAGAACTCATTGATACTTATTATGAAATGCTCTCTGTTCGTATTCTGGTAAGTATCTGTGTTTTGTGCTCATCTCATACTTAGAGTTTCTAGAATATTAATATCTATCTATGGTTTTGATAGGATACCGGTGTCAGTGTCAGGAAGAGGGTAATAAAAATTCTGAAGGACATCTGCATTGAATGTCCAGATTTTCCTAAAATCCCTGAAATTTGTGTTAAGATGATCAGAAGGGTCAATGATGAAGAAGGTATTCGTAAGCTGGTTATGGAAGTTTTTCAGAACATGTGGTTTACTCCTGTTCGGGAACGGCCTACACTAGATACTCAATCTCTTATCAGAAAAGTTATGAATATTACTGATGTTGTTGCCACATCTCGTGAAATTGGTATGGAATGGTTTGAGCAGTTACTTGTCAGTGTGAGTACCTCTTTCATATTGATAGCATTCTTCTTATACTTTTTAGTCTTTGTTTTTAATGTACTTTTTAAAAAAATCAACAGTTATTTAGACCAAGAGAAGACAAGGATGACTCTACAAAGGTTCATGCAGAGCCTCCCAAGGCTCTTTTAACAGCATGTAAACAAATAGTGGATTGTTTAATTGAGAATGTGTTGCGGCTTGAAGAAAGTAATTCTCAAAACAAAGGATCAAATCAAAGATTAGTTGCATGCCTCACCACTTTAAATTTGTTTGCAAAGATCAGACCTCAGCTTCTTGTTAACCATGCAATAACTCTACAACCCTACCTCAGTCTAAAGTGCCAGGTACATACGAATTCCATCTTTACCTTGGTTACCTTAGTATTTATTTAATTGAAACTACGTACTTACTTTCTTGTATTGATTTTTAGACACAAGGAGATTACCAAATAATCAGTAGTGTGGCTCGAACACTAGAGCTAGTTGTTCCACTTATGGAACATCCCAGTGAAACATTTTTGGCACAATTAGAAGAGGATTCTGTAAAATTGATATTACTTCATGATCGCTCTGTTGTGGCCTCATGCCTATCTTGCCTAGGTTCTATTGTCAACAATGTAACAAGAAATTTTAAACTCATTCGAGATTGTTTTAATAAATATTATGGTGAGTTTGATTTGGTGAGACTTGTTTTCATAACTGCCTTGTATAAATAGACACAATATAATCCAATTCATTATTTCAGGTATATTGAGGGATGCAAAAGAGAAAGAAACCTTTGTGAGGCATCCTACTAGTAATCAATATCGCCCTCTTGTTCGTAGAGCTCTATTTACTGTTGGGCTTTTACTAAGACACTTTGACTTTACGGACAAGGATGTTATTGAAGGTCTTGATGTAAGTTATTGAATCATGAGCCTCTCTAAGTGATTTAAATGTGCTTAGCCTTCATTTTGTTTTATTTAATGTTTTTCCTTTTATGTATTTTGTCCAGGCTGACATTAAGAATCAAGTTTTTGAGACACTGATGTATTTTGTTGGACTGTCTGACAAGGATATACAATTTTATACTCTCCGGGCAATAGGTTCATTATGTATTAGACATTATGAATTCATGCTACAAACTGAGCTGAAGTCTTTGTATCATAATCTTCTTACAACTAATGAAGCACCTGTACCTATGAGAGTCCAGGTAATTTATATTGTGTGAAATAATTCAATCTGTAAAGGTTTTTCTTTTTCTCAAATCAAAATTGTTAATTTCAGGTTTTAAATAATATTGAGATGTACTTAGAAGAAGAAGAACAACGAATGATTAGACAAGATCAAGAATGGGCCAAGATGTCTAAGAGAGAGAACCTGAAAGAAATGGGTGATGTCACATCTGGTATGGCCAGTACAGTCATACAGTTGTACCTGAAGGAAATTTTGGAAGCCTTTTTGCATCCTGATGTTGGAGTAAGACATGCAGCTTTGAAAGTTATCCAGCTTATTTTAGCACAGGGTTTGGTTCATCCTGTGCAGGTGAGTGCATTTGTTGTGTAATGTTGGCATTTCCTTCAGACCAGCTTTTCTATTTGAACAAATAATACTTCATATCTTAATCATTTTCTTGTTTCTCTCTTTAGATTGTGCCTTACCTTATTTGTATGAGCACAGATATGGAAAAAGTTGTAAGCCATAGTGCAGATAAGCAGTTGCAAGATATTGAGAAGAAATATCCTGGCTTTATTCACATGAAATCTCAATTGGGTATCCGGCTGTCATTTAAACTTCACTGTATTCTTCAACAAGACCCTAAGGGTGAACCTGTCCCTGTTAGAGGATTTCGCCATGTTGAAGGCGAACCTCTACCTACTGCGTTAAATGGCTTCCTCTACTCAATTCTTAGGAGTACTAAACAGCAGCGTCGAGCTTTAGTTCTCTCTGTGTTGAAACAATTTGATGAACAGGCTGTAAGTATTGGTTGTATTTAAAGTTTTTAAATACATATTCCAATTTCTGTAAGTTTCAATGTTTTAATTTTTGTTTTAATTACTTACAGAAAACAAGCTTATCTCAAATGCTGTACTATGCGGACAATTTGGCCTATTTTCCTTTTCAAGTTCAAGATGAACCACTCTTCATCATTCATCATGTGGACATTATGATATCTGTAACTGGCACTAATCTGATGCAAACATTTAGAGAGGTAAGAATAAGTTTAAATACGGCACAGTCACAATGTAAATGTTTTACCTTTACTTTCAAATTTTCCTCAATGCTAATAATACAATAATTTCAGGCTTTGATTCCATTGAATAATCAAGAACAGCGTCTCAATCTTGAGACAGGGCAACCAGAACTTGTTCCTGCAATAGAGCCTGATGAAGATGAAGATGAAGATCCAGAAGTATTGTTTGCGAGGGTACCAGCTGATACCTCAGTGTTACAAGACATTATTACTTCTTTCCAAGGCTGCTTGCTTCTTTTAGTCCTAAAGCAGCACCTCAAAGATCTCTATGGCTTCACTGACGCGTAAGTTGCAAATACATTTTATAAATCTTATCTTATTTGGTCAAATTTATTTTCATTTCATAACCTGTTATTGTTAATTCTAGGAAAATTACTCAGTATTCACCATCAGAAGCGGCGAAAGTATACGAAAAGGCTGTGAATCGTCGAAGTAATGCTATTTTCAACCCCAAAGCAACATTATCAAAATTGAAGGAGAATCCTCCCGACATTCTTGATGATAAACAACGGAGAGCATTAATAACTCAATATTTGGACGTAAGTCAATTGAACATTGACATATCTTGAGTGTTTTTCTTTTTCTTTTATATTTCTGCCTAACTAACTTATTCGTTTGTCATTATAGTTCAAGCAAATGATGCTTAAATTTGATCCTGACGATGCTGAAGAGGAAGAAGATGGTTCACCAAGCAAAGCAAATATCTCTCATGCAGCAGCAGGTGCTGCTATGCCACCTCCTGGTGCTTCACCATACCCTCATGGAGTGGTTCCTCCAATAACCTTAACTATCAATACAAGCCATGGTGCCAACAGTCCTGATAAAGTACGAATCAACAACATTCAGAACGTGAGTTTGACATAGCAACATTTCAGTTGTCGTCAATTTAATGTTTTCTGTTAACAAATTTCTTATCTTTAAATTTCTTTTTGATTTAGGATGGAACACCTCAAAGAGTACCGAAGTTGACAATTGTTGCACCAAAGCGATCAGAGATCAAAGAGCGTCATCACCGAAAAAGTCACAAATCAGATAAGCACAAAAAGCACCGTCATAAAAAGAAGCGCAAGAAGTATGGAGATGAAAGTGACGACGATAGTGAAGAATTTAGTGATCCAGATTTTCTTGCATAAAACTTCAGTGTAAAAGTATGTGAACAAGTGAATAGACACTATGAAAATGAACTTAGTGTGGTTAAAATCATCAGTATGACTTTTGTAAAGTGTGCAATGGCCAAGAGTTTTATTTTGTGCACTGAACTGAATTTTTTTAAATGTGTACAGTTTGACTTATTTTTATTAAGTAATTTTTAGTATCTTCTAGTATATCAACCGGTATTTATGTCAAATGGAACAATATTAAGAAGTTTGTATCAAATCTTGTACATATGCTTGTATAATGTTATGTATGTATATATAAACAAAAATTATTTAGATGTATTTAATTAGCCTTTAAAAGTGCACATGTTTTGTATTGTGCATTGTGCAAAAGAGGCAACATGTCCAGCAATACCTTTGTAACAAAGTTCATCAGTCACGTAAGTCAAGAAGTTTAAGAGTAATTGTTATTCTTTGTGGAACAGCTGAAACTTCATTTGTTTTTGCTACCATTGTAACAACATCTGAAGTATGTTCACCTCATTCCACTTAAAGATATATTTTCAGGACCAGAGGTTTATAGTAGCATCATTATAAGAATCACCACCAAACTATATAAAAATACTCTGCATTAAGGAATTAATGTCTTTTTATCAGTTTTGCTACTTGTCAACATAATTTATCATAATTGAGAGATTTAATCTAGTAAATTCCACTTTCTTAGTGGCAAGTACATAATTGACGTGATTATTTACCTACTTTGTATATTTGCAATGAATTGCCAGTTATCAGGGTTGATAAAAATCATTCTTTTTTATTTTATTTTCTGTGATTTATCTTTATAGGAGCTATTTAGGAATTTTTCTATTCCTCATACCCAGGAAATCAATCAATTTCTTTCCTATTGTTTTTATTGGTTTTCATAATTGTTTTTGTCCTGCTGTAGTAGCCATTGCCACAGATTGTCGACTGAATTTGCATTTTACTTCTTTTATTGCCTCATTAAATTGAGCCCTGCATACTTCTTTTGCTTTCAGTCTAATATCTTACCATCCCTCCCCTGTCTTTCCTTTTGAACTATCATCGTGATCTTATCTTTTTATTGTGTCATCTGGTGTGGCATCTTCAATTTATGGTACGGTCAGGCTCAGAGTATCACTGTGACCTGGTACATCACCTTCAACATCTAAGTGGGCTAAAGTACAGAAGGCTTCTCTGGCTACACGAATGCTTCTACGCCTCGTATATCATGGTTTAGTCCTCATGTTTAATAGGAAAGTGATAGACTCGAGAGCATCATATTTTAGTAGGGTTATTAGGTGTTTTTCTTAGATCAACACATGAAGGGCTCACAGAAACAACTGTCCATCACCATCAAGATTTGAAAACCTTAAAGTTAAACCAATTCTATGCCACCTTCTTTGATCACAGTAAATCCTGCATGAGACTTGTTGGGTGTGTTCTATAGAACATACCATAATTTTTATTCTACTTGTATCTGCAGAATGCATACAACTAAAGCAATAATCAAACAAGTTCTTTGATTTTTAGGGAGAAAAAAATAACTTATTTATTGTATGCAACTGACTACAAACTTTTATATCAATTGAATCTTGAGGCTTTCTTCAAAAAGTTCCAATTACACATATAATCATTGGGAAAACAAAAAGGAATCTCTCATAAATAAGAAAATAAGATTAAATAAAGAAGTTAAACAGTAAAAGTGATCACTTTTTTAAAAAAAGAATGAATAGCTGGAGGGAGGCTTATCTTGACCTTTTTGATCATCAGTAGAGCCGGTCGGCCCACCAAAAACGTTTGAAGCAGAGCTCGAACTCTTGAAGAAACCAAATCCACCAAATGATGAAGCAGTTTCACCTGCACAAGAGACCAAGGATAGTGAAAGAGTCTTACCACTATGTATAAGTTACTTCTTCATGTACTTCAAGATAACGTTACCCTGTTGATCTGTCTGATTTTCTTCCCCAAAGCTTGAAGGAGAACTGAAAGTAGCTTGTACAGGGGACATGGCCACATCAACATCAAATGGAGGTGGACTTTGTAGGTCATCATACATATCTTCTCTGAACTCTGTAATTAAGTAGTTATTATCACAAAATTATTTTACTAGACAAGTAAGTAAAAATCAAAACTTTATAACAACATTTAAAAAACTACCTGTGTTGTAATTATTGAAGTTTGGCTCTGAGGTTTCTTCATTGGCATCATCTGTAAACATATCGCCTGAATCTTGGCGTGCAACTTTTTTACTACAAGATTCAGTTTGTACAGCTTCACTCTCAGCTTGAAGCAGAGGTGGTTCTTCATGAATATCTCTGTTGTTGTCAATAGTACTCGGGCTTTCAGTCAAATCCTGTTTCATGGAAGAATCTTGAATCAAAGAACTTTGTTCCTAAACAGAAAAGAAAAATTAAGTATGAGACACTCATTGCTTAGGCTTCTTACATTATTGCTTTGAAAAACGATAACTGCTTACAATTTGTGGAGTTGCACGAATTATTTTACTTTTCCCAATTTGAGGGAGATGTGGAACAGATTCCTTCATCTTGGCCGCAATATTATCGGTGCTTAGTATCACTTCTTTCTGCATGCATAAAAGAAAAGCAGAGAATGATTTTTGAAACAATTACTTTCTTTAAGTAATTAAGGAAAATCAGCAAACCTTTTTGTTTCCTAGGCCACTGACTGGGCGTCCAACAACCTTTGGAGATTTTGGGGTTTCAGTTGATGTCTGCTCAGACTTGCTTTTGTTAACAGGTAGGTCCACACCACCAGAGCATAAGACTGGTGGTTCCATTGGTTTACAAACTGACAATTCCTTTACACAACCTGAATCAAAGAACATATTTTAAAAGGATGTAGGAAACACCAAACTATACACACAGTGATATTTCTGTGAAGGGCTTACCTGATTTCTCTTGATTTATCTTAATGGGTTCCACTTGCTTTGACAAACCAGCATGTGAAAGGTTTCTTCCTTGACCTAGACTCATATCAGTGCTGCAAACGAGCTTTGCAGGAGGATGTGTGACCTGCGTTATCCTGAGATCTGTACCTTGACTTTGACTTGAACTCGATCCTTTAAAAGGGTTTGGGGCAACATTTTTAAGTGCATCTAAAAAGCTATCCATCGTAGGAATTTTGAACGGAATAATTCGAGGATTCTGTTCAGGTTGAACAACTGGTATCTGAAAAAAATAAGCACTAAAGTAAACATCCGCTTGAAATAACTTAATAAATGCATGCAGTTACACATTTATAATATGCTTGTTAGAACCAATGATTTTTATCACATCATTAGCTTATTGATAATTACAGGTTTTTGACTGAGTATCTTTGCCTCCTTTGCTGCAATTCTTTCCTCCAACTCTCTGTAAGTTTCATATGTAAATTAGTCCAATTAACAAGAGTAAATGCATGAAATGGATTGAAACAGTAAAATTCAACACCTTTTCCTAAGTAGCAACTCTTCATGTTTGGCCTTCTCATCTTGCTCAATTTTATGCCATTTAATCAACTCCTCTTTCAGCTCCTCTAATCTACGAGCTGTTGATAATATGTTTATTATATAGAAACAGCACTCTACTTAAAACAGAAAAAAGAAAAAAAAAAACAGCCTTGTAATTTTCAACACATACCTTTGCTTTCCTGTACTGATTTGGCTTGAATCTGTTTTTCGGCAATCTCTTTTTTTTTATTGGCTGCCTCAACCCTTAACAACTCAAGACGTTCTAACTGAGCATTTCTTTCAGGTACTCGAGGATATTGGTTATATATGGCCTACAGAGAAAACAACATGATCCTTACAAGTAAATTTTCACAACACATTATACCAATTGATTCTAAGTTAATACTGAAAATTTCAAAATACCTCATACTCTTTCCATTTATTTTCATAAGTTTCCAGTGTTTTTCTATATTCTTCTTTCTTTGACTCAATGAATGCTTTTTTAGCTTTTAAATCATTCTTAAGCTGGGGAATTAATATTTCATCATGCCACGCTATACGTTCTTCCTCACTTTGGATTTGCGTAACAAGCATTTCCGCTTCTTGGTCACGAAGTTTCACTTCAGCCTTTGCGATAGATATCTCCCTGAGCTGGGCTTCCTTTGTAGCTTTTAATACTGCTATCTGTTCTTTAAGACCTAGAAGAAATCATGTAAATAACTAATTTGAACTGAATATTCCAGGCTGACTCATGTCATGTAGATGTCCTGTATGAGCAATTATTTTCAGTAATCCCTAGGCCAAAATTCTCATGGACTACATGGGAATCCTATGAATACATCAGCCAAAACTTTTGTGGGAACTGAGGAGATCCCATTGTAACAACACTAAAATCTCATGTCTACCGGTAAAATGGGGCACGCGCAAAGGCAAAAAGTAGTACTTACTTTTATTAATGGACAGTTGTTTTTCGAATTCTTCCAGACGAGATTGGAAATTTGACTCAGCCATTATGATACTCGGAAGAGATTTATGGTACCCAAGAACTTTAAAATGTCTCTACAACACTGGGCCAACGCCAACGGCGAACAGAACGACACTCAACTACGGATACTTCAGACCTGCAACTTTCAATCGGGGAAGCAATCGTGCTACTGAAGTGCTCCTCGGTTCAAAATCGACGCGCAGCAGGGACCATCAGAGTCATGTCACTTTTTAATTATCCAAACGCATATTTCTTTCAAGCCAGAAAATTTGTGCAGTGAATCGTAAAAATAAAATAAATGCATTTGAAAGCTACTAAAATAGTCTCTGAATCAGTTTGTGCTGTGTATTTCTTATGACCATATTACCATTCTAGGCATTGATGGGACACTCATTTGTCTCTTCAAGTTCCGCCCGCCCGCGCAGCTAGCTGCATCCGGTTTACCGCTGCACAGCTTTATTGGAAGAGACGGTGGACGCTCCCCACGCTCCCTTAGGCTCGCTCAGCTTCCCCGCAAAATGATTTGGCGCCAGTTTACCCGACGGGAGACAACGACGATTGCAGAGCTGGACGCGAAAAAGATTGGCGTGTGTGGTGTCATATCATAGGAATTACTTTTACTACTTTCAGTCAGTCAATAAGCACTAGAGGGAATGACCAAGCGACAGTGGTACCAATAAATGAGGTGGTGGTTGTTGTTGCAGCAGCAGATACTGCTGTCTGGAAGAGGTTGGTATCGTTCTTATTTTCCACCCGTTGCTTCGCGGCGCGTCGGCGTCGGCAACGTACAAGAAAGTGTTCTGACTATAATTATTATTGTTATGATTATTATTTTTTCACCTGGGTCCATTGCGTGACGTCGTGTGTGCTGTGCCCGTCTGAGTGAATGCCCACGGCACTTTTCTAATCGATATCATCGAAAGGCTTTACTACTCCTTTATCAATTTATATGGCTCGACCCCTGTTTTCTTTTAAACACGTGTGTGTGTGTGTGTGCCGTAGCCCTGCCTCTGCGCGCCTGCGGCGGTGCAGAAAATGACGTCGTGATGTCGATCTGCCGTGGGATGCCGCCGCCGCTGCTGGGCGAAGGGGGCCGTCAGACGTAAGTACTGTACCCGTGAGCGGGCACCCTCAACGAGCACGCGACTGGTCGTGGTGGTGGTGGTGGTGATGGTGGTGGTGGCAGCCGAGCCGACATCGAAGACATCGATGAAAAAAGAAAAAGGGTTGCGGGTGTGAACCGGTACAGCAGGCGGGTGCGAGCAGGCAGGGCCGGGCCCTTGCCTCTGGTGTTTACAATGGGACGCGAGCTTTGAAAATATATGTAAAAGCTGCAAGCGGGGCGATAATTGGGAGGGAATTGATGGGAGTATGCACGCGTGTGTTTGGCGCGGCCCTGCTGCGTGTGGGACCCTGCCCCCCTCGCACGCGTGTGTGTGTGTGTGTGTAAAAGGGGCGGGGGCGGATAACTCTCGATGGAATTCGGGGGGCGTGGCGGCGGGGCTCGCGATGAGGCGTCAGCTGGGTGCCGGGGGAGAAGCGTCGATGACTGGGTCTGCTGGAGGGTAGCAGCAGCTGCACCCGGCGGCGGCGGCGGCCCCTCCAGCCAGAGCCAGCCACCGCGGTAGTACAGGGCACCCTCTCTGAACTCAAGCACCCCGCCCCCTTCCCCCACCTCCACACGCACACACACACACACACACCGTAATGACGACGTAAATTGCAGCCATCGGGAGCGACGTACGTTTTCGCCTGCTGCTGGCGTGTTGCTCGTGTCATTTGAAATGAAGTCGCACCACGAGTGGAGCGGAACTCCGACTCCCGACTCGATTAGAAGGCCCGGCGGGTCCTTTTGTCTTTTCTTTTCGCCTTTATCTTAACCCCCCCCCCTTTCCCCCCACTCCCGCCTTTACGTCTTTATTTAATTCACGACGTCAATTGTTTTCTTTTTCTTTTGAGGAGAAATAGTTTTTCGACGGCGTCGAGGGGTTTGCCGGAAGTGTACACCCGGAGAGCCGAGGGGGGGGGGGAGGGGGGAATTGCACCGAACGGCCAGGCGAGAGCATGGGGACACTCATTTTTGCGGTCCCCGACGGTGGCATCGACCAAAAAGAGGTACTTCTAATAGCATAGAGAAAGTCCGAAGGCGAGCCCGAGCTCGCGTCGAGCAGGTACTTTCGGAAACGCGCAGAGTTTGAACTAAAAGGCGAGAGGCGGTGGTTGGGCATCGGCAACGTCTTGGTGTCCAGCGGAGCAGGGTGGTATAGAGTGTGTGGGGGTGGCGGTGGGGGGAGTGGGGGTGTTCGAGCCCGAGGCGGAGGGCCTAGAAGGTGCGTGCGGGGATCACAAAGCCCAGGATGTGGGGTACAATACACTCACACACACGCACACACATCACTGTACACATTTTATGGTTGACTAATCAACGGTTGTATCGCCCGCCGCACGGGGTGGGGGGACGGGGGGGGGCATGGCCCTGCTATCATCATGATGCCGAGGCTAGGATTGGATGGAAGGTACAGCAGGGATGCCCTCGGGGGGTTATCTATAACGCTCGCTCTCTCTCTCTCTCTGTCTCTCCCCCGTTGTACGGGCGTGCTCTCGTCCTGCTCCCACGCCGTCGACAGGTAGCCGGCGGCTGCCCCGCAGGTCCGGTCCGGCAGCTGCTTCGGGCCGAGAGCCACACAAAGCTAAGAGCTAACGAGTAGAGTGGCTAACTGGCCGGAGAGCTGCCCTCCTCCCCTTCGGCCTGCGGGCGTCGCCCTGCGGCCCTTTAACAGCCGACGCTGCTCCAGGATCAAATGCGGCGGAAGCCAAAGTCAACCCAATCGGAAAACATCATCCAACGGAATATATTTCACGAGGCCTCGTCGATCCTCGGTTTTTGTTTGGGTGTATCTCGCACGTGCACGTCATGTCCTCCTAGGAGCCTGCTCAACACCCGCGTGGTGGCCACACTGTGGCCACACTGTGGTCACAATGTACCGCCGCGCCGCAGTGCGTGCGTGTGTGTTGGGTTGCCCACTCGCACGGGGCGACAATGGCAGAGTTAGGCGGAGCGTGAGCGTGGAAACACAACAAGGAAAACTCCACTAAACGGCCAGAAAGTAGAAGTTGACATGATTCCAATCAATGCGTGGCCTTCGTATACAGGATGGGTCCACCGACCACTTCATTTCTTTTGGTCATACCGTACCGCATACAGGCGTGCGGGCGGGTTGCATACTCACACGGGGCCACGCATGGTGAGCGACGTTAGGCAAGCCCGCAGGCACGCCTGCTTGCGGTACAGTACACACGCAAAACAAAGGAAGGGGTCTGTGGACCACCCTGTATATTCTGACCCATTCTCGCCCCGTACCGGACTCTGCCGAGCAGCAGCGTGACCCGCGTGACCACCACGACGGCGCGGGCCCAGCGTCGTCTTGCAAGTGGGACGCCCCCCCGGCCGGCGGCGCGGAGGGGCCTACCTCCTCGTCGTGTATGGTATGGCAGGGAGCCCCCCCCCCGCGGGGCCAGGCCGGCCGGGGCGGGGAGCAGCGGGGGGACCTACTCGGACATGGCACCTTGTCGCTGGGGCTCCTATTGTGCGCCAGGCGTGCCAAAGGCCCCCCTCTCTCTGCTCCTGAATAGGATAGCCGCTTGGACCACGGCGACGACGACGCTGCCAGGTGGGAGGACATGGAGGGGGGGTGGGGGTGGGGAGGTGGTAAACCCGTCGTAGCGAAGATGCACGCGCGGCGGCGACGTCCGAGGAGCGAGGAATGTATGGTGCTTCATCTTTTTAAAAGCCTTGTGGGAGTGGCCCGCGGGGGGGCAGTTGGGAGGAGAGGGGGAGGGCCAGCGGGGAGCAGAGGGTGTCTAAGTGGCAGGACGGGAGCCCCAGGCTTACCGATAAGGAGGTGTGAATTGTAGTGCACGCAACGGCAGCCTCGGCCCGGGCATAGCCGGGGCAGCCGGGGAGGTAGGTATCCTCGGCGTCGTACATGGCCACGGGGGCCACACTACCCGCCCCCTGCCCCCCTGTCCCCCCTGCCCCTGTGTGCCCCTGTCGCGTCCTGCGGCCTTTACAGGAGGCTGGGGTCCGCCTGGAGGCGGCAAGGTGTGACCCCGCGAGGGACAATGGGCGCATTTACCCGTCCGGTCTGTCCACATGCCCGGGGTGCTGCCCCCGCTCTAGCTCTAGCCGGGCACATTGGGATTGGGTGCAGGGACCTCTCCCTCTCCCCCCAAAAGCTGTCAGAGGCTATGCTCGCCGATCAGCTGGCGTGGCGACCGCCAAACAGCCGGACGGCAGCAGTGTAGGGTGTGGGGCTCGTTATCAGCGTCACCACACCACCTGGACCCCATGCCTCTCAGGGTTGCCAACAACAAACCGAGGAGTACTTCACTGAGGGAAAAAAAAAGGCCTAAACAAAGTATACCCTCCGAACAAAAAAACTAGAAAAATCAGGGAAACATAAAACATCAATTTTAAATAAAATCTGTAGTAAAACTAGTGGAAAATCGGAGAAAATTTGAAAATGTTGAAGAATCAGAGAAAAATCAAGTAAAATGAGTGTAATGTGTCGGATTAATAGTGAAGTTCCCCGACTGCCGCGGGCCGCGGGCCGCGTGGCTCGCGCTGATGCCCGGCAGGAAGCTCTCTGCAGTGAAAACATCCGGTCTTTTTCGCGTCCAAAAAGTTTGCGGCAACGCTGACCACAACTATAGTGTGGCGCGGTGTGCGCGGTAGCACGGCGCGGCAGATGAATGTGTGTGTGTGTGTGTGTGTGAGCGTGTCTATAACACGCACTGAACCGAAACGACGCGGCGCGGGACGCGGCTGGCCGGCGTGGACAACGGCGAGCGCGGCATGCCCACCAGCGCCCCCTCCGGGCCTCTCCGGGCCCTCTCCGGGTGGCGTGGCGGTATGGCCGGCTAATCCAGATGGTCGTTGGCCTCGTATCGGATCGGCTGCTGCTGCTGCTGGGCCGGGGCATTGTCATAGGGGCAGCATTGGCGTGGCATTTGGCAGGGCAGGGCCCCCCCGATCAAGGGGTTCGTTTGGAGCCGCAGCCGGTCCGGGGGCGGACGGGGCGGGGCGGGGCGGGCCCGGTGGATACTATAATGTTTGTTGCCCGGTCTATAAAGTAAGGCGACTGG